>NC_133666.1:424183868-424543868 GCF_037893015.1 Macrotis lagotis | reverse complement strand
ATTCTAAGGGCTACTGTGGAAGGGGATTAGATTTGTTCTATTTAGCCATAGAGCTCAAAACTAGGAGCAATGTAGAGAAGGTACAGAGACTGATCAGGGTTTAAGGAAAACTTCCTTACAATTTCTTGTGTTGTTCATTTCACTTGTGTCTGACTCTGTGAGCCCATTTAGGGTATTCTTGGCAAAGATACTAGAAAGGCTTGCCATTTCCTTCTTCAGCTCATTTTCCAAATGAGGAAACTGAGACAAAGAATGACTTGTCCAAACTCACATAGGTAATAAGTGTCTGAGACCAAATTTGAGTATTTTATACTTTTGCTTCTATTGTTGACCTCCTTGAGGATATATACTTGATAGAAAAACCTTTGGGTAAAAGATATGGATAGTTTTATTCTTTATCTTGCATAATTCCAAATTGTTTTCCAGAACAGTTGGACTAATTCACAGTTCTAGTGTGCCATCTTCCCATAGTCACTCTGATACTGGGTGTTTTGAGAAATATTTTCATGTGCTTCATTCACTTAATTCACTTTTTCTAAAAGGATACCAAGTGCTCCACAGTGCCTGCTTCAGCCATCTTCAGAGCTGCTGAAATAAATTGTTCTCATCCACTCATTCCAGAGAAGTCTTCAATGTGCTTGGAGTTGATATCCCTTTAACTTACCAACAGATTTGAGACCTATTGGTTACCCTCAACCTGATTTAGCCCATCTGCTGAGATAGTTTTATTGAGGTGTAGACATTATGTACATTCTACAGCCACAGGTGATAGTTGGGTGAAGACGAACACCAAAAATAGATGAGTAGCATTGAAAAGCGTTCTGCAAGCTCTCATGCCAGAGATGCTAGTCCATAGAAACTTAGTTATATATGACAATTTACCATAGTTTCAGTTAGTCTAGAAATACTTTTTGAAATTCCCATAGTAGTTCCCATTTGTAGTTCAGTTTTTAAACTACATGAGTAATTTAGTTTAAAATGATAATCAAATTTCTTTTTATAGTAAGAGTGTAACATCTAACTTCACTAATCTTACTTTCCGCTTTGTAATTCTGACCCATCACTCACAAGTGGATTTAAAACTGTATCTGAAAAAACCACAAATAGTATAAACAAGGAACAAGCTGTGATATGATAGTTATATTTTTAGATAGCAACATCCTTGGAACTTTATAATAACAGAAAAATAAATAGGACTTCTAAGGAACATTATATATAAACTATTGGACTAACAGTGCAAGACACACCCTGAGTCAGGAGCCATATTTTACAAAAGTTGCATCTCCCAGATGCCAGAAAGTCAAATTTGGATCTTTCTAATGAAAGGGATCTGGGGGGTGAGGTAGTAGGATAGATTTATTGTTATAAACTGTAAAATTAACTCTTGGATTAATCTATTTCTGTCATAAACCCCAAAAGAGACTGTAGCAAATCAGGTGAGCTTTATTGTAAAGATAATTTATAATCTATATATTCATAGGGTTTTTGTTTATAGCCAGACTACTCTCATGGCATTGCCAAGATCCGGATATTGGAATTAGATCACCATAGTATTATATAAAATTTTGTTACATTAAAGTGGTAAATTTATAAAACATATCAGAGGCACTTGTTTACTCCTAATTATAAAAGAAGTTAAGGCTGTACATGAGTGGGTCAATCCACTTAAACCAATTTGCAGTCCTAGGTAAGAGCAGACCATTTTCTGGGTTGGGTTTGTGGTACTGTTTATCCCAAGATGAGAGCAAAGAATGGGACTTTGAAATGTCTACACTATTAATATAAACTTGTTCTATTCTTTTCACTATTGGTTTGCCTTGGTATCACTAATTTGTAGAATTGTAGATCTACTAAATGTGATCAATTTTCTTATCAGTCAAACCAAAACTCTCTCCTGAGGACCTAGCACAGTGTTAGGTAGTAAATAAATGTTTGAAGAATACATCTAATGTTTCCTTTATTATTTTTAAGTTGTTAACAGGTAAATGTGTTAAATGATCAAAAATCTGTGGTCAGAACATTTAGTAGTTAAAATAATCCAATATACCTTAAGAAAGTTAATTTGATCATATACACTACTAAACTTAGTTTTTATATAGTGCTTTTTTATTTTCTTTATTTTTTTGGAGATCATAAATGCATGAATATTTTCATTTATTCAGTTATTTCTTATCTTTTTTCTTTATTTCAAATGCATAAATTTACCCACATAGGACTAATATCTAACTTCCAACAGACTAGTAGAGAACCTATTCATATTCAACCACAATGCTCATTTCAACCACCATGCTTCTAACCAATGAACATTAATCATTCATGAGAGAGGACATAGAACAGAAAGAAGAAAATATTTTAAATCCCCAACATCTGGAGTTATAGATCAGAGGGAAGGAGGTGGGAAAGATGCTGAGGGTCATGGGAGAAGAAGCAGGGCAAGTAAGTTAAAAAAGGAAAGCAAGAGAGAAAAACTTCACTTTAAAGTTTTGTCTAGAGCTTCCCTTGCCTTTTCTCTTTTCAAAGAACAAGGCAATTGCCATTAATTTCTCTATCTTCTTCATACTCAAATGCCATCATGAAGTAGTAAAAGGATGAGAATGGTTAAATCACCATCTCCATGGTTACATTTAATCAGAGGTAAGGACAAGGAAAGGCAGGGCACAGAAGGAAAAGGACAGGATAAAGCTGTGACTTCCAACAAACAGCCCACAGATGAGAAATGTCCTGTGTCAAATATGGACTGGTATACAAAAATTTTACTATTTAACTTTATTTCTGAAAATATAACCTCAAATAACACATTCCTACTTTTTCTTTCACTCTAATTCCCTTCATTCTTTTTAACACTTGAGTCAAGAAGATTTATTTTAACCGGATCTGAAGGATAGGAACTAAGAGGCCAGCAGGAGACAAGTCAGGCTCCATGCTCTAAAGATGTAACTAGAAGAAACTAGATACAATAACAGCCCTCCATCCATTGTTCTAGATTCTAGTGAATGAGTTTCAAGCAGGTCATTCTTTACACCTCACCACCTTTCCTAAAAATCATACTAAAAATTCAACTTATCATATGGAGGAATAGCCTAAAAATTCCCACAAGGCTACTAGAGCCATGACAGAATACTAATGGGTCCCTGAGAATGAGAATGTTTTATTTATCTACTGTCATCAATGGAGCAACTCCTAACTGCCCAGAGCCTTTCCCTAGAGTGGTTAGCAATTTTCTACTTTTATTTTCCCAATCCTAATGATCTCAAATCTCTAAGATGGAATGTCTAAGAGGAAATTATTCCACTCCCTAATCCCTGCCACCCATTCACTTTTTCTCAACTTTACTCCAACTCTATCCCTTACGTGTCTTGTTCATGTCCCTTCTCCTGTGCCCTCTGGAATTCCAAAATAAACAAACTTCCTTTTATATTGGGACTATTTCACTCATATTCCTTCCATCTTTTTGGCACTCACAGAGTCCTGACGTCCCTGGGCATCTCTTCCAATTTTGACTGCACTTTCTGTGATAAGCTCTAATCCCTTTTGTGAATCCCATAGCCCAACCAACCAAACTGTCCTCACACTACCTTTGAACTGATTGTTCCCCATGCCTGTAATACTCTGTCCCCTTGCCTTTGCCATTTAATTTCTCTGTCTTCCTTCAAGAATCTGTTCAAATTTCAAGGGCAGCTAGGTGGCACAGTGGATAGAGCACCGGTCCTGAAGTCAGGAGGACCTGAGTTAAAATGTGACCTCAGACACTTAATAAATTATCCAGCATTAACCTCATTGCCTTGCCAAAACAAAAAGCCCCAAAAGAATCTGTTCAAATTTCACTTTCTGCTGAAGGTTTCTATCATTTCTCCCAGCTGTTAATAGTTCTACCCTTTTCAAATTATCTCCTCACTATGTACATATCTTGTGTGGGCTTCATTATTAACCTGTTGTTTTCCTTCATTTAATTAGAAGCTCCCTGGGGGCAGGAAATGTTTTCTGCAGTTCTTTGTATCTCCCAGAACTTAACACAATGCCTGGAACATGTTTGTTGACTAAAAATATATATATATATTTATTGACTGATGACTGTTTTGTTTCTCCTCACAAAATTATAAATTTATGGAGGTCAAAGACCATTTCACCTTGGTTTTGTATCCCCAGCACCTTTTAACTGTTGCATTAATGTTTTGATGGTCCAAGAAGACTTCACTGATTTACATGATACAGTTGATCTTCTCTTGTGGACTTGTTACTTATTGTTTATTTGTTGCTTTGTCATTCTTGATTTTTTTAAGCATACCTTATCTAAGTAAATATAGACAAAGACAAGCTAACCATATGTTGATACTGTTGCAACAAATAAACTATCAACAAGTATTTAGAAAATGTCTCCTGTGTTGCTGTGCATGGTGCTGTGGAGACACAGAAATTGTATCATGCTCATCCATAAAATCCAAATCTTTCCCACATGCACAAATATAAACACAAACAAGGTGTTTGTGCTAACTTAGATAACACTGACTGTAAAACTATAAATAAGATAGGAAGAATTCAGAAGTTGTTGTTTAGATGTGTCTGACTCTTTGTGATTTCATTTGAGGTTTTCTTGGCAAAGATACTGGAATGGCTTTTCTTCTCCAGATCATTTTATAGGTGAGGAAACTGAGGCAAATGAGGTGAAGTGACTTGTCCAAGGTCACACAGCTAATAAATAAAACCATATTTGAACTAGGAAAATGAGTCTTCCTGACTCCAAGCCTGGCACTCTATCAACTTCACCACCTAACTGCCCCATTCAGAAGGAGAGAAGTTAAATGAGTTCTGGTGTAAGGGAAGGCTTTGTAAAGGTCAGTTTTCTACAGAGAAACAATGACTTCAAAATTCCAAGTATATATAAAGGTCATAGGTATGCGTGAGTCCTCCAAAGATGTAGATTGAAATTCACTCATTAGCGCAGGACCCTGGGGTCCACAGACACCAAAGTTGTCTTTGGATAGATTTTTAGGGGCTCTGTGAAATTGGTTCAACAATACTTTAACAATAGTAAATTTTAATTCATGATAAGTGTTTCCTTTTTAATTCTGTGTTTTATTATATTTTTTGAGAAAGGGACCATAGCTTTACCAGTCTGCTGAAGGGGTTCATGACAAAGAAAAACCTCTGGATTAGCAGATAGTTTAATGAGGTACCTTGGCCAGAAACAATTTATCACCTGGAACACAACTCTCTGGTGATGAACCTCTTCTGAGGATTACTGAAATAATCACATCTCTGGCCCACTCAAAGTCTTTACAATTTAGAAGAATTTGTCAAAGGTTTTACTCCATAATCCTAACCTTTAAAAAAGACCTAGAGGCATTCTTCTACCATGATGAGGCACCAGGATAAGCCCTTTAATGGGATTAAAATAATAATACTTCATATGTTTTTATTTTTATATAGAGTTTTATACAGTTATCCTCTCCGCATTGTAAGTTTCTACATCACAGTTTCGATATATGGAGAACTGGCATAAGAAATTAAATGGGAATTTTGGGAGAGTTTTGAGTAAACCAAAGACAACATGTGAATGACACATGTTTAGAAAATTCAGAAATGTTTAGAAACATGAAATATATGTATAGTATTGTATAAACCAATTTAGATGTCTGAATAATTCATATATAAGATAAAGAAAGGAGCTTATAACAAAAGTTGAATACAAGAAATATCACAATCCTGGAAAAATAAACAGATAAATTTAAAAAACATAGCTATGCTGGTAGTGAGACAACTACAAACAAACAAATAAGCATGGTAAGATTACTTCTTGGGCAATATGAGAT
The DNA here is from genome assembly GCF_037893015.1 of Macrotis lagotis. NCBI lineage: Eukaryota > Metazoa > Chordata > Mammalia > Peramelemorphia > Peramelidae > Macrotis > Macrotis lagotis. The sequence goes on along the minus strand of NC_133666.1, from coordinate 424,538,058 downwards.
GACAAAATAAAGGAGTATCTACTTAACTTTTGTTTCTTTGCCAAAGAGAAAGATCTTTAGACTGAGAAAGGTAGGAAAGAAAAAAATGTTTAATATGTCCTGACTGAAAACAAATATCAGTAAGGAAATATTATGAGAGTATTTACTATTGTCAATAAATTCATGTAATTAGTCTACAAAGGACTATATTCCAGGGCTCTGAACATGAGGAATTCTGACTTTTGAATTGTTTGCTATCAATGGCCTTTGAAAAAATTATGAAGAACCAAGAGTAATAGTGCAAGATGAGAAAATGGTCAATATAGTCTTGACTTTTTTTTTCCATAAGCAGGAAGAGTTTACAAACTTCAAGCTGGTGTGCTTACTCCTGATGAAATTCTGGGATGTTTTCTTAAAAGGATGGTTTGTGAAGTTAAGGGAGGGGGAAGGTGGTGGTAACAAATAGTTAACATATCCACATGACAATCTAATCTTATTTCCTTTCCTTTAAATTTATATGATCAACAGATATGCTTAAGGGGAGAATATTCTAAATGCAGTATGCCTAAATTTTAACAAAGCATTTGATCTAGTCTCTAATGTTGTCCTTGTGATCAAGAGGGAGAGATGTGGACTAGATGAGTTAAGTAGATTCAGAACTGAATGGTTTCAGTTTCAGATCAGACTCAGATAAGTCATTAAAGAGTTGATGTCAGCTTGGGGAGGTCTCTTGGAAAGTACCCATCTGTTTTGCCCTCTGAGATCAACTTATTAAAGAATGGAGAGTTCATTCATTAATAGATTGGTCATTAGGTGACTAATGGCAGTCAATAGCAATACTAGTTTAGAATGCATACCCACTTATATTCCATTCTCAACTATGATGAAGTCGAATTATTAGTCCATTTAATTTTTTAATTTATTTAGGGCAATGGTGCTAAGTGACTTGCCCAAGCTAGGTAATTATTAGGTCAGATTTGAACTCAGGTCCTCCTGACCTGGTGCTCTATCCACTGTGCCACCTAGCAGTCCCTAGTCTATTTAATTAATTCATCAGCACATAAACCTAATGCAGGAACTCAAAAATGGATATTATTTAGGGACCAGGATTGAATAAGAAGAAGACAGTAAATGATAGTTTAATACTTTATATACAACAAATAGTTAATGTTTACTGGATTGATTTTATATATTATATATATATATATATATAAATTTATATTTGGATAAATTGAATGGTGCTTTCAAGACTCCCAAGATGATATTCAATTTTAAAAATTCATTATTTTAGAAAGACAAATATTCACCTAGACATGTTACTTTTTTATAAATCTTGAACACAATAATCTCCAAAAAATCAACACTGTGAGTAAAACAAAGGCCAAATAGAAAGTAAAGGTGTAGAAGTAGAAAGCAACTTATTTCCAATAGTGACTTTTGAAGAAGTGACAAAAGTTAATGAATTGAGGAAATGTACAACATATGATCAGAAAAAATGAAAGTTGATCATATAAGAGATAACAAATGTATAAGATGAATACTTCACTGATAACCATGAAAAGATCTGGAGGAAAGAATGTTGGGATGATACTCTATGGAAAGTCTAAGGAAGGGAAAAACTTGTATAGAATAAAAAAACATGAATGAATTGTGATCTGAATTGATGGATTTGTTCCTTCAGTGAAACAATGATATGAAAACACTGAAAATTGTGTCCTCTTGTAGTCTAATCTGGAAAGACCACATCAAAAGTAAAGTGTTGGTTGGGTCATCACATTTTAGAACAATACTGTTGAACTGAAGCAGCCAAGAAAAATAAGGGGATAGAAATTCATACAATGTTAGATTCTGGAAATATTTAATCTAAAGAAGAGAACACTTAAGGAACCATGATAGCTATCTTTAAGCATTTGAAGGCTTGACATGTAGAAGACAGATTACACATGTTCATCTTGGCCTGAGGGAAAAAACAGGAGCAATTTGTGAAAATTGTAGAATGGAATTTTGGCTCGATGGGGGGAAAACATCCTAACTTTCAGAAAGCTATATAGGCTGTATCTAAAAGTTGAAGGTTATTTTTATTGAAAACTTTAAGATACCAGATGCCTTCTCTGAGATACCACCTTACACTTCTCAGACTGGACAATATGACCAGAAAGGACAATGATCAATGTTGGAAGGGGTGTGGGAAATCTGGGACACTAATACATTGTTGGTGGAGCTGTGAACTCATCCAACCTTTCTGGAGAGAAATTTGGAATTATGCCCAAAGAGTAACAAAAATGTGCATACCCTTTGATCCATCAATACCACTACTGGGTCTATACTCTGAAGAGATGATGAGAAAGCCTAAAAACATCACTTGTACAAAACTATCCATAGCGACCCTGTTTGTGGTGGCAAAGAATTGGAAATCAAGTAAATGTCCTTCAATTGGGGAATGGCTTAGCAAACTGTGGTATATATGTCATAGAACACTATTGTTCTATTAACCAGGAGGGATGGGATTTCAGGGAAGCCTGGAGTGATTTGCATGAACTGATGCTGAGCAAGATGAGCAGAACCAGAAAAACATTGTACACCCTAACAACAAATTGGGGGTGATGATCAACCTTGATGGATTTGCTCATTCCATCAGTACAACAATCAGGGACAATTTTGGGGTTATCTGCTATGGAGAATGGTACCATCTGTATCCAGAGAAAGAATTGTGGAGCTTGAACAAAGACCAAAGACCTTTAATTCAGAAAAAAAAACCATTATCTTATTGTGTAATTCTACTATCTCTTATACTTTCTCTTCCTTAAGGATACGATTTCTCTATTATCACATTCAACTTAGATCAGTGTATGCTATGGAAACAATGTAAAGACTAACAGACTGCCTTCTTTGGGGAGGGGGGAGGAAAAGAAGATTAGGGGGAAAGATTGTAAAACTCAAAATAAATGAAATCTTAAAAAAAGTTACTAGGTGCTTAACAAATATTTGTTGAAATGAATTAAATTTAAAAAGCTAGATGATGAAGCTAAAGAAGCCTCAATCTAGATTGTGGAGGAGAGTATTAGTAAGGTAGTGGGGATTCCTTTCAACTCAGATTCTGTGACATTTTACTCTTCTTGATTGCCAAAGTATAACTCAGGATGTAGCAAGGTATGGTGGCTAGAGAACTTGACTTTGAGTCAGGTACAAGACCTCAAGTCATTTTGGGTAACATGACTATGGGCAAGATATTTAGCTGTTCTTAGCTTTATTATCCATACCTATAGAATTGTATAATAATATCTGTAGTGTTTACTTCACTGGATTGTTGAGAAGATTCCTTATTTGTAAAATGAGGAAAATTATATGTATTACATTTACCTCAGTCTTGTGAGAAAGTAAAGAGATCATTTGTGTAAAGTACTTCACGAACCCTAAAGAGTTAAAGAAATTTTAGTTACTTTTCAAATTCATTGATGTGTTCATTGTTGAGAAGAGTCTTTGTCAAATATATCAGTTCCAGGATCAGGGGTCTTTCACTTAGCAGACCTAGTGCTGTTAAAATTATGGATGTCTTTGAAAGTCATGCAGAAAAATTTAAAGTAGTCTTGAAACAGGAAGAAAGGCAGGTGGAGGTGATACTCTTAAGACAGAGGTCTCCAAACATTTTTTTGACTATACCTCTAACAGCAAAATAAATAAATAAATTCACATGCATTCCCAATATTAACTATTTAAGCTATTAAAACTTAAAACTGGGGCAGCTAGGTGGTATAGTGGATAAAGCACCAGCCTTGGAGTCAGGAGTACCTGGGTTCAAATCCGGTCTCAGACACTTACTAATTACCTAGCTGTGTGGCCTTGGGCAAGCCACTTAACCTCATTTTCCTTAAAAAAAACCCTTAAAACTGCAATATGACTTTGGTACATGTAAATTTATAATTGATGTAAATTTATAAATTAAATTCATGTACTATTAATATATATTATGCACTTAAAACGTGGAAAATAAAAATAGAAAATTAAAAGGTGAAATAAACATTTTAAAATATTTTAAATTTTATTTCTTGATGATATAAAAATCTTTTCATTCTTGAGAATAATATGATTAAATATGCTTCATTATTAAAAAACAACTTGTCTAATGTCCTGGAGAATAGGGTAGCCTTGTAATGGTTAATTTTCATTAAATTAATTTGATCTATATGGTTAACTAAGCTGGTGAATTTCATGTTTGAATACTTTTCTATTGAAATTCCATAATCAAATTCATAGGTCATAACTGTCAGTGAGCAAAACAGCTTTTCAGTAGGAGTCATGTTTCTTGGTATATTGATATTCAGTATAAACAAAGAAACAAGGAACAACGAAAGCAAAAGTGGATTGTCTCTGATTTTATCTTAGCAGCAAGTTTACCATATTAAATGCATTCTTCTCTCTTTCCCTGATTCTGCTTAATGAATTGCACCAGATCTTAATTTTCTAATCATGTTTGGATATTTTAATTGTGTTTTTTGTATGAGCATGAGAAACAGCAAGACCAGTTTGGCAGGACTTTGAAGTGTAAGAAGGGAGAAATGTATAATAAGGCTAGAAAGGTTAGGGCCAAGTTGTAAAGAGTTTTAAATACTAAATAGAAAACTTGATATTTGATCCTAGAGGCAATAAAGAGTTGTTCCGAGTTTACTGGGTACCAGGGATGACTTGGTCAGATCTGAGCTTATGGAAAACCATTTTAGCATGTGTGGGAGAATGAATTGCAGTAGATGAGGCAAAGAACCCATTCAGAACCCTATTAAACAGTTAAGGTTCAAGATGATAAGGGCTGGAAATAGGGTTTGATATGAGAGGTGTATAAAATGAGAGATGTTGTGGATCTAGAAATAATAAAATTTGTCAGCTGCTTGAATATATAGGACATATGAAAGTGAGAAGTCAAAGATGCAAGGTTTTAAACCTGGAAGACTGGAAGGATTCTGATGGCCCTCAACAGAAATAGGAAAGATAAGAAGGTTTCAGGGGGAAAGTAATGAAATATGTGATGCAAAATGTAACCCCTTCATGTAGGTTTATGTTGTAAGATTTGTTCTATCCCAAAGAAAAAGTGTGTGTGGGGGGGATATGACAGGGCTCACATTCCTCTATTACTTCCCTGGAGTGGAGAGCTTACCTTTTTAGGGGGCTCCTATCACAGGAAAGGATCTGAAGGAAAGGGATATGGGGATGCTAGGGAGTTTGAGAGGGATTTTTCTAAAGGCATCTGTTCAGTTGTACAGTTAGTTGTGTCCTTTGGGAGTAAGTTGTAACTGTCCTGAGAAGCAGGATTGCCTAGGACTTTCACAGTAGAGCTGAGTGTTAGGCTGTGATACAAAGAGAAATCCTACAACTAGCTCCTAGAAGGAAGGTGGAGTGTGGTCTAGGGTCATGGTGGAGTGAAATGAGCATTGATGAAAACATGGATCAAATACAGATTCTGCCTGACCTGTGTAATAGTAAGCAAATCACTTAACTATTTGGCTCTCAGATTCATCTGTAAAAGGTTATCTTCATATATTCTAGCATCCTAACTTCCAATCATGTTCTTTACTTTTTTAAAAATAACTTGTTATTTTTATTGGTTTAGGGTACTCCCTCCATCAATGTCTAGTTGCACCCACATAGTAATTTACAGTTTTCAAGAGTCGTTTGGATAAAGTGACTTGCCCAGGGTCACCCAGCCAGGATGCGTCAGAAACCACTTGAACATGGTTCTTCCTTGCTCTGAGACCAACTCTCCAGCCACGATGTTGCATCTCATTTTTTCAAAGTTAAACACCCCTCTTGTTCCCTTTCCCCCTCTATCAAAGGAAGTATGGTGTAAGCAGAAAGAAACCTATAATCATCAAACCTGAGTTTAAATTCTGTCTCGATCACTAGCTTTTCCATGTACCCCTCTGTGATTTTATCTAGAAAATGAAAGGTGCTGGGGTGGATGAAACTTTAACTATTAGGTTGTAGATACTCTTCCAGGTCCCTTCCAGCTCGGACCCTATAGCTACGCCCCCCCACTCCTCCCCATCCCCATCTAAACTGAAAGTCCCAGAGCTATAGATCCAATCCCATGACCATTCTTGGCTTGGCTTTGCCCGGGTTTCCCATTTTCCCCTTTTTCCCTAAGCTCCTGGGGATCGTCTCACAGAAGAGTAAGACTTCAAGCCAAGAAGACCCAACGGACACCTCCCCCATGGAAGGCTATATGCAAATCGAAATACCAGGAAGTAGCTGGGAACCTCTCAGCCAACCCCCTGAAACTCAGCTTAGTTCCTCTCTGGCTGCCAGGGGCTGGGTGCACGAGCTTGCCTTCCAACTCGGGGGCTGCTCTAGACTTTCTCCTGGCCCGGGGGAGAGCGGCCACCCCCTCTGTGCCCCGTGGGCCACCAGAGTAGGGGTTGCCCCCATTTCGATCGGGAAACGTGGAAAGCTTTCCCCCGATCCCCATCCCCATTTTTCCCCCTTTCCCTTCTTCCCCTTCCCCAAAGCCTCCCCAGGCTTCGCCTCCCTTCCCCACCCCTTCCTCGGACTGGGCTGAAGTCACCGTGGAGCTCCAGCGCGGCACCCCAACTTTCCAAGCCAGGAGGGTGAGTAGTGGAGCGAGATCGTGGAAAGGGGTGGATCGAGCTGGATGGGATGGGAGGAGGCGGCGGCGCAGGGAGTGGCGCCCCGGGGCTGCTTAGAGAGGAAAGTCTTGGGTCTGGGCTCAAACTGCTAGACACAGATTTGTACAAGTCAGCAAACATTTATCGAGCGCTTACTGGGTGCCAGGAGAACCTGGAGGAGAGTGCAGCCGAAAAAGCTGGCGATCGGCCCAAGAACCCGCGAGTTTGGGGGGGGGGGGGCGAGAAGTGTCCTGCAGTGCAGGAAGGTGGGGACAGTATCCCTTAGCCAGCTGGAGGGAGCAGAAAGCTTCCTGGCACCTCAGGCCTGGATCAGGGTACCCTCGGGTCTCTAGGTTACAGGTCCCCGCCCCACTTTCTTGACCACACCAAAAAAGCGTGGGCGGCTGCAAAGCGCCGGCTGGCAGGGGTGGGGGTGGGCGGGAAATCACTGCAGGTGCCTTACCTGTAGCGGGCGCTGAGCCCAGCAGGGGCGTGATGTGGGGGGGTTGCGAGCTAGGGGGCGCCGGTCGATCCCGGGAGAGGGGAAACGGAAAAGGTGGGGGTTTTTTTCTTCTTTTTTGCATTGTTTTGGGCTGAGGTGCGGCATCGGATAGCTGGATTGGGTGTTCTCTCGGGCTTGGGGCGTGGGGGGGGGGGGGAGAGGAGTGGATGCGGTGGGACGTCCCTCCGACAGGTTGAAAAGGTTCCTGGGCTTTCTCCACCTCTGCTGCGGCTTTCCAGAGAGAAAGAAACTCCCTTCGCCTTCTCCGCGCCGCAGGGGGACAGTAAAAGACTGGAGTGGATCTGGGGACCCGTCAGCTTGCGAAAGCCTATCAGTCTGAGATCCCTGGAGAATGTAACAGAATTAGATCGTAGAGCTGGAAGTGGTCCAGAGAAGGGCAAGAGTCATCCAGGTAGCGAGGGAGAGAGCCCGGATTCTCCTCGCAGATCCTCCGAGTATGATTTACTCGATCTCGGAACGGACACCAAACGTAAACTTAATTTTTCTTTTTTTCAAACCGCATTTCTTGCTGGAGAGGAAGCAAGTGTGGGATGTCTTCAGGGCTGCTGATCATACCGTTATTGGGGAACAGGGCTTTCGGACATCTGATAAGCTGTCCGGCCCTTTAGTGAAAAGGAAGCGAGAGTTATTTTGAGACTACAGAGGTTTGCTTTTCCTTTGCACTGGGGGAAGGGTGTAGCTCCAGTCCCAACTTTTTTCCTGCATGATCTCGTTTGCTTTAGCTTTCTCCAGATGCAGTTAATGCATTTGAACTTTTTTGGCCTGGAATTTTTAAGCCTGTTGATTCACTCTGCAGAGGTGAGAGGGGTTTTAAGGATCCAAATTGCAGCTGAATTCATTCAGATTACTTGATTGTCAAAATAGTAGGGTGGTAGGATTTTAATTCAATTTATTTTTTCTAACCCAATATTTAGTCCTTGACTTGCTGCACAGATATTAACAGTATTCATCATGTAAGAAAGGGAGTTTTTTAAAAGGGAGTCTGCACTGCAAAATTCATAAAATAGCACATAGCCCTAACGAATACCAAAGAAGAAAAGCTCCAGAGTTGCTATTACAGTTTGAAATTCAAAGGCAATGTCTGTACCTGAAAAGTCATTCATGTAGAAAAGAGGAACATGGAAAGAAAAAAAGTGATTTTGAAAAATTCAAAAGTTAAAAAAAGAATAAAAGACTATGGAAAGAGGATGGGAATATAGGAGTAAGATTTTTTTCCAAGAAGAGCATCAGCATCTTAACAAGGACAAAAAATTGCTTTTTGAATTAAGAAAAAAAAGGGAAATTCAAGTTTATCAAAAAACTTTTTGCTGATCTTTTGGACCTAGAGTAAGTTCTCAGTATTATATATAGAAATTCCTAAGAAGTTTCTTTATGAATTTTGTAAGACTTGGGAACTTTAGCTTTCCAGTAATCTATATGGTAATAAAGTATCAATGATAACTGTAGTGGTAATGTCATTGAATGAAAAGAATAACCAAGTGTTTGTAGAATGAAAACAATATGTTGGGATTTACTTTTATTTTCTTTTTCTGTTTATGTATTTCTTCTTCGGTTTATGTAAGATATATTAAGGAAGACTTTCATTCATATCCCTCTTCAGACACTTCTAAGTTGAATGACTAGTGGATAAATCACTTAACCTCTTTTAGACTCATTTTTTTCCTCATCTGCAAAATTTTAATAATAGTTATCTAACCCATTGAGTTATTGTGAGACTCCAACATGATAATGCATGTAAATATTTTGCAAACCTTCAATGATTAGTTAAATATGGGCTTAATTATTGTACCAATTATGATTCATGACTCTCCATTCCCTAGACTGGTCATTTTAATTACATCATAGGTAGGAAGTCTTGGATTAATTTCACTAACTCTTGATTATCAAAAATCTATTCAAGAGATAGTTTTTCTATGCTGTGAAAGTTTGATACTAAATGTCAATGGGTGACCTTTAATTAACTAATCAGGTAAGATCTTTGAGTTGTAAAGATATGGAAGAAGAAACTCCAAGAACAGTTCCTTTTTTATTTGAATGAATTTTTTGAATGGAAATATAGTACAGATTAGTAAAAAAAAAAAAAATCATTGTGCTTTCATTTGTTCTGAGAAAAGAATTCTTTGCAATTTCAGTGACTTAAAGTGATTCTAGTTATTAGGATACTAAAAAAAGTTTAAAAACTATAATTTAAAATATTCTCCATGAAAACTTAATGCTTACCTGAAGTTAATGTAAATAGAAATGTATTATATAATCTGGATAGATAGTTAGATTTTACAGGGGATAGGATTTGGAGCCAGGAAGACCAAAGTTCAAATCTTGCTGAGTACTGGTTGTCTGACTCTGGGCAAGTCACTTTAGCCTCTCCATACCTCATTATTCTACTCTGTACAATGGAAAAATAATAACACTTATCTCACAGGGATGTGTGAAGATCCAATGAGTTAACATTTTAAAAGCACTTTATATCCACTTTAAAGTGCTTAGAATTGGAATCAGGAAAATCTGGGTTCAAGTCCATTCTGTGCCCACGTGTTAGCTATGTAGTCTGAAGTGAATGCTATGTGGCACCCATTTAATCACTTGAGAGCATCTAGGCCATTCTCTGACTGTTAAACACCTTGCAGAGAAGGTATGTTGACCTATCCTATTGAAGCTGTTCCTTTATCAGACAGTTCTGGATACCAATGGAATCATCAGAGGTGTGGTTCTTATTTTTATACATGTATATATGATGAAAAATAATCATGTGAATATTGGTACTTAAAAGTTTGCTGAGTTTAATTGGTAAACAATTTTGGCCACATTTATATGCACAGATATTGGTTACTAATATCACTGTGATGTTTTTTTTTCGGCTATTCATCTGAGATAAAATAACAATATTAATCAAAGTTGAAGATTTAAATCAGACAAAAAAAATTCTTCAGGGTTAAATACTTGAAACTGCTTTGGTATCTTTCCCTGGACCCATAATAGTAATAATGCATTGGAGCTATTTCTTGATTTGTTTTTTCAGAAAGTTTTCGCTTTCATTCTAGTTTGATTCTCAGAACAAACTTATATGGCAGTCAGATATTACTTTCCACATTTTCAGAGGAACAAACTAAGCCTCAGTAGTGAAAAGAATAACCCACAGTCACAGATTACACCCTAGGTCTTTTGATTTCTAATCCAGCATTCTTTCTATCATGGACATAGAAAAAGCACTCAGTAAGTATGTTTTTTCCAGTGCTGGGAAGTAGGTAGTGCCGTGGATAGAGCTTTGAACCTAGAGCCTGGAGGTCCTGAGTTCTAATCTCATTTCATACAATTACTTAGTTGTATGAGCCTCAACATGTTATATAATATCCATCAGTCACAATTTCCTCATCTGCAAAATGGTGATGATAATAATGGCACTATCATGAGGATAAAATGAGATAATATTTGTAAACTGTTTTACAAGTCCTTAAGTGTAGCTTAAATGGGCAGCTAGGTAGCATGGTGATGGAGTGCTGGGCCTGAAGTCAAGAACATTCATCTTCCTGAGTTCAAATGTGGCCTCTGGTGCTTACTTACTATCTGTGTGATCCTGGACAAGCCACTTAACCCTGTTTGCCTCAGTTCATTATCTGTAAAATGAGCTGGAGAAGGAAATGACAAACTCCTCCAGTAGCTTTGCCAAAAAACCTCAAATGGGGTCACAAAGAATCTGACACAACTAAACTGAAAGACAACAGCAAAGTAGGATATAAATACTAATGATTACTGTTATTATTTTTGGATTCTCTAAGAAAAAAACTTTTACAGAGAGATTTCTCTCAAGTCTTCTACCCTTAGAAAAGTCTCCATTTGAGCACCCAGAAGGACTGTTTTGATGGTAATTACACCTTAGATTGCAATATGCTTTGGAACTGACTTCCATTAAATACTTACAGCATCATAAAATCTACTGCTGGGAGACACTTTATTTTATATATTTTTGGAAGACAAATGGGGTTAAATGACTTGCCCAGGGTCACACAGCTAGTATATGTCAAGTTGTCTGCTGCTGTATCAGACCCTTTTGACTCCAGGGACAATGTCATATCCACTGGACCACGTAGCTACCACATAGCTTCTCTGAAAACACCTTAGCTAATTTTAATTCATCTTATTGCTTTCTAGTTTCACCAGAATGAGGATCTGCAGTTATCAGACCTTTTTGCTGGTGTACTCAGTTTGACTACAATAATCATTGATACTTTGCTATGTACAAAGCACCATGGTAGGAACAACGTAAGAGGGACTTTGAGCAAGACAATGCTTCCTTGACTTCAGTTTCATTAATAAAATGAAACTAATTGTTTTCTAAAGCCTCATCTTACTAAATTGCAAATTACCCAGGGAATCATAGCAGAGTTGGAAATGGAAACTGATTCTCCTCATATTATATATATATATATATATATATACATATATATATATAAATTACATATATCCTGATACATTTTATAAAATGTTATATCACATATATAACATATGTACATATTTATTAAAGTATTGAATATTTAAGTTAATGATTTTTAGGCCCAAGGCTCCAGCAAAGATCCTCCCAATTTTCTGCTATTAAAAAAGGACAGTAGGATTTAATTAATTCAATCACCATTTATCACAATTTCATGTTAGGGGGACACAGTATTAACATCTTTCCCTGATTCTACATGTTTCCAAAATGAGGAAGTCTATTTTAAACTGAACTTCATCTATCTAAACTTGAGGCCTTGTAGAGAGGAGGAGAGATGATGAAGGGAGGGATAAGATGGGCAGGAAACAAGTTAATGAGCTGAGACTGGAAGGAGAAATTGATTAATAGAGATTATGATGAAGTTGAGGGGACTTATTTGAGAAAAACTAAACTCTTGTGCTCAACATATCCAAGTACTGTTTCTTCCTTATTAGTTGTCCTTTATTTCTGAATTTACTTAGCATAGAGTGGCTATTCTTAATCTAGGGTCCATGAACTAATTTTTAAAATTATTTCAACAACTGTTTTAAAATTTAATTGATTTCTGGGGCGGCTAGGTGGTGTAGTGGATAAAGCACCAGCCTTGGAGTCAGGAGTACCTGGGTTCAAATCCGGTCTCAGACACTTAATAATTACCTAGCTGTGTGGCCTTGGGCAAGCCACTTAACCCCATCTGCCTTGCAAAAGCCTAAAAAACAAAACAAAACAAAATTTAATTGATTTTCTTTGTAAGCATAATATGTGTATTATATATATATATATATGTGTGTGTGTGTGTGTGTGTGTGTATAGGTATATATTTGTGTATTCATATTTTGTGTGTGTGTGTGTGTGTGTGTGTGTGTGTTTTTGAAAGGGGGGGTGATCCATAGCTTTCACCAAACTTCCAAAGGGGTCCATGATGCAAATGTTTAAAAGCCTTTGGTATAGAGAATTGTTTAGATTGTGATATTTGGTGATCTTAGATATTGTTCTAAGTAGTCACTTTTCATCCTTTGTCACTTCCCTGAAACTCTTTTGTACCTTTTGCAAAATTTAATGATCCCCTGAAGTACCCAGAAAGCAGTTTCTTCTCTTGGGCTTTAATTACTTTTCATCATTCTGAAGAATAAAATATTATGTAGCTTGGAAAAGCAATTATGATTCATAGATTAAATAGAGAATTAAAGGTGGTAGCGATTCTGAAAGCATGGTAAAATTTATGAAAATTAACAGAAGAACATGAAAGAAAAACAGTTAAAGGGTTTCCTTTTAATGTCACTAATTGAAAAATTTAGCTATATAGATCAGAGAAGTCAAGTCTTTCACAACTAATCATTGTGACAATATTTTGCTCTTACTGTGAACAATAATCTACTGGTTCTTCTCACTATATTTAAGTTCATATAGGTATTGCCATGTTTTTTTTTCTGAAACACTCCCTCATCTTATAGCACAATTCCAATCATATGCCACAACTTATGTAGCCATTCCCCAAGTGATGAGCATCCCCTCAGTTTCTAATTCTTTATCACCACAAAAAGAATTGCTATAAATATTTTTTGTACATATAGTCCTTTTCCTTTTTATTTGATCAATATGGATACAAACTTAGTCATGGTATTGCTGGATGAAAGGGTACACCAGCCCTTTAGGACTAGTTCCAGATTGTTCTCCAGAATGGTTTGACCAGTTCATCATTCCACAATTTATTAATGTTCATATTTCCCCCATTCCCTCCAGTATTTATCATTACTGATAGGCATGAGGTGGTACTTCAGAGTTGTTATAATTTGCATTTCTCTAATCAACAGTGATTTAGAGCATTTTTCATATGATTATAGGTAAATTGATTTCTTATTCTGAAAACTGCCTAGCCATAATCTTTGAACTTTAATAAATTGGAGAATAGTCCTTATTTCTGAAAGTTTTACTCAACTCAATTCCCTATATATTTGAGAAATGAGACCTTTATCAGGAAAACTTGTAAAAAAATTTTTGATATTACTTCATTTGCTATGGTACTTTTATAGCAAAATGTAGTTTCTCAAATTATCCCCTAATTAGGTCTACTTTTTCCTTTGCTTTTTCTAAGATCATGATTGCTACTTCTGTGCAATTTAAAATTCAGCTTAAATATATTAGATTCTGCTCCAGCCCTTTATTTTAACTCTGTATATATATATCTTTCTGTTTCATTTATGTCTCTTGCAAGCAACATACTGTCGGATTCTAGTTTCTGATCTATTCTGCTATCTGCTTCCTTTTTATTCTGAGCTTATCCCATTCACATTCCAATTTACAGTTACTGGGTATTTCCCTCCATCCCATTTCCTTCCATTTCTTCCTCTCCTCTTTATCCTGTCCCTCCTCAAAGTCTATTTTGATTTTAATTACTACCTTGCTTCATCTGCCAAATCCTTTATCATCTCCCCAACCTTTCTCTCATTCCTTTTTCCTCCTATTTCTCTTTCAAATAAACTGTATTTCTATATACAATTGAGTGTGTCTATATGTGTATTTTTGTGTATATATACATATACACACATTTTTATTTCCTCTTTGAACTAATTCCTATGTGAGCAAGGTCCAAATCTTGCACATCATTCCCCCACTCCCATTTGCCCCTCTATTATTATTTTTTATTTATTTAAGGCAGTGAGGTTGAGTGCCTTGCCCAAGGTCAGACAGCCAAACAATTAAGTGTCTGAGGCTGGATTTGAACTCAGGTACTCCTGACTCCAGGGTCAGTGCTGTAGACCCTGAGCTGCTTACCTGCCCCTGCCTCTCTACTATAAAAACTCTTCTTTGCATGCCTTTTATATGTGAGAATTTCCCCCATTCTGCCTTTCCTTTCCTCCTTCTTCCAGCATATTCCTTTTCCTCTCACCCTTTCAGCTTTTTTTGACATCTCCAACATAATCAACTCACATACATGCCCTTTGTCTACATAAACTCCTTTTAATTAACCTAATAAAGATAAAATTTTTAGGAGTTGCTTGAATCATCTTCCCATATAGGAATTTTAAAAATTTAACCTAATTGAGATCCTTATTAGGGCTTTTTTTTGTTTTTTGCAAGGTAGTGGGGTTAAGTGACTTGCCCAAGGTCACACAGTTAGGTAAAGACTTTTTTATGTTTATCTTTTCTTGAGTCTAATGTTTAGATGTCATATTTTCTATTTGACCCTACTGTTTTCTTCAGGTATACTGGAAAGTCCTCTATTTCATTAAATGCCTATTTTTTCTCTTTGAAGAATTATATTCTTTTTCTGTGTAGATTATTCTTGGTTGTAATCCCAGCTTCTTTTTTTTTTCAGAGTAATATATTTCAAGTCTTCCACTGTTAAATATCGTGTGATCCTGACTGTAACTCAACAATATTTGAATTGCTTCTTTCTGGCTGCTTAAAGTATTTTATTTTTGACTTGAAAATTCTGAAATTTGGCTATAAAATTCCTAGAAGTTTTCATTTGGGGATTTCTTTCAGGACTGATTAGTAAATTCTTTTAATTTCTGTTTTACCCTCAGGGTCTTATGTATCAAGGCAGTTTTTCTTGATAACTTTTTGAAATATGATATTTAGATCCTTTTTGATTTTGGCTTTCAGGGGTTCCAATACTTCTTAAATTATATCTCCTTGATCTGTTTTCTGTGAGATAGTTTACATTTTTTCAATTTTCCCATTCTACTGCAATATTCCCATTCTATTTACTTTTTTTTTTTACTGTTTCTTGATGCTTCTGGGAGTCTTTAGTTTTCAATTGCCCAATTCTAATTTTTAAAGGATTATTTTCTTCAGTGAGATTTTGCACCATTTTTTCCATTTGACCAGTTCCATCTCTTAAAGAGTTCTCTTTTTTTAGTGAACTTTTGTTTCTCCTTTAACACTTGGCCTATTCTGTTTTTTTTTATATTTAAGGCAATGGGGTTAAGTGACTTGCCCAAGGTCACACAGCTAGGTAATTATTAAGTGTCTGAGGCCACATTTGAACTCAGGTTCTCCTGTCTCCAGGGCAGGTGCTCTATCCACTGTACCACTTAGCTGCCCCCTGTTCTGTTTTTTAAGGAATTTTTTTTCTTCAGTAATTTTTTGTGCTTCTTTTACCAAGTTGTTAATTCTCTTTTCATAATTTTCTTGCATCACTCTTTCCCCAATTTTTCTTCCACTTATACCTCTTTCTTTAACTTTTCCAGGAATTCTTATTGGGCTTATGTCCATTAGCATTTTTCTTGAGGCTTTAGTTGTAACTGTTTTTGCATTATAGTTTTATAGGTTTGATCTTGGTCTTCCCTCTCATAGTCCTTTATGATCAAATTATTCTTTTGTCGTTTGTTCATTTTCCAGCCTAGTTCCTAACTATGAATTTTATACTAAAATTTAACTCTGCTCAGGGTGGGGATGAGAAACACTGTCCTAAACTTCAGGCTTTTTTATGTTGCTGAATCAGAGCTAGTCCTGAGGGTCTGCAAGTTTTTGGTGTTCCCAAGGTGGTGTGACCCTGGGTAAAGTATTTACATTGTTTTCCTGTTCTGTGCTCTGGTCTTTATCCAGAAAAAAAACTCCTGATCCCCTGCAGCCACAAGCAGTAGAAACTGCCTTGAAACTGGGATCCTGATTCTTGTGACTGAACCTCAACACTTCTTTCTACCCTGGAACTGTGATCAAAATTGTATATGAACAATAGTTATCAATCAGTGCCAGCTGTACTCAGGGCCAACAAAAGATCCTCTATAATCTTTTTTTGGCCAGTTGTCTGATCTCCTTACCATCTCTGGGCTGAGAGCTCCTGAAGCTGCTTAGTATTTAGGTTTTGGACAGCCTTCAACACAGGAGTCAGAAACTTCTCTCAAACATCCTAAAATTTCTTAGGCCAAAAAATTTCTCATCTTGACATTTTGTTAGCTCTGTTACTCCAAAATTTGACTTGAGGTGTTATTTTTTTAAAGTTGTTTGTATTTGAATGTTGAGAGTTCAGCTGAATTGCCTCTAATCTACTATCTTGGCTTTCAGTCTACCTCTATCACAGCTTCTAAAAATATAAGTCTGTAATAGGAAAGGGAGCAAGACTGGGAAGGAGGCTGAAAGTCCTAGGTCAGTGAGAGTCTTTGGTTTGAGAAATTTGAACTTCCTTGTTTGAGATTTTTCTAAGTTTCGAACCCTCCCTCAGAATTTCTTGACCTAAGTTAACTGGAAGAACATTGAAGAAATTCTGAGTGAAACATTCTTGGTTAAGAGCCTCATGAGATGCAATTACCAGAAGCTTCTGCCCTTCTCAGAAAATGTTGAAGGGACAACAAGAGCTTCCATTTTTAACTCACTTGTGCCTTTTTCTTCTCTCACTAAACAGAGTTGTAGGGAAGTAGTTTTCTTTATTGGCCTTATTTATCTTGAGTATTTCTCAGTTAACAGAGTTGTGGTCCTTTTGTTTTGCTTTGTTTTTTGTTTTTTTTTGGGGGGGGTGGGGAGGTATTAGGAGATCAAATAGCTTAATTGGAAAGAATCAATTCAACTATAGGCTCTGTGTTGCCTACCCTAACTCTTGTCTATATGATTAATGTAGTTTTTCATTTGTTGTAATAAGAAGCATAAAATAACTCTCCCATATTATAATAATTCTTTATATCTATTGTAAATTTTACTGTTTAACATTTGTTTTCATATCCGTTATCTTATGCTAGATCAGAGGTTTTCAATATTTTTTTATGTGTAACAGACCTTTTGGCATTCTGGTGAAGACTGTGGACTTTTTTTTAATTTTTTTTTTTTGGAATGGCAATGGGGTTAAGTGAGTTGCCCAAAGTCACACAGCTAAGTAATTATTAAGTGTTTGAGGCTAGATTTGAACTCAGGTACTCCTGACTCCAGGGCCCATGCTCTATTCACTGTGCAACCTAGCCACCAACCCCCCCCATGGACTTTTAAAAATAATATTGTAAAATTATAAGCCAAAAGACATAGTATTACAAGGGAAATCAATTATAAGGAAATATCATTATGTCATTTTTTTTTAAGAATCAAGTTCTTGGAACTCCAGGTTAAGAACAACTGGGCTAGGATGGGTGGGTGAATGAGACCTCCTTTAGTGCTTCCTAAATTAAACTCCTCTGTTGCCTGTCTTTTGAAAAGCCCATCTGCCTCTAAATCTGCCCATCTTGGAGTTTGGAGAAGGAAGTTAATAACTGATAGGATCAAAGGATTTAAAGCCAGAAGGGATATGAGAGATCATCTAGTCTAACCCTGATAGACTATAAATGGGGGAAAATAAAATCCAGAAGTACATGGTATACTCAAGATTTGAACCCAAGTCTTCCATCTCAAAATTCAGTGCTTTTTACATTTTACATATATACATTGTCCTTCCTCCTACACACAATGGAAGATAATATTTCTATATCATTTCTTATGGTGTATTCACTAAGTGACTATAGTGCTAAAACTTTGTTCATTCACCCCAAAACATAAAATGCTGTATTAGGTTTATGGGATACAATAATAGTTTAGATAAAATATCTATTCCTGCCTACTTAAACATTATAGTTCATAGTGGGTTAAAAAATAAATATAGATAACTGGAATGTACTATAATAAGTATGATAGAGTTATGTGAGGTCTAAGGAATGGGAAATTAAGGATACATGGAGTGTGATACTTAATTATTATTTAAGCATTAAGCAAGTGATGAAGTTAGAAATAAAATTATATGGAATAGTTATTAACACATGGATATGGAAAAGTATTTGACATGAGAGTTATTTTGCTGAATCACAAAGGGTTTGGAAGAGAAGTTTAGAAGTGAGAAGGTTGGTAAAATGGAGTTGTATATGATTTTAGGGGCCTCGAATGCCAGACAAGTTTGAACTTCATTTGAGAGACAATAGTGAGCCATCAAAGATCTTTAAACAGAGGAGTGGCAAGAATGAATCCATGCCTAAAAGCAAATATTCTGACTTCAATATGAAGGACAGATGGTAGGGATTGGCAAGGATAACTCTTTCAAGACTTTTGTAGAAGTCTAGTCACCTGGTCATTATAGTCTATATAAGAGTTGGCATCAAGAACAGAAGAGGACATATGGAAGAAAGATGTGGAAATGGAATCAACAGAGCTTAGCGACCATTTATATTTGAAAGATAAAAGAAAGGGATATGTCAAAAATAATACCCAGGTTTATAAACATGGAAGACAAAGTAGATGGTTATACCACAGATTGCTATATGGTGGAAATCAAAAAGAATTGGCTTGAAGGGAAGGTAAATAACACGATAGATTTTGGAAACATTGAGTCTGACATGCTATATCCAGCTGATGTCTTGTAGGAAGATGAAGATATATTTCTATAAAACTGAAGATAGATCAGGAATGGAAAAGTAGACTTGTGCACCATCTACATGAGGGTCATAGTCTAAACCATGGGTAGAATTACCTAGGCAAAAAATATTGAGTGTAAAAGAAGGTTGAAAACATTCATTAAGGGAGAAAGAAGATGAAGAGACAGCAAAGGAGATTGTAAAATTTTAGGTATGACTGGGCTGATGGTTGGTTAGAGTGGTGTAGAGAAGTTGGTTGTTGAATTTGATGACATCATTTGAAAGGTGAAGGCATTTGATGGGTCATCAAAATGAATTGTAAACTCCATTAGGAAAATAGAAAGATAAAAGTTGGAGAAGATGATTTGGACATGGAGAAAGTGGGGAGAGGGGTTATGATGTATGGTAGATAGCATAGAAGGTAATTTATTGTGATTACATGGGTTTTGAAAACTGAAAAGTCCTTTATATATGTGGTGGAAGAATTTTCTGGAAGTGACCGTAGAGAACAAAGAATTTACCTATATTTACTTTTTTTTAGTGTTTTTTTTTTTTGCAAGGCAATGGGGTTAAAGTGACTTGCCCATGCTAGGTAATTATTAAGTGTCTGAAACTAAATTTGAACTCAGGTCTTCCTGACTCCAGAGTCGGTGCTCTAGCCATTGCTCCACCTAGTTGCCCCCCTATATTTACTTTGAAAAATATATATTATTGATAAATTTTGTTTTTATCATCAAAAATTTTCTTCCAAATCTTCCCTCTTCCTTCTCTCAGAGAGTCACTTGATAAAACAATTTGAAAGGAAAAAAACAAAATTTGATACGAGGAGAAAAAAAATCAGAAAAACCAATCTTTTACAAGAAAAACATCTGAAATTATATGCAATACATTATACTCATGGACCTCTCACATCTAAAAAGGAGAGAGGTGGGAGGCTCTTCTCATTTCTCTGCTTTGGGGCTACACTTTTTGTAATTTTGTGATATTTACTTTTTGATTGTTTTGTAGTTCTTTGTATTTACATTGCTATGATCGTTGTACAGATTGTTTGCTTGTGTGCTAATTTTTTCTCTTGACCCTATGTATTATTAGGTGGACTGGAAGAAGTGACCTCTATTGTATAAAAAAATTGTAAGCAATGTGGTGTCCTTAATAAAAGTTCCAAGTTTCTGCAAAAGTAAAGCACTGGAAAAAGGAAATTGGATTAAAAGGTCAAAGATGGAAAGGGAATTGTCAGGACATCTAAAAGTTATATTTTAGAGCTAGATGGTGGTGGTTTTTTTCCAGTTACAGAATTAGAAATTGAATAAATGTTGAATTTAAAAATGGTTCCTATAATCAGAAAGCTTTAGGAAGGAATATTGGTCTCGTTAATTTCTCTTTCACAGCTCAGACCTCCATATTGGAAGGCTGCTCACAGTTGTTTTATGGGACCTGTAAATCCTCTTGTAATCCTAATGTATTTTGGTATAAATCTTGGTTTTTAATTATTTCTTCCTCTTTCCACTCCCTTTCTTTTAGAGTAGGAGGATCAGGTACAAAGCAAGGTATCTATAAATTTCCTCTCATGGGACTAAGAGGCAAAAATTAGTTTCTTCCTTCTTTTCTACTTCTAATGTTCAGAGAGAGAGAGAGAGAGAGAGAGTTGTTTTGTACGTTTAATCAAAACATCAACAATAACAATAATAACTGACACATATAAAGAAAATTTGCAAAGCACTTTATATACAACTTGGCAGCAGGAGTTTTTTTTGATTACTTGTGGTTTTGAGCAGTTTGAAAGCTTAGTGCACCACTCAATTATTTCACTGTTCTTAGAATTATGTTCCATTATAGACTATAGGGAGATTGTAGGAGAAAGATTGACTAGGCCACTTCTCCTTTCCAAGGGGAAACTATGTTGCTCAATTCGGAACCAAAGCTTGAGGAGGAGGAATTGGTGTTGGAGTGTCAGAGGAAGTGATACTTCCTCCTGCTCTTTGAGCCCACCCAGAAGGGTGACCTGAATAGTTATCAGTAAAGTACAACCTTTCTTACCCTCCTGACATTTATATTTTCTCATTTCTTCTCACTATCTCTTGGAAAGAAAAAAAAAAGGAGGCAAATGATTACACAGAAAAATTCTCTGCCCCTACCTGTTTAAGAAGCAACATTACATGTGAGAAGAGAAAGATAAAATGGTACAGTTGAAAAATGGCAAGACTTGGAGTCAAAGGATCTGGATTCAAACTGGCTAATTACTTAACATCTCTTGAGCATCACATTCCTAATCTGTAAAATGAGAGGGGTTAGATTTTCAATTGCTTTTCAGTTGTGTGCAAGTCTTTGTGACTCCATTTGGGGTTTTATTGGCAAAGGCACTGGAGTGGTTTTCTGTTTTCTTCTTCAGTTCATTTTACAGATGGGGATACTAAAGCAAATAGCTACTAAGTATGTGAGGCCAGATTTAAACTCAGTTTTCTTTTCGTTTTTTTTTTAGGTTTTTTTTTTTTTTTGCAAGGCAATGGGGTTAAGTGGCTTGCCCAAGGCCACACAGCTAGGTAATTATTAAGTGTCTGAGGCCAAATTTGAACCCAGGTACTCCTGACTCCAAGGCTGGTGCTTTATCCACTGTGCCACCTAGCCACCCAGAAACTCAGTTTTCTTGACTCCAGACCCCAATATTCCATCTATTCCCCCATGTGGCTGCACATGATTACAGGTAGATTATGTGACCTCTAAGGTATGTTCTGGCTTGAACTCTAGGATCCTAGATCCAAACTAGGTGTGCTGATCCTGGAGCCAGGATGAATTTGAGTTTAAATGCTATGCCTGACATTGAATATTGTAGTTATAAGCAAGTCAATTCTATGTTTAAGGAGGGTGGTCTTGAGAAAATTCATTAGTATTATAAACTGCTCTATTAACTTTAAAATGACAATATAAGCATCTCTTGTGCTAGATGATTATATCAATGCTAATTGACCGTTTTATAGTGCTTAAAGGTTTACATAGTGTTTTACATATATTTTATATGTCAATAACAATAATAGCATTTACACAGCATTTTATGATTCACAAAGTGCTTTAAAAATATTGTCTTATTTTTGCTAACAGCAACCCCAGAAGTTAGTGCCATTAATGTTCCCATTTACAGATGAAAAATTGTGGTAGGCAAAGATTAAGTGACTTGCTCAGAGTCACACAACTATTAAATATCTGACTCCAGATTTGACTTCTAGGCTTAGTGCTACTTATGTGTTATATAGTTATATATAATATATGAGTCCTGAATATATTCTATATGCTTGTATATTTGATGGTCATAATAATCTTATAAAGTAGGTACTATAATAATAGTTGTGGTAGTAGCTAGTAGGTGCTGTATTGTTATCTCTATTTTACTGATTTGGGGTCACAACAGCTGGGTACATCTGTGACTTGCCCAGATTCACAGAGTTAGTGTCTATCAGAATTTGAATTCAAATATTAGTGACTCAAAGTCCAGTCTCAGAATTAAAAAAGCATTGATTGTTGGACTCCAAAACTATCAGCTGATCCTTTCCGAGATCAGGGAGAAGGTAAAACCAAAACAATGAAAATGTGTCCGGTAGAACAAGTACTCAATAAAGGTACAAGCCAAACACACAATGAAAATCCTTTGTATTCACAGTAGATGTATTTCCCAAGAAACTGTATAAACCATAATTCTATTTTAAACATCTTAGTTGAATTAGTTATAAACAACTTAGGAAACATTTACTGAATCATCTTTAAATCAAATTTTCATTCAATTCATTTCTTTTCAAAGAAATATTTCACCCTCAAAAGCCCCAAACCAACCCCAAATCCCAAATATGGCAAAGCACCTCTATCTTTGATTTTATTTAAAATGACTCTTGTGGTTTTTTTCATGGAATTTCATTCCTAGGCAATTCATCGTCCTTTGATAGAATTGATCCTATATATAATAGATTATTAGCCTATTTTAGTAGATTGAATTGAGTTGAGCAAATTGAATTGATTGAATAGTTGTTTGGTAATGCTATGAAATAGATGATATTGTCTCCGTGCATAATAATTATAAATAGGAGTAAAGAACTCCAAATGTCAGTTTCCAAAATTTTGACTTTAAATCATAAAAGTTTTAAATTGTAGTCTTTTTTGATTAAAGAAGGCTGGTTATATACTTCTTTTTGTAGGCTGAATTACTATTATTTTGGAGACATTTTTTTTTTAGGTTTTTGCAAGGCAAGTGGGGTTAAGTGGCTTGCCCAAGGCCACACAGCTAGGTAATTATTAAGTGTCTGAGACCGGATTTGAACCCAGGTACTCCTGACTCCAAGGCCGGTGCTTTATCCACTACGCCACCTAGCCGCCCTGAGACATATTTTACCTTGTGGAAATAGCTATTACTACTACCCCTCTTCTTTTTTTATGTTTTGCTTCATGTTCTTCTTCTTTATATCCTTTACACAGGAGAATTTTGTATTAAAATTGATGAAAAAATGTGTGAGTGTGTGTATGGGGGGTGGGTTCCAAATGTTCTGCTTCTTATAGAATTATCTAGAAGATGGTAGTTCATTAAGTATCCTTATAATTAATTACCTCCTCTGCACTGTCCCTGAAATCTTATTTTTCCTCAGGGGTTAGGGAGACCAACAAGGAGGCAAAAGATGGACATGACAAAAGATTGTAGAACAAGCAAAATGGCTAAGGGAGAACTTTATTGGAAAAATACTTAAATTAAACAAACATTAAATGAGAGGTGCTAGAAATATTAAGATGTTAAAAGCAACCCAGTTTCATTCAATAAATAAGTTTTCAGGTTTGAAATAGGTGGGGGATAAGATATTTACAGAAACAGTTATAATGTGAGTTAAATGAATGGAGTTCAAACAAGGTAGGTAAAGGTATTTGGAGAAAGATTGGTTATGCCCCTCTGACTAGGGGCATTAAAGAAAGATCCTTAGAGGATGTGGCACCTGAGTTGGAAGAAAGGAATTCAAGAGGTAGAAATAAGGTATGAATGTGTATTAGATGTTAAGAGTCCTGTACAAATTCATAAAAGCTGGAGTAGGAAGGGTTAGACCAGGGAAGAGCTATTAAACTAGTTTGGTTGAATCATAGAATATGTGAGAAAAAATGTTATAAAATAAGACCTGAGAGGTAAGTTGAAGCCAGAACTTGAAGAGCTTTAAATAAGAGGGTAGAAATATTGTTGAATTGAATTGAATTGATAATTTAAAAAAATATCCTTTTGGCAATGGGGAATAATTAGATTGTTTTGAACAGGAGGTTGTGAGATCACAGTGTGTTAGGATAATTATTTTAGCAAAAGGTGTAAAGGAAAGATTGGAGAGGGAGAGAAAGAAGAGTTAGTAGGTTAGATTAACAATTGTTATAGTTTTAGTGAAATATGGAATTGGAGTTCACTGTGGAAATGGAAAAGAAGGGAATGAATTTGAGAGGGATTGCGCAAGCAAAAATCAAGAGTAAGAGGCATAGGTTGTCTGAATTTTTAAATGAGGGATGGTTGTGACACTGAGGGAGGTAGATATGGTTTTTTTGGGGGGTGTAGCTGAGGAATATGATAGGCTTTAAGTTTGATCTATCATTTGACTGCCCAGTGGAGGTATTCAGTGGACAGTTAGAAATTTAAAGGTGGAATTCAGGAAAGAGATACAGATTTAGGAGAATGGAATGGAGATACAGATTTAGGAGAAGTCTGCACATAAGCATAGATGAGATTACTAAGTAGAGAAATCAAAGACAGAACAATAAAAAGAATAAAACTTTAAATGAAGCCTATGCAGGAGCAGAAGTACCTATTATGATTTATTTCCTACCTGGTCTAGGTCAGAGGTGAAGCACAGACATAAATGTGGGGTTATATTATTGCTGCCCTCTTGGACAGATATATTATGGAAGGTACCTTTGTGAATGACTTTTCACTTGACTAGAATCTTATATTTGGTGTTCTATGGATTGATTCATTCCATGGATCTTTTTTGAGCACCAATTTCTGATACTAACTGAGCAACATTCATCTATCTATGCTAATTCAATAAATGTAAGGTGATCTTGGTTGTTGAAGGATAGAGGTGAGAAAAACCATTTAAGAAGCTTGTGTGATTTTCTCACACATGTAAGGACTCATATCCAGTGGCAGTAGAAAATAGAAAGAAAGGAATGAATAGAAGAGAGGTTAATGGTAGAACTAAAAGGAATATTAGAAATAAAAGGAATGAGCATTTATATAGTTTCTCTGTGCCAGACACTATGCTAAGTACTTTATAACTATGTCATTCAGTCTTCACATCAACCCTAGGAGTTAGGTGCCCTCATTATTTCCATTTTTACAATTGAAGAAACTGTGGTAACAGAGGGTAACAGAGGATAAGTGATTTACCCAGAGTCAGCTAAAGGTACCTGGTTAGTGCAGTGAGATATCAGTTTCCTCATCTGTAAAGTGAGCTGGAAAAGAAAATTGAAACCTACTCCAATATTTTTGCTTAGAAAACCCAGATGGGGTCATGAAGAGTCAGACAGGACTGAAATGACTGAACAACAAAATTTTCCAAATCCATATCCAGCAGTATAAACTCTGTGCCATTTAGTTGCCTAAAAACAATAGAGCTTACCCAACTCAACCTTCTTATTTTACAGATCAGGAAACTAATCCATAGAAACTAAATGACTTACAGAAAGCCATACAAGTCAAAGTGATGGGATTTGAACATATATTTCACTTAGCATTTAAAGCTAAGCCCTGCCCAAAGCTGAGCTTTTTTTGTTTGTTTGTTTAGATTTTTGCAAGGCAAATAGGGTTAAGTGGCTTGCCCAAGGCCACACAGCTAGGTAATTATTAAGTGTCTGAGATGGATTTGAACCCAGGCACTCCTGACTCCAGGGCCAGTGCTTTATCCACTGTGCCACCTAGCTGCCCCCCAACACTGAGTTTTGTGGACAAATCACAGGTGTTATTTCATTTGATCCATACTGTAATCCTATGAAGTCAGTCAGCACAAGAATTATTCTCAATATACAAGTTAAATTGCACCTGAATTTTAGCCCTTAAACCAGTCATTGTCATTGTCTAGATACCATGCCATACTAATATTTAATAAAAAGGAAGAAGATGGGAGTGGCAAGGAGGGAATAAGGAAAAGAAAGTGAAACCCATAAAAGATCAGTCCTTATTAGATCATATTAGGTCATATCACTTAGTGAAATAGAAACTCTGGCTTTCAAGTGATATAAGAAAATATCAAGTCAAAATCTGGCTCTTCTCTAATTCCTCCTTGAGCTTTGAATTTTATTTATGCTTCTAATATCTTATAGTAACATTTTTCTATATTTAAGGGACTTTTAGTGTTGGTACTAAATTATACTACAAAGTAGTCAAATAAGGTCA
This sequence comes from Macrotis lagotis, assembly GCF_037893015.1. Lineage (NCBI taxonomy): Eukaryota > Metazoa > Chordata > Mammalia > Peramelemorphia > Peramelidae > Macrotis > Macrotis lagotis. Next base: position 424,511,768 of record NC_133666.1, on the reverse strand, counting down.
TAAGATCACAAAATTATATGGAATGTACTTTAAGATAATTTCCTCCAGTTCTCTTATTTTACAGATGAAGACAGAAAAGTGAAATTCAGATAGTGATTTGCCTAATGTATTGATAGTAAGCAGTATAACCCCAATCAAGCCCAGGTCTTTTGATAACATATCCAATGACTTCTAAGGAAGTTAGAGATCCAGGGGTCCTGGGACAGAAGTGGAAACCAAGATTTTTGTAAATGCCTTGGTCAAAAATAAACTACATGCAAAGATCATTTTTCAACATTTACTTTTTGGGGGCGTAAGATTTTAAGTTCGACATTTTTCTCCCTACTTTCTCCCTACTTTTCTCCCTCCCCTCTACACATGGCAGTAAGCAATCTAATAGAGGTTATGCTATGTGTTGAATCATGATAAACATATTTCCATACTAGTTATGTTGTGAAAGAAGAATCAGAATAAAAAGGGAAAAAAACATAAAGCATAAAACAAATTCTAAAAATTGAAAAAATTTTCACAGTTCTTTTCCTGAATGTGAATGATATTTTCCATCACAAGTCCTTTAGAACTATCTTTGATCATTGTATTACTGAGAACAGCTAAGATCACCATAGTTGATCATCACACACTGTTGCTATTAATCTCTTGATTTTGCTCACTTGGCTTAGCATCAGTTCAAGTAAGTGGTTCCAAGCTTTATGAAGCCCCACCCCTCATGAGTTTTTACAAAACAGTAGTACTCCTTTACATTCATATACCACAATTTGTTTAACTGTTCCCCAGTTGATGGGCATCACCTCAATTTCCAATTCTTTACCACTACAAAAAGAGTTGCTATAAATATTTTGGTACACTTGGATCTCCCCCCCCCCCGTTTTAAGCTCTCTTTAGGATGCAGACCTAGTAGTGATATTTCTGAATCAAAGGATATCCAGTTTTTATTGTCCTTTGGGTATAGTTTCAACGTGCTCTTCAGAAAGGATAGATCAGTTCATAACTCTACCAACAATGCATTAGTGTCCCAGTTTTCTTTGTATCCATTCCAACAATGATCATTTTTCCCTTTTTGTCATATGGGCCAATCTGAGAGATGTAAGGTGGTTCCTCAGAGCTGTTTTAAATTGCATTTTTCTAATTAATATTGATTTAAAGCATTTAACTGTCCATTTTCCTTACTTATACAACCTCCTCTCTTGTTTCTGAATCAGGTTCAAGTAATGAACTCAGATAAATGTCTACCCTATGCCTATGTAACTATGGATTATTCAGAAAATATTTATTAAATGATTTATAAATAAAACTTACTTAGGGACTGATTGGAACAGAGGAATATCAAGAATGATATCAAGGTATCACCTAAAAATGGAAAGCTATTCCTGTGACTTTGAAATAATCATTTAACATCTGCCTTAAAGGATGATGATGATGCTATCTTTCAGCAGAATTTCTTGTATCTTTGTATCAAAACATTTGTCACAGTTCCTCTTGAAATTAACTAGTTAAAATTTTTAGCATACAACTTGTGGTATTAGCACTATCTACCCTTTAGTGCAAAAGAGGTATGCTTGCTTGTTGAAGATACTTTGGGGATAAAGGGTTTTACAATATAAACAATTGTTATCAGAGTTATTGAAATTTTAACAAATCATTAAAAGTTCATTTAAGAAGAGTTGCTAAAATGAATAAAAAAAAGATTATCCACCTACTTCACTAGCCATGCAGTAAATAATGGTAGAATATCTACTATATGCTTAGGAGCTATGGAATACAGAGATGAATTATATTGGTACAAATCCCTGCACTTATAGAAATTCATGCAATATTTGCTTGAGATAATTAAAAATCACTTACCATAGTATTTAAAAAGTTGACTTCTTTCACAAGGCTAGGGCTAGGGACAGTATCCATTATTCTTTGACATTAAAACATCCCTAATGAGGAAATTCCCTCTGGCATAATATTTAACAAAATTAATAAAAATACAATGAAATTTTGTTTATAAGTATATTCATTATATATTAATATGATGTATGAAATAAGAATGAATAAATATTAGTTAATACATCAAAGCTATATGTTATATAATATCCATTATATTATCATTAGATAATAATTTTTAAAAACTAAGTCAATAAGTAGCCTGCAGCAGTTCTTAAGTACAGATAAATTGCCTCTGATTTCTGTTGTAGTTTAATACCACTGATGCTATTATCTGAGAGATTTATCTGAGAGATTAAGCTATTAAGGATCATGTGACCATTATGTGTCATAGGCAGATCTTGAATCCTGTTTTCTTGACTTGGAGGAAATTTCTCTATTTACTATATTACACTGAGCTACTTTTTACCTTCAAATTGAATGAATATGGTAAATGGCAAATGTTAAGAAAATAAACTTTTTAGAAATAATTTGTGTTATTCTTTGTATGGCTTATATAAAAATTTTTTAGAAATATCAGAAAATTAAAATTAATCTTGTCATTATATCAAGTCTTCTTAAATTTAATTGTAAATGAATGTTATTTTATGATCACCCTATTAAAAAAGGAGTAAGCTGAGTATTTGGTAAAGAATGCTGAATTTGGAATCAGGAGATCTGTAATTTAAACCTAGTGCTGTTATTTACTTGAATCTATGACTTTGTATGAGTCAATCCATCTCTCTGGTCCTTGGCTTCTTTAACTATAACATGGAGTTGAACTTTAAGATTTGGGGGGGGGGGGTTGCAAGGCAAATGGGGTTAAGTGGCTTGCCCAAAGCCACACAACTAGATGAATTTAAGTGTCTGAGACTGGATTTGAACCCAGGTACTCCTGACTCCAGGGCCGGTGCTTTACCCACTACGCCACCTAGCCGCCCCATTTAAATTTTTTTTTAATGTCTATTTTAGTTCTAATGGTATATATGAGGTGATTCTGTGATATATAAATGGCTCCTTTAACAGTTTTAAAATCTGTTTCTATTGAGTTTTTTTGTAGTCTCTGCTTTAATATTATTCACAGCCAGAGGACCCAGTGGATAGAAAGCCTGGAGTCAGGAAGACTTGAAGAGAAGTACTGTATTTCCTCATGTTTAAGATGCATCCTTTTTTGAAAAATTTGGGGTCTAAAAACCTGGGAGCATCTTATACAGTGGTTGTAGATTTCTTTTTACTTGCATTGCTCACTTTTTCATGCTTGTTGTCTTTGCGCTCATTGTTTCTCATTTGTTACCCATTTATTAGCCACATTTTGCCACATTCTGCACAGAAATGGCTCAGAAAAGATTTTTGTATAGTGTTGAACTCAAGTTCAAAGTGATCCAGTTTGCAAAAGTGAATGGAAATCGTGCTGCTGAGGGTATGTTTGGTCCTCCTCCAACTGAGAAAACAATCCGAAACTGGCTACAGGAAGAAGAAACCTTACTGAAAACACTCAGGCAGAAGAAGACCTTGAGAGGCAAGTCAGCCTAATGACCTGAGTTAGAGAACTGAAGAGATGGACTGAAGAGCAAAGGGGCCATTGGAATTCCTATGTCCACAAAGATGGCTCAGCAGGAGACAAGAAGAATTGCTGGTGAAAAAAAGTGGCTGATTTCAAAGGAGAACACTATTGGTGCTTCAGGTTCATGAAGCAGAATGTACTAAGCATGTGTCCATGCATCAGACTTGCCCAAAAGATGCCTGAAAACTATGAGCAGAAGGTTTTTGAAATTCATGCTGAATAAAACGAGTTCAATAACTTTATATAATACATTTTTTTAAATTTCTGGCTCCAAAATTAAGGTGCATCATATACATGGGGAAATGAAGTACTTACTCTTCCCCCCCCTCCCGTAGGGTCTTTGATAAGTGCCTGTTTCCCTCTCTCCTTTCCTTTGTAAAGAAAGCTTGGCTAAAGGGAGGCAGGACAGAAGTTATGCACAACTTTCTTATTCTACCACAATTAAATATCCTCCCTCTCTCTCCTAATTCCTATCTACCTCAGACATGTCAATTGTAAATACCCCAAAACAAGTTTGGTTCCCCCCACCAAAAAAAGAAAGATACTGGAACAACCAACTTAAAAGCACAAATTACAATCTCCAGAACCCAAAACTCAACAAGTAGGTGTCTCTCTCTCTCTCTCTCTCTCTCTCTCTCTCTCTCTCTCTCTCTCTCTCTCTCTCTGTCTCTGTGTCTCTGTGTTGTAAGAAGAAGAGAGGAAGAAACAGACTGGATTGACACAATTAAAGTCAAAGGGGAAAAAATGAGATAAAGAAGGAAATTGGGGTGGGAGAGAAGGGAACAGGGCAGAATGGTCCAAGGAACTGTCTTTGATGCTACTAAGTGGCACCAGTGCTAGAGTTTTCTGAGTCTGTGAAAACATTTGAAGCATGTTTTTGAACTTTATACTTGCTAACCCACTACAGAGAATTTAGACCAAAGTAATTTTGCTCTCTTTAACAGATTTTGTTCCCTGAACTTGTAGTATAGACTTTACTGGATGAATACCAGGGTTGCTCTATTAATTATCCTTCTGGGTCTCCTCAATTAATCAATTAATCTTATAATAAATAAGTTTTATTTATGATAAATCAAGCTTTTTATAAATGCCAAGAACTGTCATTCATATTCAATCAATAATTGTTTATTAGACCAGGCATAGTTCTAGATATAGTGGAGGATAAGAATATAAGTAACACTTGGTTGTTTGCCTTTCAAGTAACATAAAAATTTATTGCCCCCCAAAACCCCCAAATTAAAATGAGCAAGAATTTCTGCAAATTACTTTGATGTTTTTGTATTAAATTGGTACTTCCAAAGATCAGGTATCTTATCCACATAGATCACAACCCTTCCTCCTTTTGTTGTTGTTGATGAGTCATTTTGGCCATATATCTTACTCTTTGTCACCCCATTTGGTTTGTATTTCCTTCTCCAGCCCAATTAACAGTAGAGAAACTGAGGCAAACAGGGTTAAGTGATTTGCCCAGGGTCACAAGTTAATATTTATCTAAGGCAAGATTTGAACTCAGGGACATGAATCTTTTTAGATCCAAACCTGGAATTCTTATCCCCCTGTGCAGCTTGACTGCCCAGTTTTGATCTTTAGCATATAGTTTCATGAATTACTGTGGTTAAGGGGAAAAAAATCATTCATATCCAAAGGAGGCAGTGAAAGTAGGACTTGATCATTATTTTTTAAAGAAAAAAATCCTCTACAGGAAAATACAATGTGTCTTCTGGAGCTTTTTGAATAGTGGGAATTGATATGTGTATAAAACATACAAATATATTTATATATACACATACATGACTCTGTATGTAGATTTATATATTGTATAAACCCAAATATTTGTGCATTCATAATGTACAGGTTCTAAAAGATCTCCAGGGAAATTGTTTTGTTATAGCAAAATAAATGCTAAGTAATTGAGTACATAGATAGATAGATAGATAAAATTTAATTGATATATTTTGGTTTTATATCACCTAAATTTCCTCTGGACAGCCAGATGGTAGTGGTTAAAGTTCTGAGCTTGATGTTAAGAAGACTCACTTTCCTGAATTCAAATCTGACCTTAGACATTTTCTAACTGGGCAAGTCACTTAACCCTGTTTGTCTCAGGAGAAACTGCTCCAATATCCTTTCAAGGAAACCCCAATTGGAATCATGAAGAGCTAGACAAGAAAGAAAAATGACTGAACAGCAACAACAACAAATATCCTCTGGTATTTCTTCCCCAGAGAACCATCCCTTATAATAGATCATCTAAAAATGAATGAAAAAGAAGAGGAAGAGAAAAAATTCAGTAAAATTGATCAATATATCAAAAAAGTCTAATGTTGCATGCAGGATACATGACTATGTATCCTGTCCTCTTCAGAGGCACAAGGGAAGATACCTTCTCATGTCTCTTCTTTGGACCTATTTTGCTTTTTATAATTTTGTAATATTCAATTTTAATGATTTTTAGAGTCCTTTACTATTAGAACAAAAATGGAACTAGAAAATCTCAGTCCAGCCTCATGATTTTAATAGTTAAGGAAACTGAGATACAGCGAGATGGGGTGACATTTGGATGTTCTTTGATTTACATTGTAATCACTATATGTTGCTTGCTTGACTCTGCTTATCTAATTTTGTATCAGTTCATATGTCTTTCCATGCTTCACTGTATTCTTTATGTTTGTCATTTTTCACAAGACAGTTGTGTGACATTGCAGATGTGTAACATAATTTGTTTAGTCATTCCCCAGATGATGGGCATATACTTCATTTCTAATTCTTTGCTTCAAAAATAGTGCTACTATAAATATTTTTGCTGAATATAGACCTTTCTCTTTGTTATTGATCTCCTTAAAGACATATTTTACTGGGTTCATGCTTTATTTGATATAAGTATTTTCTCATGTGTGCACATCACAAACTTTCTATGTCTTTTTGTTCTTGTTTATATTCTCTTATTGAGCCTTAGAGAGGATCTACCAAGTATGTTGGAAGTGTTCCTTCTAGGTCTTTTTACAGTCTGTGCCACAATTGAACTGAATATTTTATGTATTGACATGTAAAAGCCGTATATGTCTGGTTCCTATCCTTATCTTTGTGTATGTTGAATAAATGAAATTGAATTTTAAAAAACTCCACACCTTTTGCATACATTTCTGTCATTTGAAGAAATTCTTGTACAACTAAATTCTGAATTACTTAGAGAGCTGCCTTTTAAATGAATAGCATATTAATAATGAAATTATTTGTCATGTTTTCTATTCATATTTAGACATAACCTAGTGTATTTAAAAATAAAAATGTGTGGATCTTTTTTGGGGGGGGGATAGAACTTGTACGTGACCTGAACATAATTGAATATCTTCTTATACTATTCACCACAACTCTATAATAAGAAATTTGAAAGTAGGACATATAGTTTAAAATATATTTCCTATGATCTGCTTTACTAGAATAGGCTTGATTGACAGTATTAGTATTAGGAGATACTGAATCATATTATTAGCAGTATAAAATACCATTAGTCTTTTACTGTGCAAGTTTATTTTGAAAAAGGAGCATAATTTGATTTGTGACACTTCATCTCTGTAATGAGGGATCATTGTAATAATAATAATGAGAAGAATCACTCAGTTATAGAGCCCTTTAACAATTTTAAAAGTGCCTATATAGAGTAGTAAAAGTACTCTACTTAAGTAGAGTACTTCACTAATATAGAAAAAGATCAGAGAAGGTAAGCAATGTAATTAAGCAATGTTACACAACTCTATCAAACCTCCAAATTTGCTCTGTAAAGCATAATCACATCCATTTTCTCATTACAATATGGTTTTAGTGTGAATATTTAACAGGTCCCATTGGGTTTTTTAAGAAATAATAAAATGGCTACTATAAATTTCATAAGAATTTTTATCTGTATTTGTATTTTGTCTATATTAGATATATTTTAGATGTAAAGTATGAATTATAGATGTGTTGTCAGTAACATGTGTCATTGATTCATTATTTCTTGATAGGAATATACCTTGTAAGAGATATACATTTTTGAAAAGTTATAAATAGAGAATATATGGTCATAATTTAAGAGTTAAAACAAACCATTGGGGCGGCTAGGTGGCGTAGTGGATAAAGCACCAGCCTTGGAGTCAGGAGTACCTGGGTTCAAATCTGGTCTCAGACACTTAATAATTTACCTAGCTGTGTGGCCTTGGGCAAGCCACTTAACTCCATTTGCCTTGCAAAAACCTAAAAAAAAAACAAAACCCATGCCACTTTATTGGCTGCCTATTACTACTTGAAAAAATTAAAGCCTCATCCTCCTGGTTTTTAGGGTCCTCCACAAACTCTTTCTTTCTAGTTTTATTAGCTATTATTCCATTTCACACAACTTGCTTTCCACCCAAATTGGATTACAAGGTGTTCCTTAGACTAAAGGTCTCAAGCACTTCTTGGATTTTGGGGATCCTTATCTCAGTTCTCTCTCATACTAGTAATCCCAGAGTTTTATAATTACTTCTCAGAACTCTAGGAATACTCCTGAGTGATTTGGGGAATCTTTTAAAGTACTCAATATAAATCACACAGTATTTTTGAGTGACTTGGTGTTTAATACCTCAATATCACTTAGCCAATTGACATCAGTTAGCTTTTACAAAAGAATATTTACTGAGAATGTGTAGCAAGAACAGGAATACAAAAACATCCTCCCCAAAAGAGGAACATACTTTTACCAACTTGTCCCCAGGGAAGAGTGAGCTCAAATTTAAAGCAGCTATTATATAGTGAATTTCACAGTTTGCTTCCAAGTTCAGCCTAACTGATGGGCAAAGGCACTTTCATATTTACAGGACATGGTGTCTCCATATTGATCTATTACTGGATTAGGTCAAGCAGGTCACTTCAGGGCATGGGTGGTGACTTAGGCTCTGCTATGGATTCTAGTTCATGAATCTCCCTCTAGCAGCTTATTCTTATGACATTTTGGATCTCACAAAGTCTTAACCTAACAACTTCCATCTTTAATAGTTTACCTAAAAACAGAAAAGAATGACTCAGTAATATGATCGTTGACTTACAGGCTACAGAATGGTAGCTAGGATAGGGGATAAAAGACTTGAGCCCTTGTTCATGACAAGGATGTTTACAACATTTTATCTTTCAGTAAATTCACTTGGTTTTGGTTCAGTAGTCGACAACAACAACAAAAAAAACTTTTTAAAATTTACCATGTAGTAAATGGACAAGAAATAGGGAAAAACCTATTGGGTCCCTCCATTCCATATCATTACAAACTGCTAGAGAAAGGCTCACCAAAAATTGCTGAGTATTCTGAAAGTGATCTTAGGACTAGATGATCATTGGCCAATTCATCATTATATCAAGATTTCAATTGTTTCCATGCATTCCCATAAACTTTCCTCTAATCCTGCAATATGGTCTTTTCCCTTTCTCATTCCTTTTGAATCTTTTTCCTTCCAAGATTCAACTTAGACAGCACCTATTCTACTAATATATATATTTTTGACCATCTTTGATGGTCAGTTTTTCATCTTTCAAAATGTCTGAAGCACTTATTTAACTGTGTACATATTATAATCCCTTCAGTAGAGTTATTTAGGATTCAGAGGATTAGAGATCTAGAACTGAAAGGGATCTTAGAGGCTATTGATTAACTACCAGATTAATCATAAGTATAAGAGATCTGAGTTAACTTCAATTAAATCAGTCAGGATCTTGGTCTAGTCATTTCATCTCTACTAAGTTTTTCAGTTTCCTTAACTGCAATATAGATAAATAAAGTTCATAATATTTGCCCTGGGTCAAAGATGCACTGCACTGGAGCAAATCAGCTTCAGCCTTTCAGGAGCAGCCAGAAGGTGCCTAGGTCCCTGGGTTCATGGCAATGGGAGCAGTTTCCAGACCCCTTGGCCCAAGGATCACCAGGACAGCTTAGTGGTCAGCAGAAAAATTCCACTGCACCAGAATGAACACAGGCTTAGGGCAGTCCCATCCCAGAAACCTATGGAGCCACCCAACAGCTGCTTCCAGAGCATTTAGCCCACAGACAGAGGGTGTAGAGAGACTACAGAGGTTGCTCTGACATCCCTGGGGCAGGACTCTGCCACTTTGCCCATGCTCAGATTCAGAGAACAATAAGGCTATGGAAGAACTCAAAAAAAGACTTTGAAAGTGAGTAAGGGAGGTAGAGGAAAAATTGGGAAGATAAATGAGAGTGAAATAGGAAAATCATGAAAAGCAAGTCAGCAGTTTGGTGAAGGAGATAAAAAAAACACTGAAGAAAAAAACATGTTAAAAACTAGTTTAGGTCAAATGGAAAAAGCAATCCAAAAGGTCAATAAGGAGAAAAATACCTTGGGGGCCGCTAGGTGGCACAGTGGATAGAGCACTGGCCCTGGAGTCAGGAGGACCTGAGTTCAAATCTGGTCTCAGATACTTAATAATTACCTAGCTGTGTGGCCTTAGGCAAGCCACTTAACCCCATTTGCCTTGCAAAAAACCTAAAAAAATACCTTAAAAAGCAGAATTGGCTAGATGGAAAAGGAGATTTATTTTAAAAAGCTTTCTGAAGAAAATAACTCCCTCAAATGTAGAATGGAGCTAAGGGAAGCAGATGACTTTGTGAAAAATCAAGAAACAATAAAGAAAACCCAGAAGAATGGAAAAACTAGAAGAAAATGTGAAATATCTCATTAGAAAACAACTAACCAGATCCAGGAAAGATAATTTAAAAATCATTGGGCTATCTGACAGTCATGTCCAGGAAAAGAGCCTAGATTTCAGTTGCCCTGATATCTTAGAAGCAGAGAGTGAAATAGAAACTGAGGGAATCTGGGGCAGCTAGAATAAAGCACCAGCCCTGGAGTCAGGAGAACCTGGGTTCAAATCCAGTCTCAGATACTTAATTACCTAGCTGTGTGGCCTTGGGCAAGCCACTTAACCCCGTTTGCCTTATAAAAACCTATAAAAAAAGAAATTGAGGGAATCCATCAATCACCTCCTGAAAGAGATCTTCCCCCCCCCAAAAAAAAAGATATTCCCAGGAATATTATGGCCAAATTCCAGAACTCTCAAATCAAAGAGAAAATCCTGCAAACAACTAGAAACAACTGTGGTGCTACAGTCAGGATTACACAGGATTTGGCAGCTTCTACATTAAGGGCTTTTAGGGCTTGGAATATGGTATTCCAGAAGACGAAAGAGCCAGGATTATAACTGAGAATCAACTACCCAGCAAAACTGAACATCCTTTTTCAGGGGAAAAGATGGACATTCAGTGAAATAGGGGACTTTCAAACTCCTTCTGAAATGACCAGAGCTGAATAGAAAGTATGATCTTCAAATATAAGACTCAGGTGAAGCATAGAAAGGGTGGGTGGGAAGGGCAAATTATGATGTATTTAATGATGTTGAAGTGCATATATTCCTGCATGGGATGAAGATATTGATAACTCATATGAACCTTCTCATTTATATTAGCAGTTAAAAGGAATATAGATAGATAGATAGATAGATAGATAGATAGATAGATAGATATAGATATAGATATAGATATAGATATATAGATAGATATAGACAAGGCACAGGAGAGAGCTTAATATAATGGTATAATACATAATAAAGATGGAGTCAATGGGTGAAAAAAGGAATGTACTGGGAGAAAGGGAAAGGAGTGGTAGAATGGGCTAAGATATTTCACATAAAAGAGCCAGGAAAAAGCTTTTGCAATGGAGTGGAAGGGGGGAAGATGTGGGGGTTGGTGGAACAAATGAACCTTCATTCTCATCAGAAATGACTGAGGGAGGAAATAATATGCACAATAAATAAGGTATAGAAATCTATCTTACCATAGAGGGAAAAGGAGAGGAAAGGGATGGGGAAAGGGGGATAGGGGGAGGGGAGGGGGGTATAGGTGATAGAAGAGAGGGAAGAGTGGGAAAAGATGCTTAGATACAACACACTTCTGAGGAGGGACGGGGTGAAATGAGAGAAAGAATAGAATAAATGTAAGTGGGGAGGAATAGAATGGAGGAAAATACAGTAAAAATAGCAACCATGGGAAAAAATGTTGAAACAACCTCTCTTATGATAAATAATGCAACCTATTCCAGAGACAGAGCTGATAGTATCTGAACACAAACTGAAGTACACTTTTTTTCTTTCACTTCATTTCTCTTGAGGTTTCGCTATCTTTGTTGGGAGAGGGGAGTTTATGTTTATTTTCACAACAAAATTATTGTAGTATTATGAAAATAAATAAATCATTAAATATTTTAAAGATGTTTATGATGAACCAGGCACGTGTTAAGTGTTGGGGGGATACAAAAAGAGGCAAAATACAATTCCTGCTCTCAAGGTGCTTACAGTCAAATGGAGAAGACAACAGATGCAAATAAATTTAAACAAAGCAAGCTACATGAGTACATATCAGAGATGTTGTGAGTTCAGTCCTGGACCATTGCAATAAAGTGAAGTTGAAATAAAGCAAGTCACACAAATGTTTTGGTCTCCCAGTGTGTATTAAAGTTATAAGTATGCAGTAGTATTATATCTAAAAATTATGCACACCTTTATTAAAAATACTTTTTTACTTTAAAAAATGCTATCTTCTGAGCCTTCAGCAGGTCATAAACGTTTTGTTGGGAGAATTTCTTACCTCAGTATTGATGACTACTGAATGATCAGAGTGGTAGTTGCTGAGGGTTGGAGTGGTTGTGGCAGATCTTAAAATAAGATAGCAATGAAGTTTGCTGCATGAATCTTCCTTTGACTTGAACACTTAAGGCTTTTGTAGAATTTTTACTGGCTTATTTCAATATTTTCATGTCCCAGGAAATAGTGAGAGAGGAAATAGAGGAGAGAAAGAGAGAGAGAGAGAGAGAGAGAGAGAGAGAGAGAGAGACAGACAGACAGACAGACAGACAGACAGACAGACAGACAGACACTAGGAATGACCAGCTGATAAACAGTCAGAACATATACACAGCATTTATTAATTAACTATCTTTCATAAACACAATTTGTGGCTCCCCAAAACAATTACAATGGTAACATTAAAAGATCACTGATCACAGGTCACCCTAATAGATGAAGTTGAAATTTGACCATCATTTTTGAAGAAGACCATGACATCAAGGAGATGATGCCATGACATGCCCATAAGTGAGGAGGTGTTTTGCAAAGTCACCAGCCTCACTTTCTTCTTCAGAGCCATTTGGGTCCAGTGGCCAGATACAGATCAGGATGACTGGAGGTGACCTGGATGTGAGACAGTCAGGGTTAAGTGACTTGCCCAGAATCTGAACTCAGGCTCTCCTGATCATAGTTGGCACCCTACCCTTTTTCCATCTCACTTGTCACCCTAACAATGAAAAGGTTTTAAATTTTGAGAGAATTACCAAAATGTGACAAAGATACAGTGTGAGCACATGCTATTGGAAAAATGGTGCTGATAAACTTGCTTGACTCAGGGTGGTCACATACCTTCAATTTTTCAAAAAAAAATGCAATATCTGTGAAAAACAATAAAATGAGTTACAATAAAATAAGCTATGTCTATATCCAGAAGAAATAGGAAATAATCTACAGAGGGAAAGCACAAGAATTAAGACTGTTAGGGAAGGCTTCCTGCAGAAGGTGGGATTTTAGTTCAAACTTCAAAGAAGCTAGGGAGATCAATAGTCAGCATGGAGGTTTTGAAGTTTTTGCTCCTTTCTGTATTCTGATCAGATTTTTTATTTGGTTCTGTGTTCTTCAATCTTGATGTTCCTATACTTGGTTAATTTCTCGGACCCCCTTCAAATGTTGTCTTCTTCTCATGTATTCTTGGAGCAATTCTCTGGTCTTTAGCTATGCCAGAAAGAGCTCTGAATTTTGAATTAAAGGACACAGGTTTGAGTTTCAACTATGGTACTTAATAATCATAAGATTCTGGACAAGCCCCTTTGCCTATTTAAGCTTCAGCTTTTGAACCTGATAAGTAAGAATCCTGTGTCACAAGACTGTTGTGAAAATCATGTGAATTAATTTTTCTTCGAATATTCTTTGAAAAATCCTTCCCTGGCTACCACTCCCCCATGTATGCCATTTCCCCCAATTATAATGTAAGTTCTTTGAGCATGGGAACTGTCCTTGTTTTTGTATTTGTATATGTATTAGCACAGTGCTTGGAATTTAGTGATGCTTTTGCATTCATTGTTTAGACCAAAATTGGCCTAAATTTGTATCTCTAGCACTTAGCAGAGTTTGGAATGTAGCAAATGCTTTTTCTTTTATTCATTGATTCATCATTATATCAGGGTCCTTGTTTGTCTTTCTACTTTACCTAGAGTTGATTTCTGTCTGTTTCATTTATGTACAAGTTTCCATAATGTCGCACCAGAAGGTAATAGGGAAATGAACTGACTAAAGGTTTCAACTTCCGTGGCAAAAATGTGAACACAAATGGTTTAGTCCACTTTGAATGACTTGTGAATAATCTATCTTTTCAAAAAATAACTCAAATACCCTTAGAGAAAAACTTATCTTAAAAAAACTGAGTAATTAATTCAGTAACTTAGTCAATGCTATTTAGCAATCCTCTCTGCTGCTGGTATATATACTACTTTCATTAGTCTGAAATGTCTGCCCAAATGTAACCATGGAATTTAACTGTCTAAAGTAGAGGAGGCATTGTACATAATAGAAAATATAGAGATAGAAGCCGTTGACAAGAATGGGAATGTTCAATTCAGGTTCAAAGTTCATTTGCATCAGCTAGTAGGGATCACTTATCTGAAACCAAACTTGGCTTGTTTTCTTTTTTGAGTTTTCCTGCCAAGAAAACTAGAAGCAAATATGAGGAAATTAAAACTTTGTTTCATAGCAATGATGATTCTTGGCATATCTGATCATTGAAATTACAACTTTAAAAAAACATGAAAAAATGGAACTTTATCTTAGAATCTGGATTTGATTTTTAATAAAATCTAATACCAAAATACATGTAGCTTGAAATCATTTAAGCTAAAAATATCTTAAAAAACAGGAACTAGGGTTTAAATGTTTAACAGGCCTCTAAATTTAAAGAGGCCCCATTGAGTGGTTACCCAATGAAAACTAAATCAACACTAATGATGAATTTCAAATCAAGCTCTGCTGCTGTCCTTCTCCTTTGTACTGATCAAAATATCATTTTTCCAAATTTTACAATTTATATATATATATAATATTTCCTACATATGTGTACATGCGTCTCTCTCTGTGTGTGTGTGTGTGTGTGTGTGTGTGTGTGTGTGTGTGTGTGTGTGTGTGTAATGGAAATGTACCACTTGGTATTTCATAGGAAGGGGTTTTTTTGGTTTATTTTTTTTAACTAAAATACTTGCTTCTTTAAGTTTTTTTTAGGTAAGTACTTGTTTCTTAAGGTAAATGATAAATATTCCCAATATTATATTCTCCTTTTGTGGCTGCTCTGTAGTTAGATAATAGATCTAGAGCTGGAAGGGACCTCAGAGATCCTCTAATCCAAAGTATCTAGTCTAAAAATAAAAGGAAAATGAGACTCAGGAAGTATAAATGGCATTCTCAGGGTTGCGCAGATAGCAAGTGTCAAAGGAAGGATTTGAATCCAAGTGGTCTGACTCCTAAGACAATTTGTTCTTTATATTTTTGTTTAATATTCTTTGCCACCTTTTCTTAATTTTTGAGGAAGTAGGGCAATTATCTCTATGTTTAAAAACAAGATTTTATTGGTATCTTTTGTTTATTATATCATCATTGTTGTCCTAGTTATCCCTCTTCATCCTTCTTCTGGAAAGTCATCCCTTATAACAAAGAGTATCTTTAGAGAGAAAAAAATCACAACTGATCAGCATATTGAAAAATAATATATAACATTTTTCTACCTTCTTATTCCATGAAGGGTTGGGTTGAGAGTGTCCTGTAATATCTCTTCACTCAAGTCCTGATGGATCTTTATAATTTTATTACATTTATTCTTTACTTTTTAGTGTGTAATTGATCTTTCCATTTGGATTTTTGTTAATACTTTGAATATTGTTTTCTTGAAAATCTCCTGTCATTATTATATTACTTTAGTTCAGATTGTGTTTCCTTAATGAATCTGGATACTATTTATTTCTGATATTAGTTTGTCTTTCAGCATAATAATTTTATCCTCTTTAAATTTTTTGGTTGTTTTTACTTTGTCAGGTCATGCTGATTACAACTTCTGCTTTTTTGGATTTACTTCATGTCTATCAATTTTCCCCCCATTCTATCAGTTTTATTTTGTATATATAGTTTTTTAATGTATGGAGTTTTTTTAAAGTAGGCAATTGTAGTGTTTTGCTTTCTTGTCCAATCTGTTACTCTTTTATTGGCTTATTTAATCCATTCATATTTAAAATTATTAAATTTACATTTCACTCTGTCTCTAATATTGTTTTTTATTTAAGTAATGATTTTTCCCTCTCTTCTGCTATAAGTAAACATAGTACTTGTTCTTTCTTTTTTTTTACTTTGATTTTTTTAAAAGGTGGTCTTTTTCTCACTGACTCACTTTTCCCTCATCTAATCCATTCCTCGTATTTGTTATCCCTTTCACTTTGGGGTATTGCTTGTTAATTCCTTTTTGCTCCTGATTTCATTTGGATATATAATTTTCTCCTTTTTTTCCCCTCTCTTTTTGTCAAATAGATTTATCCTTTTTCTCCTCCCTTAAACTGGTCATATTTATTAGATTTTTATTTAATTTCTTTTTGCCCCCTTTCCAAAAAAAGAATTTCTCTTAATTTCTTCATTATTCATTTTTTCTTGTCTACCCCAGACCCTAATTCTCTGATTCATGATCTCTATAATTGTCTGGATTCTTTTTTCTCTATATTCCTTATGAAATCAAAGCTTTCAAGGTATCTCTTCTAGGCTCTCTCCTCTAGGCATCTTCTTTCACTAGCTTGTAGACCTTGCCCAATGTATTCCCTTTCCCATTGTGCTTAATACCCAGAGTAATATTAATTAATGCAGATTTCAGAGGGGTCTCTGTCCATGTCCTTGATTTTGAAGCACTGCCATTATTGTCTTCTTCCCAACCCCCATTTGTCTTAAAAATTTCTCCCACTGCTACAGTTGCCATTTGCTCCCAGAAGTACCAACTCCCCTTTCCTCCCATGTAGAACCAAGTAGACTTTTCAAGCACCATCTTCCTACCATCATAGCAATGCCTCTTCCTCTTCCTCCCCATTTTCAATCCTTTCCACCTTCTCACCAACTCCCTTGTAGGGCTCTTCTCTTTCTGAAAACAGAGGTCACCTTCTCCTCACTGCTAACCCTTGATGTGACGCAGACACATCACATATTCCTCACTTTCCCACTGCTTCTCTCCCTCCCTTTCTTGTATCCTCCCATGCAGAAATGTTGCCTCATCTGTAGGCAGGGTGTCACTAGTCTATTCACATTGCCTCTGGCTCACTTTACTGTTATCTCCATCAGACTTGTTCCTTCATCCCTATTTTCTTGAGTATTTTTAGAAAAAAGTTTCTCACTTTTCTCTCTGCTGTTACTCATGTTGCTGTTGTTGCCCTTGGCTGCTACATTCTTTCACTACTCCTACATTCTTATCTTTTGGGAGTATTCAAAAGGCAAATAATCTCTTCAGATTTTCTTCCATAAAAATGTTTCAAACACTTTTATTATTGAAGTTCATCTTTTTTCTTTATTTCTTTTTTGTTCTGTTTTGTTTTTGGGTTTTGTGCAAGGTAATGGTGTTAAGTGATTTGCCCAATGGGGTTAAATTATTAATTACCCATGGCTAGGTAATTATTAAGTGTCCGAGGCTAGATTTGAACTCAGGTCCTTTTGATTCCAGGACTGGTGCTCTATCCACTAATCACCTAGCTGCCCCAAAGTTCAGCATTTCAAGTATGGTTAAACTCATATTGATAAGGTAGGACACATTGACCTGCATATTGAGCTCTATTCCTCTTCTGAATACATTATTCTATTCTCTCCTATATTTTTATTCTGCGCAAAATAGTCCTTTGTTCTTTGAAGTTCTTTTCCTTTATATTTGAATATCTTTCTTCAAATCATGCAGTTAGGTGGTAGTGGAAAGAGTATTGGAGTCAGGGAGATCTGACCTCAAAATCAGCCTTAGATACTTATTGTGTAACCTTGGTCAAGCCACTTAATCTTTATTTGCCTATTTTCACTGGTAAAATGGAAATAATAATTGTACCTATCATTGTTCTGAGGATCAATTTAGGTAATATTTATAAATTATATGACACAGTGCCTATAGGTATTAAATAAATGCTTTGTCTCTTCTCCAGATCATGTGTATCACTTGTTTCTGAAATGAATTGTTAAATTTAAGATATATTACAGTTTGTGGCCTTGTGTTGTTTTTTTCTGGAGGAAATCATTAAATTATTTTAATTGGTATTTCATTTTCTTTGTCCAGAAGTTCTAGGAAGTTCTCTGCTATTATATTCTGCATTAAGGTGATAAGGTTTTTTGTACTGTTGTTTTCTTCTGGGAGATCTATGATCCTTAGATTGTCTTGAGACATTCTGTCTTTGAGTATAATATACTTTGCTTGCATAGAAAGCTTTAATGTTATTGTTTTAAGTTATGGTTTAGGTCTTCTTTTAGAATGTTCTTTAAATCTATATATTTGCATTCCCAGTCTATTGTTCTGTCTTATGTTTCATTGGCAAAACTTGCCATTATAGATTAGATTTTTCTATTTTGCCTATTATTTTTACTGTGTAAGTTTATATATTCTGTTCTTATTTCTCTTTTAAAACACTCGGGTACAGCATGTTGTGATTCCATGTACTCTTCACATTCGACAGGTTTTTCTTGCTCATAAAATGTTCCATCATTTTCCTTTGTAATGAAGTATTTATTCATAGATGCTTGACTTGTTTACTAAATCTGAAGGCTATATTTCCTTCCTTTGTTAATGTTTTCTCTCTTAGAGGTCTTTGAATTTTCTTTTTCTTGAGATCTTTAAAATTTCAACTTTTTGCCCCCACCTTATTATCCTCAATTCATTTTCTGACTTTGTCCTGATAGTGGTCTTCTTGGGACCCAGATCTCAAAATATCTGTGTGTGTGTGTGTGTGTGTGTGTGTGTGTGTGCGCGCGCGCATGCGCGCGCTCACACATAATGGAAATGTACCACCTGGTATTTCATAGGTAATGGGTAATTTATGAATCACCAGCCTAGGTTTCTGTCCCAAGTGATTTTTGAGTGGTCAGGACTGACCTCAGCTAGATGCTATGCTTTTTATCTTATGCTTAGTGAAATGTAGGACAGGCACAAACCTCACCAACCTCCCACCACACAAACAGTCTTCTGCCTAATATCCTGTTTTGATCTCTCTGCCCCTCATTCTTTGATCTGGCACCAGCAGTTCAGAGAGCTACCATGCTATTAACATAGAGTTTTCTGCCTTGGCACCAGTAATCATGCTGGTATCGTGAGGTTGTCTGGTGATTGTTCAGCTGCTATATTGATGCTCTGGGGTTGACTGCCCTGCATTAAGAGGTTAGAGCTTTGCAGCGGTGGTTTAAGGGGTTGAGGCTGCAGGGTGTCTGTCACAGTCATTCAGACTGTCCCAGTAGAGGAGAAGATAGATGGAACTACAGTTTTTGTTGGGTTTTGTTGTAAGCCTATGTCAGATTCCTGAGTCTGCAGCCTTCCTGCAGGTAGCATAAAAGGTAGAAAAATGTTCTGAGTGATCTCAGGGTTTGTGCATGTCAAATTCATGGATTTGGAGTTCGTGGATTTGGAGGTTTTAAATTTTTATTTAACCTTTTGTTTTGATTCTAGGTTTCCTAGACCATGGGGACAGCTGAAATTGCACATAATTTCTGCTTTGGAAAGGTTTGAATAGACATAGGAAACAGAAAAAAAATGTCTAATACTTTATCTTGTTGCGCATGTTGCCCCCAAAATATATTCCACTTTTATTATTTTTAAATAACAAAATGAAGATGGCTGCTTCTAATGATGTTTTTTTCGCTTTTGTAAGGCAGTGGGGTTAAGTGACTTGCCCAAGGTCACATAGCTAAGAAATTATCAAGAGTCTGAAACTGGATTTGAACTTAGATGCTCCTGACTCCAAGGCTGATGCTCTGTCCATATAATGATATTTTGAAGGTAGTTTTTATATTGCCTTGATTAATATGATTTCTAAAGCAAATGGATTTTATTGATTTATTTTTTAGAATTTTGAGATATTTTCAGACCAGAAAAAAGCAATAATTTGAATTATTTATGGTAGAAATCTAATAGAAAAATCATAATTTTCTCAGAAAGAGGTCTCAGAAATACATATAAGTACAATTATTGAAATAATTATACAAAGAAATCCATTTATTTAGAGTTGCCTTACTTCTTTTCCTCTATCTTTTCCTATAAAAAAATCCTCATGTATTTTGTTATAGCTTGCAAAAAACAGTGGTTTTATCATAAGGGAGATTGAGACCTCAAAAAAATTCTTTGAAAAGTTCTGAGGAGCTTGGAGGCCAGAAATGCAAACTTTAAACAGCTGTCTGGTGAGGCCAGAAGAGGGAATTGCTTGTTATATAGAGGAGGGGGGAATAGTATGTTTGTCTATTCTACTTTCTTGGTCCCCCATCTGCTTTCCCTCTTTCTTAGTTTTAATGTTTCTTCCTTCTAAGATGATCTGTGGTCCTTGTAGTATTTTCAGGGAAATTATATCATGAAAAAGTCTGGGGCATAAAACTGATATTAGGATTATTGAAGTAGACATAATAGATACATATGACAGCTGGAGCTAGGTATAAATCTGAACTTAAGCCAACATCACTATGAATGCAGTTTTAAAATGTTGCAGCATAAAAGTATAGCACGTTACTGGAAGGGAAAGAATGTCTCTTAAAGAAAAAATTACACAAGCAAATGATCTTGATTCTAAAAATTACTTGGTTCACATAGATGCTATGTTTTGTAAGCAAAATTCTGCTGATTACTTTATATCCATTATTCAGAAATATTTAACTGTTCACAGTTAAAAGTGTTCTACAGAACCATGTAGTTGTCTCCTAAATCTGAATAAGATCTGGTTTCTTCCTTTCCCATGATTTTCAAATTAAAACACAAAAGTCCATCAATTTTTACTTAGGCAATGTCTTTTCAATTTATTCCCTCCTTTCAAGACCCATTTGGGAGGAGTTTGGAGCCACTAAAGCTTACCATTCTTAATCACTAGGAAACCCTGAAGGTTTTGCCCTTCCAGTTTATTTTTTATGTTTTGGACTAAATAAATTGGTCATTCCTGGTCTCTGCCTCATCTCTCTCTCCTAATCTTAATCATGAAATGAGTGTTGCCTCAATCCAGTTGTGACCTGTGACCTTAGCTTTAAAAGGGCAAGGTCTCCCACTGCATCCAGAGTCATCTCCAGGCCTCCTGAATAGTCCAGATGGGTCTGGAGGAGAAAATGAGGCAGTTACCCAACTTAAATCCAATTCATTTGCATAACATGGTATCACTTTCCTAATGTCATGGTCTTCTTTGAGAAGGACAAAGATTAACATTGTAGACTCCTCATTTACTTCAGAAAAACATCCTAGCATTTCAGTCTTGTGTTCTCTGAATTCAGGGTATCTTTTCTACTTTATCTTCTCCTCCACTATCTTCAGTTGTGCACCTCCCACTTCCTATCCTTTGAAAAATTCTATCATTCAAAACCCCTCACCTCAAATGAAAACTCCTTTATGAATAAACCTTCCCTCACTCATCTCCCCCAGAAATTCTTTTCTTCTTCTTACTCCCATAACTCAAAATGATGGTACCTCTTCTCACATCACAGTTTAGCTAATTTATTTGTATCAAACTGATTCCTTGTTTCAATTATAAGTTCTTTGAGGGCAGGGACCATGTGTTATTTTCCTGTCTCCCTAGTCCTGGTGAATAAATGTTTGTTGAATGAATGAATGAATGAATGAATGAATGAATAAATCTCATTATGACCTCAGATATGGAAACTTTTTATTACAGATTTAGTGCTTTTTTATTTGAGATGGGAAATTTTCATCTTTAATGGGAAAAAAGGAATCAATTTCCTTTTTTATTTTATTACTAATGATATCAGCTAACGTCTTTTACAGATGCTTAGGTCTTAGCTTTGAAAGACTAAAACAAAAATCTTATCTCAGTGGAAAAAATCTCTCAAATGGTCTCTATTCTCAAAGGACCAACATGCAAATCACTGAATGTATTTCTAAATCTCATCCTAAAATAGCTTTCAGCTAGTGTTCCATTTCATACTTTATGAGTTATATCCTAATTAGGGAAAGTATTTTAAATACTTTTTAAGGATTTTTAAATGTCTACTGTCCAGGTTATGATATGCAGTTGGAATTACCTGTTAAGCTTTATTAAACTCACTAATCAACTCTAATTTCATAGTTCCTAGAGTCTTTATGCTTTTTATGGAGAAAAAGATCCATCCTTTTGCATAAAAATGTGAAAGAGTTTAACATTTAAAGTATACATCTTGCCAACATTTGATTCAGCAGAATGCTGGGAAGAATCTTAATAACACTGCTGATAATGGTGGGGCTGATGTTGATGCTGAGGAAGATGATAAATTTATATAGAATGTTAAGGTTTTCAAAGTACTTTACTCAAAAAACCATATGAGGAAGGTATTGTTAATATTCCTATTCCCCTTTTAAATATAATGAAACTAAGATTGAAGAGGTTGCATGATTTACCCAAGGTAATAGTAAAAATTGCAAGCAGGGTGGGGGTGGATTTGCACAGTGGAGTCAAGCACAGCAAGTTGGATCCTACTTCCATTTGAGTGACCTCTTAAAATGGAATCAAAATTCTATTTTCCAAATTCTCCCTTCCCCCTCTTTCTAACTTTTCTATTACTGGAAATCATGCTGCCTTCTTCCCTGTTACACAGGTTCTCAATGTGGGTGTCATCCTCAATTCTTTACTCTCCCTCTCTCTTTTCATATCCAAATCACTTGGCAAGTCCTGCTGATTCTTCTTCCCTACCACCATTCATTTTGCCCTCTTCTCTCTGATACTGCCACTACTCTAATTTGGCTCTTAACACTTCATGTCTGGACTATTTCAATAAACTTTTGTTTGATCTTCCTGCCCCAAGTCTTTTGAAACATCCTCTCTTCAAACTGTCAAAAGAGTGAATCAAACCTAAATCTAAATCCTAAAGAATGAATTAAACCCCCATTTAATATTATTCAGTGATTCCCTTTTGCTCCAGGATCAAATTAAAAGTTTCAGTATGTAAAGCGCTTCATACATCTCCCCCTTCTTTTGATATTTATTATTTTTCTCCATTCATATATTCTTTGATCCAGTGTCTATGGCCTCCTTTCTGCTTCTTGAGCAAGACACTTCATCTCCTGACTATTCTTTTTTCACTCACTGTTCCCCATGCCTGGATTTCACTCCTTCTTATTATCTCCTGATTTTCTTTAGGCTTCAGTTAAAATTCTACCTTTTGCCTGAAACCTTTCCCAATCTCCTTTAGTGCTAGAACCATCCTTCTGTTGATTACCTCTGATTTCTCTTGTATAAAACTTTGCATATTCATTGATCATTGCTTCCACCATTAGCCTTTGAGCTCCTTGAGACCTTTCTTTGTATTCTGAGCATATATATATGCAATTATATATGCAATTATATATATGCAATTATATATATGCAATTATATATATACAATTTTATATATATACAATTTTATATATATATATATATATATATATGCCTTGTAACCTGGCACATAAATGCTTTTTGATTTGTTGACTATTTAATTGGCCTTCAGTGTCAAAACAGAAATAGTATACATGATTTTTGAGTAATTAAATATTTAATAACGAAATCTGCACACTACCACCAAACCTGGATTCTAGAGATTCCTAGACTTCTATTTCTCTAGCGTTGGGCATGAAACAATTGCTCTGTCCCCTGTTCAAGTGAGGGGAAAAAACAATTTAGGGCTATTTTTAAAAATAATCTTTAAAGGTCAATAGATGGTTTAGCTGATAGAGCACTGGTCCTGGAGGCAGGAGGACCTGAGTTTAAATCCAACCTCAACTATTTATACTAGTTTTTTTACTCTGGGCAAGTCACTTAACCCTAATTGACAAAATATAAATAGAGGATCTTTACTCTGTAACTAAGGGAAGAATAAACAAATTAAATAGAAAAACATGGAATTGACAAGTTTTCAGAGATCTTACCTCTTAACAAAATTCTAGTCTATCTAGTCTTGACAGGCACAGCTTAAGTTAATCACTTTATTTCTTTGGGAAAGTATAAAATGGGCTTAATAATACTTTATTCGAGCTAGAAAGGAACCTTTGAGCGTTTTTTGGCCCACACCTCTCATTTTGCACAGGTTAGGACAATTTCAGGTCCAGTGGACTGATTTAGAATTGTGAAGCTTGGAAAGTTTTTTGTTGTACCATCTCTTGATTGGTAAATTCATATGGTTCATGGTTTAATGGGTCATTTTGGAGAATTACATTTTGTTAAGGGACCAAATCAATTTGTTGGCAAATATGTAATATTTATTGCTTATTATCTTCTTGGCTCTATGCTAGGTGCTTGAAAATAGGAAACATAAAAATGAGACAGTCCTTTGTCTTCATAGAGCTTACATTCTACCCAAGGGAAAGTGTTTTGTTCTCTTGTTTGGTCTGAAACAAATGATGAAGCAACTGATAAAGCACTCTCAGTCCATTAACACAAATATTACTTCTTTACCCAAAGTAAATTGGTCAAGGGAATTTTAGGCTTTATGACCAGATGGAATTGCTTTCAGGTGCTCCTACAGAAGAGAAGCTAAGTGGCACAGTAAATAGAGTAATGGATCTGAAGTCAGGAAGACTAAGTTCAGATCTGTCTTCTGATTCTTACTAGCTGTGTGACCCTGTTAACCATGTTTGTCTCCATTGCTCATCTGTAAAATGAGCTGGAGAAGTAAAAGGTAAACCATTACAGTATCTTTGCCAAGAATGGTGTCATGAAGTGTTGGACATGACTGAAACAAGTGAGCTACAAAAGCAGTTTCATGGTTGCAGTTTGCCTATAACTTTACTGTCATATAGAGACACCTCATATGACTTATATGCACTGAATTATGAACTCAGCAAACATTTATTAAGCTCTAACTATACGCCAAAGACTGTGTTAGGAATTGTTGATCCAAAAACAAAAATAAGACAATTGAAGAATAATACATTAAAGGATATAGGGAAGGGAAGGAAACATTCTTATTCTAAGTTATTGATGGTGGGAAGGTTAGCTTTCTTCAGCATTTTGAAGTAGATTTTATTGGGGGGGGGAATAAGCATTTTTCAGTTTCATTCATATTGAAAGCTCTAGGCAGAGTGCAAAGAATTCTGACTGAGAAGATTTGACTTCAGACAAAATCTTGGTTTTTGGTATGACTTAGCAGAATGACCTTGAACAAATTACATGAGTTTTCCAGATCTCATTTTCTTTATATGTAAAATATAGCAGTTTGGACTAGAAAAATCTCTAACTTTCCAGTTATATTGGGTTTTTAATTTCAAGTCTATTATTCTATGATGTGATTCATTGAGCACTCTATTGGTTCTCAACAATGATAACATAGCAAACAAGCATTCTGGCTTAGTCTGAATTTTTTCTTTTCTATTATCTTGAGTGAGATAGCTGTGGGAATTTTTTCACTTGGGAGCAAAAACAGTTGAATTGTGAATTGAATGATGCAGAGGACTTTGGGTGCAGTATACCAAGTGCAACACGCTTCCCTCTCCCAGTCCTTTGGAAGTCCTAAAATCAAGTCCTGCTTCTTGGCCAGCCCACTGAGCCCCCAAATAGTGGAAAGCTATGAGTCACAAAACATAAGGATATTAGTCTCTGGACTGTTCCAGATAGGAAACATACTGCCCCTAACCTCAAATGTTGTTTCTTGGAATCAAGCCCCAGGTACCTCATTCTAGTTAAAGTTCTAGTGAGAATCAAGTTAAGGTTGAGATACATAACATCATCATAAATCTTGTCATATATATCCAACTTTTTTAGTCCTGGAAAGGCTTTATTTTTAGAGCAAATGATATAAAAGTTCTTTTTAGGAAAGGAAGGGATAATATCGATAATTCTTTCTCAACTTTTCTCCCATTCACTTTGTCATTAACAATGGAGGTAAGTTTCAAATGTAAAAAAGTCAGTTGAGTCACTGACTCAATGATCCATGGAATTTGTTGACCAATGGAATTCAAGGGTACCTTGGAATTTTCATGTTTTTGTTACTCTCCACCTGAGGTGAATCAGTATAATTTAATAATAACCAATTATGGAAAATAGGGATAAGCTTCTAAATTTAGATGAGTTAGTAATGAGATTTTTCTCCATGTTTTTGAATTCTAATTCTATTCTAATCTATTTCTTAGACTGTTATCAGAAGCATTTTTGGAAACTTTAGAATTACATGTTCTTAAAAATTCATATCAGTCTGATTTCTCTCTCATCATATTCAATTTAGATCAATGTATATAATGGAAAACAAAGTAAAGACTAACAGACTGCCTTCTGTGGGGGAGGGGGAGGCAAGATTAGGGGGAAAAATCATAAAATTTTAAATAAATAAATTAATTTTAAAAAATCATATCAGTCAATGAAGGACAGATGGTGCTGCCTATATTTCATTTTATCAACTTTGATATTTAATCTAACTTGATTTGCTCCCTTTCACTCATTCAACATTATAGTCATATTGACCTATTTACTAATTTCATACATGACCTTCTATGTCCAGTTTCTATGCCTTTTCCTGGGATGCATGTTATCTCCTCACCTCTGTCTCTTGCAATCCCTGGCATTTAAAAACCCAATTCTAATGCAACCTTTGGAGTGAGAGGTAGGGGTGCTGATGCTCCCAAGTCTTAATGCTGTCTTCCAACCCTCTCAATTGCCTTTCATTTACTTTGGATCAGTTTTGTATTTACAAATCTGACACTATAGAATGTAAGCTCTTTGAGGTCAGGTACTATTTCACTTTCTTTGTTTTTGTACCCCCAATGCCTAGCATAGTTCCTGATATATAACAATAACAATAATAAATATTTTTATGTCACTTTGAAATTTATAAAAATATTTTACATGTATTAACACATTTTATTTCATTCATCAATTTGTGAAATAGGCACTACTTTTAACCCCATTTTACAGATGAGGAGCCTGAGACCAAGAGAGTAAATTGTCCATGGTCATAGAGCTTGTATCTAAACAGATTTGAACTCAAGACTTTGTGACTTCAAGCCAGATGTTCTATTTACTATGCCACCAGAACTTGACTCAAACGAATAAGTTGTTTGTTATCATTATTAGTAGTAACAATGATTGTTATTAGTTATTATTAATAATAATAAGTAGCATTTATATAGTATGTATTTGCCAGGCACTGTTCTAATCAATTTGCAAATATCTCATTTGATTCTTAAAACAAGCCTGAGATGTAGGTACTATTATTTCCATTTTACAGTTGAGGAGACTGAGGTGAAACAGGGGTTCAATGACTTGCCCATCATAATGCAATTAGCAGATTTTGGAGCCCAGTCTTACTTCAGGTCTTCCTGATTCCAGGTCCAGTGCTCCATCTAAGACCACAGAGCTGCTTCTGAATAACTAAGTTCCAGAAAAAGGGTAAATGAATCATTAAATTCAACTATCACTTATTAAGTGAAAGGTGCCATCTTTGACTCCTCTCTCTCTCCCTCACCTCCATATCAGTTTTCAAGTATGATCTTACCTTTACAACATCTCTCTTATTTGACTACTTCTCTCTTCAGACATTGATATCACTCAGGTATGGATTTTTCCCCCTTTGTGACTGGACATTAAATAGCCTTTTGATCTTCCTGCCTCAAATCTTTCCCCACTCTAGTTCATCCTCCAATGAGTTAGTAAATTGATATGCCATGTCACTTTATCATTAATTATGGAGTCAGGTTTCAAATATATAAAAATCAACTGAGTTAGTACCAACATTATATTCCATATGATTAGCTGTAGTTTCTTCTCTCATTCATTCCTTGAACTTTTGCAATTTCACTTCTTGACTCATCATTTAGCTATAATACCATTCTCCAAACTTCTCTATATCTGTTCAAGACACCACGATCCTTCGAATTTCCCAATATTCTTCAAAACATCTCTCACTTTTGCTCTATTCTTTCCACTCACATGGCTGCCTTAGTCTCATCAACTTTCTCCTTATTGCAGCAGCCTCTTAGCTGATCTCACTACTTCATGTATCTTGCCATTCCAGTGCATCCTATACATTACTACCAAAGTGATTTTCCTTATGTGCAGATCTGATCATGTGATTTCTCTACCAATCAACTCCAATGGCTTCCTATTGCCTCTTGGATAAAATATAAATTTCTCTTTTAAGTCACTGGTCAACCTACTATTCCAGTCTGATTGGGCATTTTACCCCCTTTCCTCACTATACTCTGATGTGGTTGAAGTGGACTAATCCCTTCCTCACACATAGCACTCCACTGAGTCTTTTTGTGTCTTTGTTCTAGCTTTTCCACATGGCTGAAATACTAAATCATAGATTCTTTATTTTCTTTTTAAGTGTGACTAAGACCACGTCTTCTGCATGAAGTCTCTTCTGATTCCCCCTCCCAACTGCTAGTGACCTCCCTTCCAAACTACCTTGTATTTATTATACATACATACATATATTCACTTTATTTTATACTATATATGTGTGTATATATGTTTATATATATATATATATATAATGTGCATTTATATACTTTTATTTTCCTCATTAGAGGAATTATGTTTCTTGTGTGTCCCTACATTGTTTAACTCTGTGCTTTTACCTCTAACATCTAGAACTGTGACTGGTACACAGTAGACATTTAATGAATACTTGTTGATTGATTTGGTGTTCTGTTCCCCAAATATTTCTTGGGCATAATTTCTCTCAAACATATACTTTCTTTAGTATAAGAAAATAATATATTTTTATATTATTATTAAATTATATATTTATACTAATATGAACCATTCCAGTGGGACTTCATTGTTATCAGAATTCATTCTGTAACACTGCCTTATTCTATTAATTCAGACAGTCCTAACTTTAAAACCCTGACCCTAACAGGAACACCCCACCCTTTCCCCATGACACATTTCCTTCCCTCCCCTTTTTTTCCTTCCCCTTTACTAATTCAGATTCATCTTTTTCTCAGTATCTCACCAATGTCAGATGGTGATTGGGTACATTGCATTAGACAGTGGTGGTGGTGGGGAAGAGGTTTAGAGAACACTGATTTACCATCACTTCTCTCATTCACATTTTATTCCCAGGCTCTATTTCTGTTTTATAACTTATTCTCCTTCCCCCTACCCCATAAAATATGAAATGAAAAGAGAAGAGTGAAGAAGCCCACTCATTTTTTGCTATCAAAGGTTCCCTATTGCTTCTCAAGGTTTTATTCCTTTCCTCCCTCATTCTACTTTAATGGCACCAGAGAGAAAAAAAATCTTTTGTCCTAGATGCTCATTCTTTTCAATCTTTTGCTCCCACTCTTCAACTAGAAACCTTGTACTATCTCCTCACTTTTTTCTCTACCTACTGAAATCTTCCCTTTTATTCTCAATATCCAGATCTGATGATCTTATGTTAATATTACTCACTCTCATTACCTATCCATTGCAGGGACAAGGCAACCATAGATTTTTTTTTTGTCTAGGTTTCATGCAACAGGAAAATAAGTTTCTACCACTTTAAGTAGTAACACAGAATACATTTTCCCCTGGAAACACGTTTATACATACATTATATATATATATATATATATAATATATATATATACACATTGTTTAACTGCTATTTATAGCTAGTATAAGGTTCAACTTTTCATGGTGGTAGTGGGTAAAGTAATATAGAACTGAGATGAATCCTGGAGGTAGGCTGAGGAGCCTTGTTTGAACAAAATTATCTCTTTTTTTTCTAAAGTCGCCCCTCCAATCTAGTCCTAAGGATCCTGCCAGCTGATCTAGAATGAATGAGATGAGGTACAAATTGGGGTCCCACACTTGAAGGTGGGAAGTAGTGGTGTGGAAATCTGCTTCTGTAAAAGGGAAGTGTAGGAAGGAGGAAGAAAGGAAGCATTAGTTTTTAAAGTGAAGTATATTAAGGGCTAGCTTAAGAACCTAACCATATCCATATAAATTTTACTTATATTACCAGTGGGCCAACCCCACTGGAAGATAACTTGTATGGTCTTGTGGTTTTCATTTCTTCCCTGGATGAGCATTTCAGTAAGAGTCGAGGTTCAGATTTGCTCACTCACATCAGGGTCCTGTGTTTTGTTCCTCTTTGATCAGTTCATCCTCCAGTCATCACTCTCTTTTCTATTCTCAATATTTCATCAGTCCACCACCACCATTATTTCTCCCTCTCCACACATCATCATGTGTTGTTGTTACTGCTTCTTCCTTGTTCTACATATGCTCATCACTATGACTCCCAGCTACTTGCTGCACATTTCCTAGTTGCTTGTTCTCATGTCTTCTCATTGCTGTCACTGCTCTCGACTTCCCATTTACCGTCTTTACCAAGCGATGGGACAAGCTTCAAGAAGCTAGACCACAGATATATTACGGCAAAAGGATACTACTTGCTCTAGCTTTTTCAGATTTAAATAACTAGAGCTGTTTGAAGCTTCATAATAATTTCAGCACCAGAATTTTCTGGGCCTTTTATGACTCTGCCTTTTCACCCAAGGTCATAGCTCCATACCCTCCATTACAAAGGGTTCTTTCAGGTTCTTTCTGATTGTTTTTCCTAGAGTTTCCAGTATTCATTCTTGAACAAAGTAAGGTGAAGTAGTTTCATGAACCTCTCTCTTTCCCAGTGCCTGAATGGTATGCTTCTCAATAGAAAGTTTGCACTGAGTTGGTTTTTTTTTTTTTTTAACAAAATGAGACTCAAAATGCCTTGCCCCTTCTATTTCCTACCTTCTTTTGTGGTAGCTGGACCAGATCATGCAGTTCATGCTGGGACTTCCCTGAGCTTCTTGGGGGTGGAGTAGCACTGATTGTTCATAAACATTTATGATACAAGAGGGATGGGGAAGAGAGAAGAATAATGCCCCTGCAATGTGAAGTTCTATTCAAATTAACTTAAAGCACACAAAGACTTAAGGAGGGCTACAGATAAAGACCACAGTGTAAAGGTGTTTTATGAAGATAGAATAGAATTCATGAAAAACAGAAAAGCCTAGATACTAAAAAGTTTCTAATTGTATTCTACTTTATGACCAATGATGTTTTGATGAGGTATGATGCTGTGGAGACAGCTAGCTGGCAGGGTCTAGAGTCAGGAGAGTTCTTCCTGAATTCAAATCTAGTCTTAGACATTTACTTGTTGTATGATCCTGGGCAAGTCGCTTAACCCTGTTTGCCTTAGTTTATTCATTTTTAAACTGGATTGGAGAAGGTCATGGCAAACCACTTCAGTATATTTGCCAAAGAAAACTCATTGTAGTCACAAAGAGTTGAACAAGACTGAAACAACTTGGAAACAGCAACAACATTCACTGTATTTAGTTGATTACTTATTGAAAAAAAAAACAGAATAGTTTAGGGGGTGGCTAGGTGGTGTAATGGATAAAGCACGGACCCTGGAGTCAGGAGGACTTGAGTTCAAATAGGGCCTCAGACACTTGATAATTACCTAGCAATGTGACCTTGGGCAAGCCACTTAACCCCATTGCCTTGCAAAAGCAAAAACAAAACAAAGCAAAGCAACAGAATAGTTTAAAATGAGATACATGAGTCAGAAGCAATCTGAGTTGGAGGCTGATTTACAGACTATCTATCCCAACCCATGCCTGACTCTTCTATGTTACATTGGGCAAGGAGGCACCTGGTCATTACTTGAAGACGGTACTCTGTTAGACTATCTCCCAGAGAAGACCATTCCAAGTCTAAATTAGTCTCTTTGCAATTTACTCCTTTTACTTCAATTCTTCCTTCTAAAGTCAAGCAAAACAAATCTAATACCTTTTCCTTATGGCAACTCTTCAAATTCTTAAAGAACATGTGAAAGTTGAACTTTTTTCTCCCAAAGAAGTTTAGAAGGGGAATATGGCATAAGAAGTTATGTAAACACTGAGAGTAGAGGTACCAGTTACCAGTGACCAGATTAATTGTTGCTATTCTATAAGTATCCTTCTAGGAAACTAGTAGAGAAGTAAAACAATGCAAAAATGAGCCTAGTAATTAATTTGTTTGTTAGAGACTCAATCTAAGTTAGGAGAGCTTGGTCCTGGGCAAGTCACTTAATTTCTTAGTGCCCCAAGAACTTCTCTAAGATTAAAAATTTCTGAATAGATGTTCATCTGTATCAACTATAGATGTATCTCACTTAGACATTCCATATACAAATAGTCACAGATGCAAACATCATCCATCTGTCCATCTATCCATGCATCCACCCACCCATCTATCCATTCTGTTAATCTGAATTCATTTAGAGACACACTTTCAAATTTAAGAAAATCTTTATGATTGAATAAGGGCTGTCATGTAGGATTCTGCAGATTGTTCTTCTGAAGCATTTGTTCTTTTTGGGTATTCTGCCCTTGAAAATGATTAATTGTTGCCAGGTGTTTCAGAGGAAGGCATAAATCCCTCACTCTGGGCTGAATTGCACAATTCTAAATTAGCTGGAGAGAGACATCTTCCTCTTGACATCTACTTGACTTTATCATAGTCACTAGCTGGCACACATGTAGCTTAAACTTTTACAAAGTGTTTTACACATAACTCATTTGATCCTCATAACCAGACCAGGTAGGTGCTACTATTGATCACATTTTACAGATCCAGAAACCTAGGCCTAGTATTAAATGAGCTGCCTAAAGAGCACTGTGTGGTGGTGGTGTTGTTATAATTTCTCATCCTATACTCCCCCTCTAAACTTCCTGGGGAGGAAGAGTATGTTTGACAGTGCTCTTCAAGAATTTGAAGGGTTACCATAAGGAAAAGGGATTAGATTTGTTTTGCTTGACTTTAGAAGAAGGAATTGGAGGAAAGGGGTAAAGAGCAAAGAATTAGTTGTGTCTGATTCTTTGTAACCCTATTTGAAGTTTTCTTGGCAAAAGGTACTATAGAATGGTTTGCTATCTCTTTCTCCAGTTCATTTTGCAGATGAGGAAATTAAGGCAGACAGGGTGAAGTAACTTGTCCACAGTCATCTAGCTAGTAGTAAATGTCTGAGTCTGTATTTGAAGTCAGGAAGATGAGCCTTCCTGACTCTAGCATTCTTTCTATGTACCACCTAATTTCCCCACTTCTCATTTAGAGATAGATAATCATTATTTGTGGTTGTTTGGTCATTTTTCATCATGTCCAACTCTTCAGACTTAGACTGCAATAAATTAGGATAATTTAAAATTTTGCCTTTAGAATTCTCTGTATGTGCTCCCTTTAGACTCATTTAACATTACTAGCTGGCTTTTACATACTCCTTTAAAGTTTACAAACCCTTTACATAAAAAAAAAATCCTTGGAGGGTTATTACACAGGAGGGAGTTGAGAATTAAGGAGGATTAATGACTTATTCAGGCTTAAATAAGTTGGGGAGGCTACCTAGTGCAGTGGAAAGAGCATGGATTATAGATTCAGTGGTTTAGGATGCTTCTTGCCTATGTAAATGGGCAAATCTTGATATGTAAGCAATCAGTTCTCTGAGGTCCATCATATATATATATATATGTATATATATGTATATATATGTATATATATATACATACACACACACACACACACACACACACACACACACACATATATATATATATATATATATATATATATACATATATAACTGAATTTAAATTTATCCAGGGGAGTTGAACTCAGGTCTTCCTGACTCCATGCCTAGCATGCTGGTCACTTAATGGTCTACCTTCTTTATATGATCCTATTAATAATAAGAGATGGGATATGAACTCAATTCTGATTTCCAAAGCCAGCATTCTTTCCAGTCCCCCATCCCCATCCCTATAAGAATATAAAATCTATGGAAATGACAAAAAAGGAAATGGTTTAAACTTCCTCTTCTCTGAACTTTTATTAGTGTACAATTGTCAGGGGAATACTAATGATTAGGGAAATGGCCCAATTATTAGAAGACTGCTATATTTGGTTAATAAGCATTTATTGTCTACTATGTACCAGGACTGTGGTGAGAGTTGGACAAGCAAAAAAAGGCAGAAGACAGTCCTTACTCTTGATTAACTCACAATCATAACAAGGCAACAGCAACAAAACTAATTGTGTACAATAAGATAACCAAATAAATTGGACATAATCGAGGGAAGGCACCAACATTAAGGGGAATGAGGAAAGAAAAATTTATCATAGAATGTAAGATTTTAACTGATACTTAAAGGAAGCTGGGAGGCAGAGGTGAAGAGGGAGTATAATCCAGGCATGGGGAGGGGAGTTGGGGGAAAATTTGGAAAAGATCCACTAAATTTCCCTAGATAATTCTCAGTTCAGACCATAATCTCCATAATGATTGAGAGTTGTGTGCTCAGTTCTAGGCAAGATTTATATCTTTTCCCCCAAATAATTGCCTACATATTATTTTTATATGTGTAGGTAATTTCACTCTAAGAGAAAATCAAAACCCTCTCTAATACAGTTCAATTTTTTTTTAGAGATCTGTGATTTCATCTGCATGGATTCTCCAACCAATCACTGACATAGTTTATTTAAATATTTTGCTAAAATGTCCCAGAGTACAGTAATATATATATATTATATATATATATATATAGTAAGTAATATATATAAAGTATAGTCTTAACATTTATTTATATTACACTTTAAGTCTGCAAACTACTTACCTCTTAGAAACTCTCTGAGCTAACTAGTGTAAATATTTAGAGATGCAGAACCCCAGTTAGATTAGGTAATGTCTCCAGCAACTACAGAGCCCTCTGTCTAAAGCAGGATTCAAACTCAAGTTTCCTTTCTTCAAGTCAATCACTTTCTACTCACTATACTATCATTTACCATTCTGAGGCAAGAATTATATCTAATGCCCAGTGTCTGATGAAATGCCTTGCATGCAGTAGGTGCTTAATAAATCCTTGATGATAACAGATTATTCATAGATTCAAAAACTGTTAGAGTTGGAAGGGACTCTAAAGTTTAGTCTCCTCATTTTATAGTTGGTGAAACTGATGCTCAAAGAGAACATTAACCACTTATGATCAAAAATCTGCTAGAAACAAAGCCAAGATTACAATTCATGTCTTTCTGTGCTAAGCACTCTTTCATTTCAATTTTACTTTCAAACATAAACATAAATAATTAGGTGAAGTTATGTATCCCTTGAAGGTTCTTGATGCTTTCAAGTGTAACATGTTTGTGTTTTTTTACCCCCCCCAAGAATAACAGAAAACCACAAGTCAAATTCTTTTCTTATGAGAAATATTGATGGGACGGCTAGGTGGAGCACCACTGCTCTAGAGCCGGTGCGGCCATGGAATCAGGAGTACCTGAGTTCAAATTCGGCCTCACACATTTAATAATTACTTAGCTGTGTGACCTTGGGCAAGCCACTTAACCCCATTTGCCTTGCAAAAACATAAAAAACAAAAAAGAAATATTGACAATGAAATGTCAAATTGTGGAAAATGGGAGTTAGATTGATTTCCATTGTGCTATTTTCCTGTCTTCAAAATTTGAGTATGTGAGTGTTTTAAATTAAATTAAATTAAAAGGTATTGTTGAATAATAATAGTACATCCTTAAATACTAGTTGAAGATTTGTGTTTTACCTACATCAGTTACACAATCATTTTTAGCCACTGACTCTTCATGATCCCATTTGAAGTTTTCTTGGCAAAGATAATTAGAGTAGTTTGTCATTTCCTTCTCCAGTTCATTTTACAGTTGAGGAAACTGAAGTAAACAGGGTGAAATGATTTGGCCAAGGTCACACAACTTCAGAGTATCAAGGCTGGATTTGAACTTAAGAAAAAGCGTATTTTTCCAGGCTTTTTATCCAATGAACCACTTAGCTCCTTGTACATTATCTCAAAAGAAAGAGATAGATGCTCTTATTATCCTCTTTTTAGGTGGAAAAAGCTTGAGTCTGGGCAATTAAGTGACTTGCCCAGGGTCGCATACTTAACAAGTGTTTGAGGTGTTCCTGGTGTTCCTGACTCTGTGTCCAGGACTCTGCCTCTCTAATGGGCATGATTTATGTTACATATGTATGGGACTTTACTGTAATCCTATGAGGTATTATAATCCACATTCCATAGAGAAGGAAATTGAGATTAAATGACTTGCTCCAGGGAACACAAGCCTAACAGAACTGAAATAAAAATACAGGTCTTTAAATCCAGTGTGTTCTCATATATTATGCCATATAAATCGAATGTGGTGTGTGTGTGTGTGTGTGTGTGTGTGTGTGTGTGTGTGTGTGTGTGTTAAGGAAAATATTAAGGTGTGAAGAAACCTGAAAAAAATATGTGTTCTGTGAGAATTGACTGCAGGAACTCTGAATATAATCAGCTTAGAGAAGAAAAATAAAGGGGGGGGAAGGGTTTTTAATTTATTATTAGAGGAGTCATATAAATAAAAGAATGGATTTATTTCAGTGTTACCGAAGAAAGGTGCAAATCAGAAAGAAGTCAATTTCAGCTAAAAAAAAACAAAGATTAAAATCAGAGAAGACAGCAATCTATTACTTGGAGTGGGGAAGGGAAGCATTTCATTGTAGAGAATGGAAATTTTTTTCAGAAATTACTTAAATCAAATCATCAACTATTTTTTAAGCACCTACTATATGTCAGACATTGTGCCAAGGACTGGGATTATAAAGAAAGAATTTATTGTCCTTTCCCTTAAAGGGCTTACAGTTAATGGGAAAGACAACATGTAAACAATTATGTATGAACAAGAGATATAGAGCATAAACTGAAAATAATTGAGAAGAAAACATTGAGGAGGACTAGGAAAGGCTTTTTACATAAGGTAGAATTTTAGTTGAAGCCTGAAAGAAGCCAAGGAAGGAAGGAGAACATTCAGAGAATGGAGGACAAAAGGAAATTGGATTAGTTGATCATAAAGTCCCCACTACCTTGAAAGTCTATACTTGATCTTTAATGCATTTAGATCACTTAAGAGATAGCTACTTTAAATAAAGAAGAAAAAATACTCCCTTGAGTTTTTCTTGCTTCTCAAACAGTCACTTGTAGTAGATATTCCTAGTTATTGGTGTGGAAGAAAGAGCCTCTCCCAGTGACTTCAGGATCTCTAATTATGAGAGGTAGGTAGTTATTTTTATTTTTATTTTTATTGTTAGGTTTTTGCAAGGCAAATGGGGTTAGTGGCTTGCCCAAGGCCACACAGCTAGGTAATTATTAAGTGTCTGAGGCCAGATTTGAACTCGGGTACTCCTGACTCCAGGGCCAGTGCTCTATCCCCTGCGCCACCTAGCCACCCTGAGGCAGGTAGTTATAAATGTCATTTGTACTTATATAGTAATCATTGTTCTAAATCTTGGCTAAAGTCACCAAGAGAATATATATTTTAAAGGAGTAACTAAGTTGAATTATCAGAGAGATGTCCAGAACATGGATTTTGAAAAGTCCGGAATTTTAACCCTTCCCTGTAGCTAGAAATCATTCATTGTTTAGTTTTTTCTTAATGCAGACCTTTTTATCATAAATTCCAAAACTGAAATGGGAGTCCATTTTTGTATTTTCCTCTGATCTGTTTATGTTATTAATTATATAGTCCAAAATTGTTGATTACGGTGCTAATGAATTCAAATGATAAAATGCATTAATAATGAAGCTTTACTAAAATACCAGGAAGTTATCAAGACATTGATCAGTTGGCAAAGGCATAGATTCAAAGGACAAAAAGTAGCTAAATTATTATTACAAAGAAAAAGATCCTATTAAGGGAAAGACTAGTTGGCAGGGATTTTGAAGGAAGGGGAGAAGCTGTGGGTTCACAGAAAGAAAGAAAATGAAGGAAAAACAGACATGACTATAGGAACATAGATTCAATGGAAAAACAGAAATGCTAAAGAATATACTTGCATAAAGATCAGTCATTTAGTTAGTAAGCATTTATTAAATTCCTACTATCATTCAGGCATTGTGTTAAGTTCTGGCCATACAAAATGAAGTAGTAGCCTCTGCCCTAAAAGATCTCATAATCTATTGAGGGAAGCAATAAGCAAACAAATATGTACAAATATGCTCTATAGGATCAAAAAAGTAATAATTAAAAGAGTGAAGACACTAAAATTAAGAGGGGTTGAGAAACACTTCCTCCAGAAGATAAGATTTTATTTGGAACAGGGAAGCCAACAGGTGTAGAACAGTGAGAGCATCCCAGGCACGGAGGGCAGCCAGAGAAAATGCCCAGAATTGGGAGACTGTCTTGTTCATGGAACAGCAGGAAGGTCAAAAACACTGGAATGAAGAATATATGGCAGAGAGCAAGTAAGATGTCAGAAGACTGGGAATCTAAGAGATTAGTGGAGCGTAGGTTATAAATGGCTTTTAATTCTGGATTTTGTGTTTGGGTCCTGGAGGTGATAGGGAGACTCTAGAAGTTTATAGACTAGGCAAATGACATGGCCAGTCCTGGACTTTAGGAAAGTCAATCGGGTGGTTAAATGAAGGGGGAAAGAGTTGAGG
This sequence comes from Macrotis lagotis, assembly GCF_037893015.1. Lineage (NCBI taxonomy): Eukaryota > Metazoa > Chordata > Mammalia > Peramelemorphia > Peramelidae > Macrotis > Macrotis lagotis. The sequence goes on along the minus strand of NC_133666.1, from coordinate 424,473,540 downwards.
CAGGCAATCCTCCAGCGGGCTGCTGCAAAAGTCCAAGCTTAGGGCCTATCTTAGTGTGATGACAGTATCAGAGGGGGAAAAGAGATATATTGTAGAGTTATAAAAATGAAATCAGCAGACTTTGACAACAGATTAGATATGGTGGAGTGAGAGATAATGAATAGTGGAGATAACACCTAGGTTGTAAGACTGAGGAACCAATTAGATGGTGATACCTTAACAGTTCAGTTTTGGACATGTTGAATTTAAGATGCATCAAATTCAAGATATCTGAAAGGCAACTGAAATGTGAGACTGGAAGTCAGCAATCAGATAAACAGACTTGAGAATTGTCAACTTAGATAAAGTAATTAATTCCATGATAGTTGATGAGATTCCCTAATTAAAAAAAGATAGAGGGAGACATTTATTGTAAATAGTCTTTTCAAGAAGTTTAGCTATAAATGACAGAAAAGTTATAGGATGAACATTAGTGGAGTTGGACATGAGTGGTTTTTTAAGGATTAGAGACATAGGTATACTTATAGGCAGTTGGGAAGAACAGAAAGATGACATAAAAGATGAGTCAGAGGACCAATGACTGAGGGGACACTATCTGATGGAGGAGATGGGATGAAATATGATTTTTGTGCAGGTAAAGGAATTAGACCTGGTAAGGAGCAAAACCTCTTCATGTGAGATAGAGATGAAGGAAAAGACAGTGGCAGAAAGCATCTGAATGATATGAAATAGAAAAGAGAGGAGAATAGAAAGTTCTCAGAAAAGTTAGTAAAGTAAAATGCACTTTGAGAAAAGAATAGGATTTAAAAAAGAAAAAAATGGAAATAAATTTGTATGCATATATATATATTCATATATATATATATAAGAGTTTTAAAATTCAACATTTGGAAATTTCAGTTGTTTGCTAGAGAATTCTAAACATGTAAAATATTCAACATATAGGTACATTTACAATCATAAGTCCTATAGAAATATTTAAAAATCAGAAACAATTTTAAAATGAAGAATTGTCTATAATGGTTTAAGTGAAGGAATGGACTCTGTATTAAATTACATTCGGTGTTGGACAAATTTTACTTCCGGGTTTCAGAAAGGAAAATCAAATAAAAACACATGCACATATACCATATCAATAGGAACAATTAACTTCCTTGTCTGAGTTCTCCTTGAAAACCATATGACTCCTCTTGTGAGATTTGGAATCAATTTACAGTTCATTGTGATACCAGTGTGAAGAACGGAGTACAATAAAGAGACACAGGTTGCACTGAGAGAATAAAAGAATTACTATGTCATGTAAGATTGATATAGTATTTATTTTGGAATTTTAAAAAATACTGAATCCTGGAATATAGAAGTAGCAGTGTAGAATATGCATGCTGATGTGTATACATGTATGTACATATATATGTGTGTTTGTGTGCATAGGTATAAATGCACCTAGTGTCCTACATTTTGTCTGGTAACAAAGAGGGTGTGTACTCTAGAGCCACTAGAGTAGATTGATCCAGAATAGAATTTTAGAGTACAGAATTTTAACATACTCTCTTTCAGCTGCAAGAAATCAATAGTGTGATTATTTCCTCCTTTACCTCAACTGAATGTTTGAATTGTCTTAATCACTTATTTTCCTAATCATTTGTGTGTGTATGATACACACACACACACACACACACACATACACACACACACACATATATATATATATATCTTCAGTAAGTTTCTCCTCTACTCACTCTCTGATTCCTTTGTTTTCTTTCCCTTTTCACTTTAAACAAATTACTTGAGAATGGAAAGAACAGTATTTCATTAAAAAAAAATTCATTATAACAGAATTAAGTGAGAAGAGGACAAAGTCGATTGAAAAAGAAATTCTGGTATAGGAGGGGTAAATTTCATGAATTTAAATTAATTCAGGACAATGCTTTCAAAAACTGGGGAAAGATACAAATTTTAAAGCACTTTAAATTATTATTTTATTGCCATCAATCATAAGTGATAATAAAATAATATATATTATAAACATTAAGACACAAAAATGGAATAGTGAAAAGAGTATAGACTTGGAATCAGAAGATCTAAGTTCAAATATCCATCTGCAAAAATGAAAGTTGTACTAGATGGCCTCTGAGGGATCTTTTAACTCCAAATATAGAGATCCTTAAAAGTACATATAAAGAAGACATAGAGTGCAGAAGAAAGAAATGAGGCAGAGAGAGCAATTAGAAAGCTATTATAATATGAAATGAGGGCTTGTGGAGATAAAACCAACTAGTCTTAGTAGCTGAATGAATGTTTAGCTGAGGGGCTTAGAATGATCCAGAAGTGGTGAACTTAGATCACCGTTAACAAAGATGATGTTCTCTATGTACAGAGTATTATTCTATAAAGGAAAATGTTTAGGGAAGAAAGATGATTCTGTTTTAAGCATGTTGAATTTGAGATTCTTTTGGGACATTCAAGAATGGCTGTGTGGAATTGGGGGTCATCTGCATAGTGATAATAGCTAAACTGAAGAAGTTAGCAAATGAAAATTGAAAAAGCAGAAGAGATTCCAAGACTGATCTAGGATAGGGGCACATCTGCAGATAGAGAGCTTAACCTGGTCCAGAAAGTGATTGAAAAGGAGCTCCTGTGTTTACTGGGAGATGAGGCATATTCAAATAATTGTAATGCATAATCAATACATAAGAATCTTGAAAATGAGGTACTTCATGAAATTGACAGATAAATTGCTACTTGCAGATTGAATTCCTAGGGAATGTGTGTTTTGAGCTATAGAAATTCATTCCAGGAGCAAGAACTATCTTGGAGAAAGGGCACAGCAACAAGGATGCAGTAGAGAGATCATGTATTAGAAATAGAGTCCAGTTTTTGGATCATATTCAAGGAAGGTGAGTAATATAAGACTGAAAATGTGCTATACTTTCAGACTTTGAACTTTACTCAGAGACCACTGATAAACATTGAGTTGAAGAATTATAGGACTTAATTTTTTTTTAGATTGTTAATAGTATGAAGGTGATACAGAGAATGAAAGTGAAAAATCTCAAAAAAAGGTATTGCAGAAGCCCAGACAACTTGCTTTGAGGGACAGCACTAAGGTGGTTATAGTAGGAATCAAGAAGAAAGGATAAAGGAAATATGGTGATATAGAATTTAGATATGTGAATTGAGAGAAAGGGAAGAGTTAAAAATAGTAAGATTCGAACAAAGGAGATTTGGTGAATGGTGGTGCCACTGACAAACAAAAAGTAGAAGGAGGAACAGATTTCAATGGCAACATGATAAATTCAGCTTTGGACATGTGTTTGAGATACAAATGGAACATCCATATGGTTAAGTCTTCTGGGAAGATGGAGATGAAGATCCAAAATTGAGAAGAAAGGTTAAGGCTAGAGATGTAGACTTGAGAGCCCACTGAGTACAGGTGATTTTTGAAGTCATGCAGGTAAATGTGACTGCCATGCCAAAGAGTAGAGAGACAAGATTAGAGATCCAAAGTCAAAACCTTGAGAAATTACTTCTTTGAAATTAAGAGAAATTAGAAGCCCACAAAAGAGACAGAAGAGGAATTATTAACAAGGAAAGAACTGGACCAGGAGAACATTGTAGCTCTAAAATTAAAGGAAACGATGGGATCCTAAAAGGAAAGGGTAGTAACAGTATTAATCTAGAAAGATTAAGAAGGATGAAGACTGGCAAAAGCCATTGGCTTCAGGAATTTAGGAGATCATTAAATTAGATGATTTTTTAAGAGAACAGTTTCACAAGAGTGGTAGTGGTAGAAGAAAGGAGGGAGTAGTGAGTGGAAGCACAAAACTTTTCTAAGAACTTTGTCACCAAAGGGAAAGAAAGAGATGTTAATATGTGTCATGGAGTGATGCCATGTTTTAGAGGGTAGAGACTATGTGATTCTTTGTGTGGCATGGTGTACGTTTAGATCTTATGTAAGTTTTTTCATGATGTGGATGAAGGAAATTTAATTCTGAAAATCAGTCATCCTGAAAAGAAAGACAAACAACTGAGTAGGAAATCCAGTACTGAAAGCCAAAGAATAAATCTTTGTTTACTTAAGTCCTTGAAACAGGATATTCTAATTCATGTGTCCAACCTTTTAGTTCTTCAGGGCTGCATATTCTAACAAAAACTTGTCAGGGGTCCCTATATAGAATTTAATATCCATTTATGACTACAAAGTAACTACAAAGTCACAGTTCCAGGACAGAGAGGAATATTTGTGGTCAGTCACAAGGGAGCAGAGATTCTGGTCACATATTACCAATGAATGTAATGATAAAATGTAATAATGTATTAAAATATAATAAAATCTAATAAATAATAATAAAAATAATATAACATTTTTTTAAATTTTAAAAATAAAATATTACTTTTCAAACAAAAAATGAGATGTGCCATTTTTAATGTAAACAATGAACTTGCTCTTTCAATACCAGTGTATTTATATCTGATTCATTGAGAGGTTGTAAAGAATATTTTTCAAGAAATTTTTGTTCTAATTTTACTTTTTATATGCATTGTTTGCATATATATATGTATATATATACATATATATATATATGTATATATATATATATGGATAGGGCATGTTGATGAAATTCCAGATCTTTTTCTTTAGGCAGGTACAACTTATAAAAGTTCAATAAAGACACTCAAATTTTTCTTTAAGTTGCATATCTAATTGCATCTCTATACATTCTATTTGCAAGTTTGCAGGCAACTTGTTAATAGTCAATGAGAATGTAACAGCAAATATACTGAAATGCTTTTGTAATGAAACAATAACAAAAACTCCTATGAGACCACACAATGGTAGTTATGTGAAAAAGTCAAGCTGTGTTAGGTAAGGGTTATGGGGTTTATGATGTTGCAACATTGGCACATGTGCTCACCTGTTCCTTCATTTCATAAGTGAATGAATGAAAATGTTTTTATGTATTTACCCCTGTATCTAGCACCGGGTTAAGCTGTTTGTAGAAATACAAAAGTAAAAGAGACCCTCTGCTAAAAGATTTATGTTCCACACCATAAAACAATCCACATCTTAGAGACTGGTGGTCTGGGGTTGTTTTGATATGGGAAATCTATGGGAAAGAGAACAATAGCAATCAATTGACACTTTTCCCAGAAGCTTATGGTAGTTATACTTTTCAAGGCATGAAGTAAAGGAGGGAGAGGGATCTTGTGCATAAAATGACCCAGGTAAGAAGACATGGTGACAGAATTGGAGTTTTAAATTGAATGGCTTAGTGTGGAGGATGGAGCAGCAACTATGATAGGACAGAAAAATATCTGATTGATGGTGATTCACTGAGAAAACATGACAACTTTCTAACAGTTCCATAGCATTTTGGCAAAGTACTGCTCATTCTGAACAATATGTCTCCACTTTGCTCCTGGCTTTCATTTTTGTTTCTGCTTCTTCTTCCTATAAGCCTATACCTTACTATCTGATATTACCTTGCATTTTAAATATCAGTAGTCCACATAATCCATTTAATAGAATCATCATTCGGGGTCCATTTCATTTGCTCAAGAAATGATGAAAATATATGCATAATCACCATGATTTCTGATTCTATATTTGCTAGCTAGAAATATTTTTTAATTGAAACTATTAAATATGTGTACCAGATAATGTCAAAAAAAGGGATTCCGAGGGGAGTGGAGCCAAGATAATGGATTACAGGAAGTTGAGCAACTGAACTCTCAACATTCTCCTCTAAATTACTTTAAAACACTTCTTCAAATGAAATTTTAAAATGGCAGAGTCAACAAAAGAGCAAGGGGAGACATTTTTCCAGTCTAAGAAAAATCAGAAGATCCACAAAAAAGGTCTTTGACTCCAGGGTAGAGGCCTGTCCAGGGGTCCCACACTGCAACAACTTTGGAAGCTCTTAGCCCAGAGATGGTGTATATATGTGTGTGGGGGGGGTCAGACTCCTAGTCAGGAGGAGATTAAAGGGGGACCTACTGCAAACTTTGGGTGCAGCTGGCACTGTTTGGCAGTTCTATTGCCCATACAAAGTTCTAGGTCACAGTTCCAGGGTGGAGAGGAGTACTTGTGGTCAGTCACAAGGGAGCAGAGGTTCTGGTCACAGTTCTAGGGCCAAGAGGAGTATTATTATTTATGGTTGCAAGGGACCTATATGTTTTTATAACAGTTCTTTTTTGTGGTGGTGAATGGACACATTGGAGTGATTCTCATCAATCATGAAATGGCTGAACAAGTTGTGGTATATGATTTTAAGGGAATGCCATCAGTAAAACATAACAAGACCTATATGAACCGATGCAAAGTGAAATAAGAACCAGGAAATCATTTTAAAAGACTTGGCTACTCTGATGAATACAGTGATCCAAGACAATTTCAAAAAACTCTTGATGAAAAAATGCTATCTACCTCTAGAGAGAGAGAGCTGATGAACTCTGATTGCAAATTGATGTATAATTTTCTCATATTTTTCTTTGTTTTTTATGATATGGTTAATATAGAAATATGTTTTGCATAATTTTACATGTATAATTGATATATTGCTTGCCTTCTCAGTGGGTAGGTAATGAATGAGAGGAAGGGAGAGAATTTGGAACTCAAAATTTATAAAAGAAAAAACTGTTAAAAATAAATAATTAATATTAAAAAAAATTCTGGTCCTTAGGGATTGCTATGAAAGGAGGATTAATTTCCTTCATTGCTGTACCTTGAACTGTTCTCACCATATTTCTTATGTGCTTTCTTCTATCTATGTATTTTAGTTTATGGTTTTATCTTTTGATAATCTCATCTTGCTGACTTCAAAATGTTTCCTAATCACTATTGAGTACTATTTTTGAGCCTCAAAATCAACTCAAAGTTGATTTTGCATCTCTCATGTAGAATTTTAAGAGTCTGTCTTTATAGTGTGGCATTTGTTTAGACTTTATTCATGTTTTTCTCTTTTAAAACAAAGTAGGACATTTTTAGGGGTTGACATTATAATTGAAAATACTGTTTTCTGGCAATCAAATATTGAATAATTACATTAATATTAAACCTAATTCTTAAAAGTCATGTAAAATTAGGTGATTAAAATAGTTTATTATGAAAAATTCAAATATTATATGTGGCTAATAAATTATTAACTGTATTCAGGATCATGCTGACCATAATTAAAGAAATAGTCTATTGAGGAAGCATTTGCTTAATGTTTATTCTTATGATTCAAGTTTATTGCTCTTCAGATTACTGAGGCTTTTCATTAACCCTAAACATTGCTCTCTTTTAATTTTTTCCATAGTTCATTTTTGGTAAATGAAACTTTCTGTCATTGTTTTATAATCTTTATGACTTTTATGAATATATATCCTGTTCTCATTAGGAGATATATATATATATATATATATATATCCTTTTCTCATTAGCACATGATGTTAAAGTATAGATATGCACTTTGAAACTTTTCAGAAAAAGTCTTACACAAATTTCAGTTTTAGAGACACAATATGCTGTTTATAGTAGGGTCACTCACTGCAGCAATGGAAATTAGAACTTTCTCAGAGGAATTTAAACATTGAGAGAAAATGACCCATTTTTCTGCCCCTTCCTTATCCTTCATTTGGTAGCAAATGCCTTTCTAATGAGTGAAAACACATCTACACTAATAGAAGAAAAAGAAACCCATGCACAAGAATTAGATAGTCAAAGAAAATGTATTAAAGCAAAGATTCTTAATTTTTGTGGATGTGATGAACCCTTTTGGTAGCCTGGTGAAGTTTAAAGGACATCTTTTCAAAATAAAATTTCAAATGCATAAAATTAAAAAAAAGGATTAGCAAGAAAACCAATTACAAGCATACATTAAAATATAGTTACTAAAATATGGGAGGGGAGGAGGGATTTAAAGATCTCAGGTTAAAAAACCTCTCTTTTGAAGGATATTCTTTAAATGTAGTTGGAGGCATGAATGAGCTTCTGTGACCCCCCAATTGTTATCTAAGTTGGAATGATGATGTAGCAATTCTTTAGACTGGGGTGATGTGAGTTACAGCTACTGGACTTGGAATTAGGAAGATTTGAGTTCTAGTATTGTCTCAAGAGACTTAATCGCCATGTGACATTGACCAAATCATTTAACTTCAGTCTCCATTTCCTCATTGGTAAAATAGTACAAATAATATTAATTTGAAAGTATGGTGGCTGCAGAAGATATTTGTAAAGATCAAATGAGATAATAAATGTAAAGTACTTTTCAAACTTTAAACCAATAAATTAAAACTAGATATTTAGAAACATCTGGATGGCACTTAGAGAAAGTAAGACCTGAGTTCAGATCCTCCCTTAGACACTTATTAGCTGTTTGACCTTGATCAAGTCACTTCAAGTGGCTTCCATTTCCTCATTGGTAAAATGGAGATACTTGCCTCCCAGGTTTATTGTAAGAACTAAATGAAATGACCTGTGTAAAACTCTTCAAAATTTTATGCACTATGGGTCTGAAGCAAAAAGGAAAAAAAAAGAATTGCTATATGTTAGAAATCATGTTGATTATTGCTGTTCCAAAAATATCATCTTAGCTCAAAATGCTGCTTGGAAAAGGCCTGATTCTAATAATGACAATTGCACATGCATACTGATCCTGACCTATCTTCTTTGAATCTTTTATCTTTATTGAAGAATTACGAAGTAGAAGAATTCAGTACTTCATATAGTATTATACAGAATGGCTTTAAAGGTCCCTTGGAATTCTAGAATCCTGTGATTCCATGGAATAATTATTCACTGATATCTGGTTATTTTCTGACTGCCTGGTTTGCAATAGGTATTTTTAAAAAATTTTTGAATTGACCACACCTAAGGGTTAAGATAAAATGCTAAGGGTAGGAAATGAAAGATGCAATTGAAACTGCCTTCATGGAGCTTACAGTCCATTCAGGAAGATGTCATGTACCCAAATATAGTTTAGATTATGATAGGGGGGAAATGAGAAATCCAGATAGAGGACTTTTTGATTTGTGGAAGAAAAGAACACTTTTGGTAAGTATTAGAGAAAAGTGGCACCTGAGTTGAACTTTGAAGAAGAAACCATACTGTGAATGATATAGGAATATATAGAATAAGATCTCTAAAAGTAAAGACCACCAAGATTGTTCTTCTTTTTTGTATGTTCTATCCATGATATGCTTATTGACTTCAATAGTACAAGAAAATTTCATGAGCTAGACCAATAAGCAGCTGTTTACTAACACCAAAAGAACCAGATATATCTACTTTCTATTTCTGATATGATTAGCTATTTTTAATACATGGCATTAGAATATAGACATGTATTAATTCAAATTTACCAGAAAAGGTGTATAAAAGCAAGCTTAATTGATCTATGGTCAAATCTTTTCCCCATTCACTTATTAAATGTTTACTTCTTTAACCTATTCACCACCCCAATTGTGCTTGTGTATGAAATATTACAGGAGAGAAACCATATAATTTTGGTGTGGGCATGAGGAGGACTCCTTTTAAGTTTAGAAGTCAGTGAGTAGTTTTTGGACCCCCTCTCCTCAGGAAATTTGGAATTCAGGGTAGAGCCCTGAACGAAGGCAAGAATTCCCAGAAACTTATCCCCCCACACCAAAAGCCATCAAATTATGACTCTAGCCAAAATTCAGAGGGTGGCAGAATCCACAGAAAGACTGAGTGATACAATTTCCCAGTCCATTACAACTTAGAATTACCAAAAGAAAAGTCTGTTTCACCAGGACCAGGGGTTGGAAAAAAGCCACAGCTGCAGCATAATGCAGCCCAGGGATCACCAGGAACAGCATGAAGGGATGGTGAGAGAACTCTGCTGCACCAGAGCTAGTGCAGAGCAAGTGCTGGCCTCAGAGCAGCCCTGCAGTATGAACCTGCAACAGGGATGGGGAAGCCAGCCTGCACCTCCAAAACTCAGCCCACAGATGGTAGGGGGTCAGGGGAGACTGCAGAGGTCTCTCTCTATTCTCCCTGGGGCAGGACTCTGCTGTGTTTGCCCACACTCAGATCCAGGTTGCAGTTTCCATGCCACCATAGCTGAGCAGGGACTTTCCTCACAGCTCCAGGGCAGAGGGGAGTGCCTGTGCTCATCCACATATCAAAGCACAGGCAAGAGAGCAGTCAGCGCCTCTTGTGAGACCTTGGAGGAATTAAGGTCCCAGTTGGGTGTTCCAAAACCCGCCAAAGCCTTGGAAGTGTGGTAAAGCAGTCATAAGCTGAGAAAATGAGCTAACAAAAGAAAAAGAAGAATTTGACCAATAGAAAATTCCTTTGGTCCCATGGAAGATTCAGAAGATGATAAAATCAAAGCTTCTGTATCTAAAACCTCCAAGAGAAATAGCAAATGGGCTCAGGTTATGAATGAGGTCAAAAAAAGACTTTGAAATGCAATGAATTCCAAATTTCCTGAGGAGAGGGGGTCCTTAAAAAGCAGAATTGGCCAGTTAGAAAAGAAGATTTTAAAAAAATCTCTCTGAAGAAAATAACTCCTTCAAATGCAGAATGGAACTAAAAGAAGCTGATGACTTTGCAAGAAATCAGGAAGAAATAAAACTATTCCAAACCGCCCCCCCACCAAATATCTCATGGGAAAAAACAACCAACCTTGAAAACAGATCCAGGAGAGATATTTTAAAAATTATTGGTCTACCTTAAAGTCAGGACCAGGAAAAGAGCCTAGACTTCATTTTTTCAAGAAATAATACAGCAAAATTGCCTTGAGATCCTTGAAATAGAGGGTAAAATAGAAATTGAGGGAATTCACCAGTCACATCTTGAAAGATATCCCAAAAGAAAAACTTTCAATAATATTAAAGCCAAATTCCCAAACTCTCAAGCCAAAGAGAAAATACTAAAAGCTGCCAGAAACAAACAATTCAGGATTACACAGGATCTGGCAGCATCTACATTAAGGGCTCATAGGGCTTGGAATATGATATTCCAGAAGGCAAAAGATCTTGGTTACAACTAAGAATCAACTACCCAGCAAAACTGAACATCCTCTTTCAGGGAAAGTGATGGACTTTCAATAAAACAAAGGAGTTTCAAACTTTCCTATTGAAACAACCAGAGCTGAACAGAAAGTTTTATCTCCAAGTACAGGACTCGGGTGAACCACAGAGGGGATGGATGAGAAGTACTAACTATGAAGAAATTAATGATGTTGAACTGTTTGTATTTTTGCATGGGAAGAAGATACTGATGACTCATATGAACTTTCTCATTTATAAGAGCAGTTAGAAGGAGCATTAGAGACAAGGCACAGGAAGGAGCTGAATATAATGGTATAATATAGTTAAAAGATGGAGTCAATGGCTGATAAAGGAAAATACTGGGATGAAGAGAAAGGAAAGGAAGAAGGGGCTAAAATATTTCACATAAGATTCAAGAAACTTTTTTCAATGGTGTGGAAAAAGGGAAGGCAAGGGGGGATGAGTGAGCCTTCATTCTCATTAGAAATGGCTCAGAGAGAAAATAACATACATACTTAATAAGGTTTAGAAATATATCTTACCCTAGAGAAAATGAGAAGAAAGGGATGAGATAAGGTGGAATAGGGGGAGGGAAGGGGGGGAATAGGTGATAGAAGAGAGAGAAGATCATGGGAGAGGGTATTCATATACAATACACTTTTGAAAAGGGACAGGGTGAAAAGAGAGAGAGAGAGAGAGAGAGAGAGAGAGAGAGAGAGAGAGAGAGAGAGAGAGAGAACAGAATAAATGAGAGTGGGAAGGAATAGAGTGGAGGGAAATACAACTAGTAATAGCAACTGGGGGAAAATATTGAAGCAACTTCTTTGGTGGACTTATGATAAAGAAGACAATTCATTCCAGAGACAGAGTCATTGGAATCTGAACACAGACTGGAGTACATTTTTTTTTCTTTCTCACAGTTCTTGAGGTTTCTCATCATCTTGGGGGAAGGGGGAGTTATGTTTACTCTCATAACAAGATTATTGTAATAATATAAAATAAGTAAATGAAAATATTTTAAAAAGAAGTTAGTGAGTACCAGCAGAAGAGACAGATAGGCTAGGTAGTCATGTAAAAAATATAAATATTTGATAGTTCATATAGATTATTGGGCCACTGCTTTCATGTTTCTCTTTTAGTTCTTTTAAAATGTTCCCCAGTGGTTAGTTTCCATGAGCTCATTTTTTTAATGTTCCTTCTTATTATTGAGAAAAACAAAACCAAAAACCCCCCCTTGTTTCAGCAATCCACATTTCTCTTCCTCTGTGTAAAATTGCCCAACTACGAGTTATGTAAATATTTAAAAGAGGTCAGCAATCTAGTGAAATAGTTTTTCTATTAAATTAGTTGGAATTTTTAAAAAATTTCTATCTTTTTTATAATAGGAGGAGAGAAGATTGAAGGGATATATCTGTGTGTGGGTGTGTGTATATATATATATACATATATATATATATATATATATATATATATATATATGGTAGGGAGAAGGGTCACCTCTTTAAAGTTTGGAGTAATAGACTTGAACATGAAGGGAAGAGGATGACTGATATCAGGAATATGTGAAATGAAAAGGAAAGAGTTCCTGAGAATGAACTATTTTTTTTTAAAGTATGAGTTGAGTGAGGTTCCCAAATGAGAATGTGGAAGTAAGGGTGTTGTGGAAGGCAGAGAAAAGATGAGGTTTGAAACAGAATTGTACTATTTTTATGCCTTTAATTTCTCATATTTCTTCTTTTTCTTCTCACTAATCTTAGAGTCATTTCTCTATGCCAGCATCACATTTCTATGAAGGACCTTAAAAACTCTGAACATTCAGGAAAAATTTGTACATTCCTTCCTTTTGTTACTGTCCAGTTCATTCTAGATTGTGCACAGTGATATTCCAAACTATCCACTTAAAATCTTTATTGTTCATTTGTCTTTTCTTCCAAGACTGGGCACATTCATCCTGAGATCATTGTTTTATAACCCATACTCAGAGAAAAAACAGAGCAGATGCAGGACCAGAGATTCACCTAAACTAACATATGTATCTTAGACCCTTGTGTTCAAACTTTGCCATTTTTGGCTTGGTGAAGGAATGCTTTCTTTTCATACTCCTCATCAGAGGGAGAGAGAATTTTTTGCCCCAAGTTGAGTCAAAGGAAGAAAGCAAACCCAAAACTGTCTTTTCTTTATCTGATACTCTATTCCCTGTTAAGACTTGGGGATGGACCTAGGAACTACCCACAAAGCATATGTTATTTCTATAGTATGTTCCCCATCTATTTCTCTTCTTGCTATTATAATTCTATTGTGGGGACATTTTGGTTATACTTTCCCATTTTCCTATTCCTCCTCATAGTATTAAAAAAAAATCAACACACACACCCAGGCACAGGCTTAGGATTTCATGGGGCAGGCTCTAGCCAGACCTGTCTCCACTCCCATTACAGAATCAAAATATTATCAGATCTAGGGTTTAAGTTACATTACATTCATAATCAAATTTGGTAGTTATTTAGGGGAAGAAGCTGCTATAGTTGATAAGATAGAAGGATCTGATGTGGAGAAGATGTGGTATGTAGTATGATGATCCATTTTTATGTGCATAAATAATTATATATGTATGTATACACACACACACATTGATCTTGCAGTTGGTTTACACAACAACTCTGTGAGGTAGGAAATGTTTAATTTTCTTTTTTAAAGGTGAGTTAACTGTAGTTCAGAAAAGATAAGTGACTTATCTATGAAGTATCAGAGATGAGATACAAATCCAGAACTCTTCAGACTATATCCATTGTTCTTTCTTTTTATTTTTACTTTCATTTAGAAAAGAAGAGATTTACTGAAATCTTTTTTATATCACTGTAATTTCCCAGTGATTTCCTCTGCCACTCTCTCCTCAAATATAATATTCTCTTGTTACAAATAAATTCAATCAAGCTGAACGCATTACCATATTAGTCATATATGAAATGCATGAATCATTTTGTACCATCAAGCAAATTCAGAGCTCGAAGGGACATTAATGGTTTTCTAGTCCAATCCATAATTTCCCAGATGAAGAAATGGATTGCTTAAATGACTTAAGATAGTAATAATAAGATAGTAATAAATGGTAGAACCAGGATCCGAATCCTTTTCTTCTAACTACAGATCATCCATTTTCATTCCACTCTAAATAATTTGATCCCTCTCTGTTGAAAGGTAGTACACATACTTCATTAGTCCTTTGATATAATGACTGAATGCTAAATTTTGAAGTCTTTTAGTGTTATCTTCCTTTAGATTATTGTGTCATTATGAAAATTGTCCAATTCTGCTTACTATGCTCTGTATCAATTCATATAAGACTTCCCAGAGTTCTCTGAATTCTTAATATTTGTCATTTCTTAAAACACAATTATATTATATTACATTCATGTGATATAAGTTATTCAACTATTCTTCAATTGATGAGCATCTATTTTGTTTACACTTACTACATATAACATGACGGATTAAAGCTTTCTAATATAAACACCTTCAACATACTTGAATTATATATGTAATTGTATTGTGATGTCAAAGGATATGTATGGTTTATCTTTTAAAATTAGAATGCTAATTTATTTTCTAGAGTTGTTAGATCAGTCAACTCTATCAACAGTATATTAGTGTAGTTTTCTCCCACACAACTACTCTATCATCAAATTATTTTCTTCTTTTCTAAACAGTGGAAAATGAAGTAAAACATCAAACATCAAACATTTCTATTTTTAAAAGTAATTTTGAGAATTTTCTTACAATTATTTTTAGTATTTTCTCTTAAAACTTTTCATATCTTTTTATCACTAAACTATCAAAGAATGATTCATATATATATATATATATATATATATATATTATCAGTTCTGTATGTATCTTGAATAACAGACCTTTAACAAAGATATTTGCTATAATTTTTTTCTTAATTAACTGCTTCTCTTCTAATTCTAAAGATGTTAAGAACTGTCCACCTACACATAGTTTTTGCAAGGCACCACCTTATAGTCTTTATTTTTTAAAGTAATGTGACATTTCTGTCATATATTCATTTGGAATTTGTTTTGTTAAGTGGTATAAGATATTGGTCCAAACCTAACTTCAGTCAACAGAATTTTTAATTTACCCAGCTATTTGTTGAATTGAAATTCTTACTTCTGTAATTGATATTCTTGAATTTATCAAATACTGAGGACCCTGTTCTAACACTTTATGGTCTTGCTTGTCTAGTCTGTTCCACTAATCAAGTTTTCTAGCTTTTATCCAGTACCAAATAGTTTTATTGGTACTGCTTTATCATCTAATTTGAGATGTGGTGTTGTAGTTTGTTATGATTTTATCTAAATCTATAAAGCCATTAGTAGATTAATATTGCATTAAATCTGTAATGTTATTTAGTTATTGTTGTTGTAGCTCCACCATAAACAATGATATCTTGGTAATTTCTTGTACTCTTTTATTTATGTAAAGCATTACAAAATGGCAGAAGTAAAAAAATCTTGAGTGTATCTTAGTGGTATGGTTTCATATATTTTAAGCATTTTATGATTTTTTTCACTGAATTTTTTCCTATTTCTTGCTAGGTTTTGCCAGTAATATAGCTAAAGATCGATTTTGTTCATCTATTTTATATCCTGTTTACTAAAATTGCTAATTGCTTCAATTTTTTTCATTGAATATCTCAATAAACTATATGTTCCAATAAAAATATTTTGAAGCTGTCTTTGACATAAATATTCCTTCAACTTATTTTTTCTTATACTAGCTATTGTTTCTAAAACTTTATCAAATAATAATAGTAACTGTGGACATTCTTGTTTCTCCATTGTAATTAGTGTTAATTTTTTATTTTTAAGTAGTATTTTCAAAATGAGTGTTGCATTTTATCAGATCTTATTTTATCATTCATTAATATAAGCATCTAGTTTTTATTGTTTTTTGTTATTAATATGATCAGCTACATTTAAAGTTTCTTTGATATTGAATTAATCCTATGTTTCTGTTAAAAAACCCAACAAAGTCATAATGAATAATTTTTTAAAATATTTTTCCAGTGGTCTCTCCAATACACTGCACTAGTAGAATGATTAAATAATATTCAAAGATGAGTAAGATGTTGAATGTCAGTAATAAATTCTGGTTTCCTGTGTAGTAAAAGAAGTCTGTCTAAGTCACATTCTTGAAGTGAATGATAAATTTAAGATTAGAAAAAAAAATCATTCATCTAAAACATGGAAAGGATCTTACAGGGAAGCTATAGGCTCAAGTAGGTCAAGAGAGCCCAAAATTGCACTTGTAAGCAATGGAGGAAAGATCTGAACTCAGTTCTTCTGAATTCAGAGTATCTTCTTGATCTATGGTACCATGTTGCCTTCTCAAGAGAAAAAAAAGGAAATAATTAAGGCAGAAAATATTAAAGCATTTCAAATTTGAGAATTCAGTACCATAATGATTAACATTATCTTTGGACCCTGGCACTTTAGACATTTGCCTTTGCATTAAATTTGAAATTCCCAAAATAAAACTATGAATCAATCCCTATCTGATTTAACCACCCAAATCTCATGCTAGGTATCCAATCCCTGGTAGCTTGCTTCCCAATATCAAAACCCTGACCTCCCTGAGAGCCTGCACTTGTGGGGAAAATAGTGATTTATGCTATCTCTGTGAAACCAATGATCAGAGAATGATTTTTTTGGACACTTTTGGTTGTTGGGGACAGTTCTGATTCTGTAGATAACTTTTCTTTCTGTCCAGTGTATTCATTAAAAAAGTTTTTGTTCTCTGGAAGTTTTGGGGAACTTATCCTTTTATGAGAATCTCTTGCAAGTCCTTAGCAGGTTTAATTTGCATCATGTTTGGAAATTGGAAATTAATGATGTTGAGGTTTATATTCCATTAGGCAGAAATAATAGAAAAACAAATATGCACAGTCAAGGAAACCCTTTTTTTTTCTGTTTCAGCCCGAGTTATGCAAACCGATAATGGAAAAAAAATCAAAAGGCCAACGTGACATTCTATAGAAAAATTTCATTGCAGGAACTCTTTGAATCATTTGGGCCTATTAATGAAGTTTAAAATTATTTTAATTTAGGAATGTCTTCATTCAACTCGTTTTCCCATAGTATCCTTTTGCCCAATTTTACAAATTCCTTCTATGCTCTTTAAAAAAAAATCTGGAGTAAGGTTTCAAACTTGCTCTGTGGTTCTTGGGCAATTAACCATTTTACATCAATAAGGCCATACTTCTCTTTACAGTAGGGAAAATTTCTGAACTTCCTATAAACACAAGACAGACGGTTTTCATTACTTGCAAGGTTCAGTCTTCGAATTTTAGGAAGTTGTAGAAAGACAATAGTTTTGTTTTCAGCTAGTTCTTATTTTATAATTGGGATAAAGAACAATCCCGAGGTATTGAGATTAAAAAGATTATAGTTTATTTTACCATTATTTGGGTTTAAATTGTGAAGACTCTTAATTTCAGAGTTGGTAATTGTTTTTAAATATTTCAGATCTAGTAATATGAAGAATAGTACTGTGAATGTACTCAAAATTTACTCTTATTGGAATGCATAAGGAAAGAAACATTCAATTCTTTGTTTTTTCTATAAATTTCACAAAAACTTAGAATTGAATAATTTAAAGGCTTCATAAGTAGATGACATGAAGTGTCAACATGAATTCAGTTATCGTTCCTTTGCTGATTACTCTCAGATCTACTTATCCAATTCTAACCTTTTTATTGACCAGTACCATCATTTCAGCTTTCTATTAAACATCTCAAACAGGAAGTCTCATCAACATTTCATATTAAACAAGCAAAACTGGACTTATTATCTTTCCCCCCTTATCCTCTGGCCTTCCAAACTTTCCTAGCCCTGTAAAAGATAAGTGTAATGCTCAACTCCTCACTCTCAAGTTTCACAACAGATTGGATATGGAGCTGCATTCTAGAAGATTTTACTGTTTCCCCGTGATTTTGGGGCTTTCTCTTTGTTGATTATTTTTGATATATCCCATATATAGCCTGTTTTAGTTGTTTGTTTTTTATCTACCCTCATTAGACTGCAAGCTCCTTGAGAACAGATTGATTTTTGTTGCTGTTGTGATTTTAACTTTCTTTATATACCCATTGTTTAGTATAGTGCCAGACACATAGGAGATGAATATTTATTGATGATCCAAAGATATATTTTCTATTAAATCCCAGAAATAGCATAATAATGCCTTTCTCTTCACAATGGGAAGATTTCTTCATTGAACAAATAATTATTTTGCACAGTGTGTGTGTGTGTGTGTGTGTGTGTGTGTGTGTGTGTAACTCATTGAAGAGGAATTAAGTTAAATACTTATTTTTACTCCTTTGTCCTAAAGACATTGTGAAGGCTTTTAAAAGTGACTTTTAAATATTATAATAATCTTAGTGAAGATTATCAATTCCTAATATTTGAGGGAGGGAAAGATTCTCATTCATTAAAAAAATGGCTTTTGGACTAAAGTTCAATGTAGATCCAAGAAGAGAGACAATGTTGTATACTAGAAAGAATGCTAATTGAAGAAATTGGTAAGCAGTTGCATTCTTATCAATATTATTGATAATGTCTATATGCAGACTTACTCATCGGGTAAGATATAAATGGAGAATTGTGAATTAATAATATTATTTGCATAAGTGATAATTAAATGAGAAATCAGTTAAAAAGTTAAATGTTTTTGTGTTCCAACAGGAAATATGGGATGTATAAAATCAAAAAGAAAAGACAGTACAACTCACGATGGATTAGATTTGAAGACCCAACCAGTACGTAATACTGACCGAACTATTTATGTGAGAGATCCAACGTCCAATAAACAGCAAAGGCCAGTAAGTAGATAGTCTCAGGGGAGAATTCCAAGAGCAAGACCCAAGCTGCATGGCTGGCATAATTAAAATTCAATCGAGAACATATGCATGTGGATATCAACATGATTAATTGGTTCTCCAATAATTTGTTTTGCAATTCAACCATTCTAAAGACATGCAGGCAATTTTATAGATACCTGGCCATTTATTATGTTATGACTATTCCATTTTTTGCATATTGAGAAAATTATTTTTTATATTACTTCTAGTAAGAAAAATTTCAAATTCAAGAGAACTTGCCTCCTATTCTATAGGACAAAAAGGTTTGTATTAGAATCTGTAGTGAGATTAGCATAGTGCTACTAAATTAAATGCAAACTATAACAATGAATAAATTTAAATATTACCAACCAACTCTTCTTTCCTTCCTATCTTTTCCTTATATTCTATCATCCATCCAAATTAATCCCTTAATTTTAGTATAGGGCAGAACACTGTAGATCTTTTTTTTTAATAAAGAATCTTTAAAAATTCAATATATTTATTCCTTGGTACTGGATATTATAGACAAACTTTCACAACAATAGAATCGGTGATGTTTTATTTTTATTCATTTCAGGAAATCTTTGCCTAACAAAGAAGTAAAACTGCATTTCTTAAAAGAAAAAAATTAATAATAGTGACCTAACCTCCTGTTTTCTCCCTTTCAAAAAAAGCAATCGCATTCTCTTTCATAAGATAGCTTCATAGGATCATACAGTACCTAACCTCTAAGAACATTTTAAACAATCTCTACAGTATAAAATATTTTAAAGTGCTATGTATGCCATTTCTGTACTTTCTTGCCACCTGCAAGCAATATATAAAAATGTAAACATTTTGGTTTTAATTAGGAATTCTTCAGGTACTAAACATATATAGAAGTTTTTTGAGGATTTATGAGTTAAAGGAAGGTTCTTTGAGAGGTAGGTTAAGGGTGACTGCATTGAGTTGTGATGAGAGTACAAAAAATTAAAAAGTTGCAAGTTGGATTTTTTTTGAAGTCATAATATTTCTAGTTTGAGTAAATATATTTATCATGTAATTGTATTTACCTCAGTAAAATCATTGTCTTTATAAATAGAAAGAAAAGGAAATAAGGGGAAGAAAATAAATGATTCCTATTTACCTCATTGTGAGATGCTAAAATTCCTATGCAAAATAAAATCCTTCTTTCCTAGTACAGTTCACCATAAATCAAATGCGTTTTAATTTTGGGTATGGAAAATCTTGTAAGACTATAGGTTCTAGATGATAGAGAATATTAAAATTTGCTTTATTTAATTTTTTTAAAGAGGGGAGAATAACACTCTTCATTTTATAAAAAAGTTTTATTTTCAGTAATAAAAAGGCAATGAAATTCACTTAATTTAGAAATCAGAAGTAGCTAAATATTGCTAAAAGCTTAATTCCATAATGTATAATGCAGTATTATATTTCATTTGGCTTTGTGAGTAAAGATCATGATTTCTTTTCCTTTATCATCAGTTGGCTTTGCCCTGATTGATGACCATAAGTGGGGTCAATTACTACAAAAATGCATGTCATTGGTCATAAGGAGAAATGGACAAATATATCCATGAAAACTGAAAATCAAATAACAATCAGACAATTTTTTTTTCTTAAAAAGGGACATTATGTCGTGGAGAGATGGGAAAGCATATCAAGGAAATAGTTTTAGATTTGAGGTCCTAAGTTTGAATCTAACCTTGGATATTTATTGTATGATTAGCACAAGTCACTTAACTTCTCTAAATCTCAGTTTCCTAAGCTGTAAAATAGTAATAATAACTAGAGACCTACTTTGTAATACTATTGAGAAAATTAAGTGAAATGATAAATGTAAGGCTTCATAAATTTTGAGTACTATATGTACATGTTATTCTGTGATTACAAAAAAACAGGGCAGCAGTTAATAATGCATACTACTTGAAGGGTGTCTCTCATTTTAAAAGTATAGATTAATGACTTATTTGAAAATCATTCAAAGAGTCAAACTCTTTTAATAATGGTTGTATAATATGATTTGCTATTCTCAAGATTTAGGTCCTGTTTTTTATCCTGTATTTTCTCCAAAATGATTGCTCCAAGTCTTATACAGCAAATAATATGATAATTCTTCAAAAATAAAAAAAATCAAGAAATTAAGCATAAAATGGATTTAAAATGATAAAGTATACTCAGAACTAAATTGAATATTATAAGCAGGTTTAAAAAAAACCTTAGTACTCACAAAAAAAAATCACCATCCTGGTGATATTTTTTAAATGGTCTATACTTTTTTGCCATTTATGTTATATTACTTTAATCAAATGATCTATGGAATAAAGTTATAGAATCATTTTATATTCACTCTATCTTTCAAGAAATACTGGGAGCATTTTGTGTCATTGTACCATATTTGTGGGGCAAGGGAATATATCATCAGCATTTACAGTGTTATATATGGGTATATATATATATATATTTATATATATATATATTATGTATATATATATATATATTATGTATATATATAGGGTTCATATTCCTTTCCTTCCTTCCTTGTACTCCACTCTTTTCACTTAACATCCAATGAAAATCAAAACAACCTAGAGAATATACTATTGTTACCATTGACGGGTCAGAATTGGTCATTAATCATTTCTCTTTGAGTTCTTGACACCAGAAGCCAATGTTTTCACATTGGTGAGAGCCTCCATTTGGTTCTTTATCCTCTCTCCTCTGTTTTCCATAAACTTCCCCATGGACCTGCCCAATTCCATGAGCTATTCCTGTACATGACTTTTTAGAATTTGCACTTATATTTTTCTCTCCTTTCTTATTTCTGGAATCATCAAACTCATATCCCAGTTACAACTGTTAGCATAAAGGCATTATATGGATCACAGATATGACCAAGAAAAATCATTACTGTGCAGAGATGCTTAACACATATTCTTTTTGTAGGTGCTCAGTTCAGATTCTCAACTTTTACCAGGACAAAGGTTTCAAAACAAAGGTATGTTTTCATCTGAAAAAAAAGTATTTTTAAAGCACTTTTCAGATCCTTTGTAATTTCCCCTTAGCTTTTATATATGCCCTAGGCTATTGAAATTAATTATATTTATGTTTCTCCGTGTGTATTTTTTTTTTTTGTATTTTCAGTGGATCCTTGTAGATTTCCCACTCTTTGAGCCTCCAAGGGCATCAACCCTGTGTCTTATTCCCTTTGAGATCCCTCTTTATAGTTCCTGGTTCAGTGTTCTACGCAGAATGGGCACTTGATCAATGTTCCTGAGGGTTTATCTTTTAGATGTTTTCACTTGAGTTATTTATTAACAGATCCAGAAGAGCAAGGGGATGTGGTAATAGCCTTATATCCCTATGATGGCCTTCACCCTGATGATTTATCCTTCAAGAAAGGAGAAAAATTGAAAGTCCTTGAAGAGTAAGTATTTTGCACTTTGCACATTCTGGTCACATTGCCACTTCTGGTCTTTCTTCTCTATTCCATCAAAGTCTGTTCATTTTATCACAGCTTTTATTTTCTAGTAATTCAGTTTTAACCAGATGTTTGTCATGTGAAAGTGAAACCACAACTTTGCTACTAAGTGTAGTTTGGTGTTTAGATAGGAAAAGCTTTTAAGCTTTACTGTTAGAATTCTTTTGTTAGTCTCACTTTGTAAAAAAAATGTCATTTTTTTGGTGTGTTGTACAACTTTAGCAAATTTTTGTGTTTGAGTAGACTTCAAGCACTGTTAAAATTAGTTTGGTTTTTTGAGCCTAAAGTAAATAAGGCTCTAAAACCAACCACTCTTATTTGGAAAGCCCATACTTAGCATTAATACTATTTCTTTGTTATATACACAGTATCTCATTTTTCTCCTTATTCCCCTAACCCCTTCTGCTTTTTTCCTTTTACTTAGCCTAGTTAGAAGACTAGCTTCTGAACTGAGAATAAGACATTCCATATATTTTAATCTTAACTAACTCTAGTACAAACCAACCTGCTTTAGATACAAATATTATAATTTGAAGTGTTGATTAGATTTGAAAAGGGAAAACTATAAACATCCCCATTCAAGTTGTGACCAAAGATTTCTTTTCTTACTCTGTGGTGGCATCAGAGAATTTAATAGCAGTTCATACTTCTCAACAATTTGCAAAGCAGACAAATCATGTAATGTAATTCTCTTCTTTTTATTTGTTTCCCCTCACATACAGTTGACTCTATATAACTTCTTTGTAAAAACTGGAGAATGAGGAAATGACTCATTACATTGGAATGTTTTTATTGAGTTTTTCTATAATAATGTTGCTATAGAAACCAGGTATTTTAATAAGGAAGGGTGACTCTTGTCTCATTTTCTTTTTCTTTTTAAATTTGTTACAAAAATAATGATACATCTTTCTCTTGACTGAATTGAGCTAAATAACTGATTTATACCCAAATAGTATTTCATATATGTATGTTTATATATATATATATATATATACATATCTATATAGAAAGATATATTTCTAAAATATGGTAGCATGATCTATTAAAACTACTTTGTACAACACTAAACAAAATAACCCACAGTTGGGGTTATGAGTCAATGCTTAACATATAATCCATATTTGACCTATATTTGGACTCAACAAAGAGGATAATGATATTTGTACTTAAATCCTGAAGTTCTAGGTTCAATGTGCCAAAAAAACCCAATAAGCAGTTCTTGAAATATTGATATAAATATTCTTTTATACATATTTTTCTTCCAGGCATGGAGAATGGTGGAAAGCTAAATCTCTTTCAACCAAGAGAGAAGGCTTCATTCCCAGCAATTATGTAGCAAAAGTCAACACTTTGGAAACAGAGGAGTAAGTTCTTCCAAAATTTCATTTAACTGATGCACTCTCTATTGTTGCTTTTAACTTTATTTATGCCATTTTCTCCTGAGGAAATACCATCTATAAACTGCTTCAAATTTCTTTTTAGATGGTTCTTTAAGGATATAACTCGGAAAGATGCTGAAAGACAACTTCTGGCACCAGGAAATAGTGCAGGAGCATTTCTTATCCGAGAAAGTGAAACATTAAAAGGTGGGACATTTATTTTATTTCACAAAATATTATTCCTGAAGCAATTTAATGAAGCTATTTTAAACTCAGCTAAATGAAAAATAAGTCAACAGATAGCAAAAGCTTAAAGCTTTAAAATTTGAGGGATTATAGTAATGTAGGGTTTCATCTTATTCTTTTGAGGATAGATATACATCTATCTATTGGATAAGATCATTGTGAGCTTGTTTTGCTTAACTGTGCTATTTCCTCTTCTTGTATGAGGAAATGCTTATATTTGCTGGTATATTTTTTAAAAAAATTTTAAGAGTGTTAATTGTGTACACTGCTATAAATGAAGGCCATATTTATAAATATGATCCTTTTTTAAAATATAAAGCCTTGAAATATTTTTCAAGCATTTTTAAAATGTAATTTAGGTGGCCCAAAGCATAGAGTGATGGGGCTAGAGTAAGAAAGAAGTGAGTTCAAATCCAGCATTAAGCACCTACTAGTAGTTTGACTCTGAACAAGTCACTTAATCTTCATCTGTAAAATGGCGATAATAATAGTTTCTACTCTCATGGTTGATGTGAGGACAAAATGAGCTAATATTTGTAAAGGGCTTTGCATAATACCTGTCACATATAAATTACTATATAACTGTTAGCTAGTATTATTATCAAAAGAAATTAAATCCATAAATTATGTTCCCTTTTATTTTAAAACAAAGTATTAAAAAGCCATTATGAGAGAACAAAAATAGTTTATTTGATAAGATTCTCAAAAGATTGATACTGTATATCTTTTAATATATTTCTAGACCCTAAAATTTGATCAGTGGTGGAAAACAAATTTAACTTATGCTAAAGAATAGATTAAATTCTCCAAACTCTTTGACTTAGAGGACTCATTACTAGGCAAAAACCCTAAAGAAGTCAAAGGTTAAAAAAAGTCTCATGTATTTGAAAACATTATGCAGCACTTTTTTTTTTTAAATAGAAAAGAACTAGAAACAAAGTAGATACTGGCTAGGGAGTAGCAAAACATGTTGCTAGACATAAATGTAATACAAGATGAATTTGATCTAAGAAAAGATTAATATGATTACTACAGAGAAATAGAGATAAGGATGGTCTAAAAGTGAAGCAAACAGATCCAGAAAAACATTGCATACAATGACTAGACAGATGCAATTGGAAAGAACAACAAAAACAATAATAGTTAAAACTGAATGAAGTTGAATTATAATAGCCAAGATTTACCCCAAAGAATATATATATATATATATATATATATATATATATATATATATATATATATATATATATATATATGGAGGTATTTCCCCTAACTTGGGAACTGTGAACTTGGGTCATTGAATATAATGCCAGAATTTTTATGATGTGTTGGTTATTTTAGTGAATTGGGTTTATAGAATTCTTTGTAATAAGGAGGGAAAGAAGAGGGAGTGTGTTAGAGAAAACATATGATATAAAATATGAAAGATCAAAAAAGTTTCATTTTTAAAAAGAGCAAAGGGAAAAAGTTTTAAATTTATTTTACATTTATTATATTTAATAACATTAATTTTCTATAATGTAAAATAAAATGAAAATCTTTAACTATTTTTTAACCTAACTAAAGTCATTACTTTATTTTTTCTTAGGAAGTTTCTCTCTTTCTGTTCGAGACTACGACCCCCTGCATGGTGATGTTATTAAGCACTACAAAATTAGAAGTCTGGACAATGGAGGTTACTACATATCTCCAAGAATTACTTTTCCCTGTATCAGTGACATGATTAAGCATTATCAAAGTAAGTAGAGACAGTAAATACTACCACATGCATTTTTAATGTTTAATAATAGTATAAAATAATTTTTGATATTTAAATCTTTAGCTATTTGTCTTTTAAAAAGCAAATGCTTCTTCATGAATGACTTTTTTAGAAATATCTTGGGGTACAAACATCAATCAGTTAGGGTTATGGAAATTACTGTCAGTATGAAATACTAATGTTTATATATTGTGCTTACCTAGTTCATTGATCAGAAAGAGACACAAGTTGAATTTTACCTAAAGGATTCTTTTCCTGGGAGGCATTAGGAGGATTATTAAGACTCTCTTAAAGGAAAAAATAGAAATAAACATATATTTTGTATAATTGGTTTTCATCATTGTGGTACCCACTGTGTGTACCCTATTTTTGTTGAGACACAACAGTCTAATCACTTAGCTCCACAACCTCATCTTCCTTATCCTGCATATCCATTCGGTTACCAAGTCTTATCCTTTCTAATTGGATAACATCTCTTGTATCTGTTTTCTTAATTCTACTCAGCCCTCATCCTACTTAAGGACTTACATTGCTCCCCTAAATTATTGCAATAGTCTTCTAATTGGGATCTTTATTATCACCTTCTCTTCTCCAGCCCATTATCCCCTTGGCTGTCAAAGTTTTTCTGCGTGATTCTGAGGATGTCATTTCTCTGCCTCAAAAGCTCTAGTGGTTTCCTGTTGCCTAGAGGCTAAAACCCAAACTAATATTTTCCTCTACTCAATCTGAAGTCTAGCCAAATTGGCCTCCTCCCACATCCTCCCATACAACATTCCATTTCCCATGTCTGTTCCTTGGTGCAGGCTCTTCCCTTAGACTAGAATGGACTCCTCCCCACCCCCACCTTCTTTAAATTATTTATGTGTTGTAACCTGCTGGTATCCACCATGTTCCTTTTCCTCCAACTTGGTACTCAACTGTAATTCTCTGGAAACTGTAGATTTCCATGAGTTATAATAGCTTTATAACATCAATGGAATGTTGATATCAAAGAAGATGGACTTTTATTTCAATAAGAAGTTTGGGGATTTTAGAGATGATTGGTACTTTCCTAAAAGTAATCAAACTTCTTTCCTTCTCCTTTTTAATTCTGGGTTTAATTCTCTATCTTTTTGCAGCATTTGTCTCTATCTCTCACACACACATATATTCACATATACATACACACATAGTTTCTAGAGATATTTAATATAACTAATTGTTATATTATGAACAATAAACATTATTCATTTTTTCCTGTATGCATAGGCTAAATAATTCTGTTCCCTTTTGAATGATTCCTTACTTCATCAGCAATTTTTGTCAAACAAGCATGACATCTGCACATATGCATAAAATACCCCCCAAACACACATACATATAAACCCAAAGCAAAACAAAACAAAATTGCATTATCAAATAAAAATATCTTCAAACACTATAAAGAACAACCCTGTCTTTTCATTTAGAAATGCTCCAAATTAATATCTATTTCAATAGAAACCCTATAATTATTTATAGACTAGGGAGGATCTGAGGTAAAAATTAGACTTCTAATTAAGAATATAGAATTTCTGTATATGATGCCATATAAAATACTATTTTAATGTTTTTTTCCTTTAAAATTTAGAGCAGTCAGATGGTTTGTGCAGGAGGCTTGAGAAGGCATGTATTAGTCCAAAACCACAAAAACCGTGGGATAAAGATGCTTGGGAAATTCCACGTGAATCAATTAAGCT
This sequence comes from Macrotis lagotis, assembly GCF_037893015.1. Lineage (NCBI taxonomy): Eukaryota > Metazoa > Chordata > Mammalia > Peramelemorphia > Peramelidae > Macrotis > Macrotis lagotis. Next base: position 424,446,056 of record NC_133666.1, on the reverse strand, counting down.
AATGAAGAAGCTTGGAGCTGGACAATTTGGAGAAGTCTGGATGGGTGAGTCATCACGGCATAACATACATAGCTCTCCCACATTGTAGATTAGATTATTTGGAATGTTAAAGATGAAACCAGAAGATAAGAATAAGAGTAGTTTCTTTGTATCTGTCTTAGCAAATGTGACAAAAGACAACATTAAGTAGTATCATTGATGACACATACTTGCCTTCCCTTTATTCAGTCAAGATAAGGAAAAGTCTAACAAATACATATATTTTTTATTCTTTTTGACATGATACTTTAACAAAAATAAGTCCTATCTTGTATTCATTTCCCCATTTACAAATTTCCTTTTGAATAGACATTTAAAATGGAGAAATAGGAAATTTTGTTGTTGACTGTTATGCTACAGATTTTGAATGAGCACTTTTCCTTAATCTAGATGAACTGGATAAATTTAAAGGTCAGAAAATGTATTTCTATCTTGTGGATAAAAGTAATATGAATTCAGAACAGGTTTCATATATATATATATATATATATATGTATATGTATATGTATATAGTGAAGTGGGAGTAAATAGAATATTTGAGGACTGGAATTGAGACCAAGGGAAGCTTAAGTAAGTAATTTGCCAATGATCATACAGGGAGTGAATGATAGAAGTAGAATTTTGCCATTAGTGAACTTAATTGTTCTGCCTTAATCATTTCTATTTCCATTTGATTCTTGTAAAATAAAAAATACTGCAAAGATACAGAAACATTCAGGCATGAAGGCTTGAAGGTTGAGAATTTGGGGGATCACTGGTTACTTGAAGGAAAGGGACACATAAAAAAAAGAAAAAAGGAGGTTAGGGAGTCCCAAACTCAAATTTTACCCACTTCAAAGTTTTCTTTCAAAAAAAATTGGGGCCAATTCTAAAATAAGAGTTTCCTACTAGAATATTACTACCTACTTTAGATAATTTTATTGACACTCACCAAAGAAATCTTTGAGGAGTTATTTCTTCATCATTGACTGATCTAGGATCAGTTTTGCCAATTTTTCCTTCCCCTTCCTACTATATCACTACAACATAGACCAGAGATTGTATTACAGAATTCATTTCAATAAATTTAATTCAAAAAATGTTTATTAAGTATCTGTTCTGTGGAAATCTTTGAGCAAGACACTGTGGGGGCTATAGAGATGAATTTGTCAACATCATCTTGTTCTTGGCAAGGCTAATAATAAAGTAGGGAATATAAGATACTTTCATAATTAGCTCTAATTGTGGATTCACAAGGCAGAATGTGATGCTTACTATGAGAGGTACAAAGTTGTAAGGAAACATTGGGGAATAGGCAAATTACTTCTCATTGGTAAAACAAAAGCATAGAACCAGGAAAAAACATGCTTCAAGAATGATGAGTAGGGGCAGCTAGGTGATGCAGTAGATAGAATACTGGCCCTGGAATCAGAAGGACCTGAGTTCAAATGTAACCTCAGATACTTAATACTTACTTAGCTGTGTAACATTTGGTATGTCACTTAACCCCATTGTCTTACCAAAAAAAATGATAATGATGAGTAGTCCTTCTTAGTTAGACTATAAGGTTTATAAATAACAGATAGTATCTGGAACTAATCTAATAATTACTAGAATGGAGGTATTTTATAAATATACAAATAATTCACCTAACCAACTTAACTCTAGTGGATTGAATAGGGAAAAATATAGAGTTAGAAAAATTAAAGGTATTTTAAGTTTAGTATAAGCTTAAAGCATCAAACAGTCTCTTCTAGACATTCCAATTTTTATCTTTCTTTGATGATAGCAGATAACCTTGGCTTACTGAACTTTCTTGTAAGTCCATCACATTTTTTTTAATATGCAATATAGATTGCATTCTCTTTCTCTAAGATTCCCAGTAGTTAGTAATAGCAAAAAAATTGAAAAATATAACTTTGTACTTTGAGTACATAGCTGCTTGAGTCTCATCACCAGAATATTTTGCTCATTTTACAGATGAGAAAACTGAAAGTAAAGGAAAGAGAAGTTGAGTGTCTTAGCTAGGATTATATATTTAGAGAGTAGCAGAAGCAAAATTCAAATCTAGGTCTTCCATATTTTTATATTTTATTTTTATTTTTTCTCTGTATCCCTACTTTCTACATATTGAGAAGTCAAGAGATATGATACTCAGAAGATATGAAATCATGCAAAAGATATTTCTATATTGTATATGTTCAAAAAATGTAAGGAAAAATTTTTAAAAAAGAAAAAATATATGTTTTAGTCTGTACTCTTAGTCTGAATATGTAGAGATGGATAGCAGTTTTCATCAAGTCCTTTAGAGAGTTGTGGTAGAATATTAAGTCTTTCACTATTGATTATCTTTCCAATGTTATTGCTACTGTGTGTGTTCTCCTGGTTCTTCTCATTCATTTTGTTTCAGTTCAAATATGTCTTTTCGAGTTTTTCTGAAACCATTTCTTGCAGTGCAATATTAATCTATCATATTCATGTACCACAACTTGTTTACTCATATCCCAATTGATGACATCTCCTCAGTTTCTAATTCATTGTCACCATAAAGAGTCACTATAAATATTTATGTATATAATCCTTTTTCCATTTTTCTATGATTTTTTTGGCATTATTCCAAATTGTTCTTCAGAATGATTGGACTGGCTCACAACCCTACCAATAGTGCATTAGTATGCCTATTTCCTCATATAACCTCCAGAATTTATTATTTTCATTTCTGTCATCTTAGATAATGTGAGGTAATACCTCAGAAGTGTTTCAATTTCATTTTCCTTAATTATTGCTTATTTAGAGCATTTTTCATACAACTGTTGATAGCTTTGATTTTTTTCTCTGAAAACTTACCATTTGGAAATTCATTAATGGGGGAATAGCTCTTATTTTTATAAATTTTGCTTAGTTCTCTCTATATATGAGAATTTATCAGAGAAATTTACTGAAATTTCTAACATTAGCTACATTGGTTTTGTTTATGCAAAACTTTTTAATTTTATGTAATAAAAATACCTATTTTACCTCCCATGAGTTCTGAATATGCTCCCTTATTCCTATCCACCTCCACTCCATTGAGAAAACAAGTTATTTGATATAGGTTACAAATGTGTAGTTATGCAAAACATTTCCTTAATAGTCATGTTGTGAAAGTAAACACAGACACCCACCCAAAAAAGTAACCTCAAAAAAAATAAAGAAAAAAAAAGTAAGCTTCAGTCTGTATTCAGACATCATCAGCTCTCTCCCAGGAGATGGTTAGCATTCTTTATCATAAGCCTTGGGTCACAGCACTATTGCTGTTACTTTGCACATAGTGCATTTCACATTGCATCTGCTCATGTACATCTTTCCAGGTTTTCCTGAGAGCATCCTGATCATCATTTCCTATAGCTCATCATTTCTTATATAATTTCTCATATTATTATTATTTTATTATAATCACATACCACAGTTTACTCAACCATTCCCCAAATGATGAGCTTCCCCTCAATTTCCAGTTTCTTGCAACTAAAAAAGAACTGCTCTAAATATCCTTATATACATAGGTACTTTTCCTTCCCATTTTTCATCTCTTCTGAAATACAGACCTAATAGTGGTATTGCTAGGTCAAAGGGTATGTGTGGTTTTATAGTCCTTTGGACATACTTCCAAATTGCTCTACAGAATGGTTGAATCATTTCACAACCCCTCCAGCAGGACAGTGATGGAATTTCTCTATCTCTTATTTGCAAACCTAATCTTTCTGGACTCCAAGTTCTATATTGTTTCCATTTTGCATTGATGTCTTTGCACCTCAAGATCTTTTTTTCCCTTCCAGCTCTGCATAAGTTATAGTTACCTCTCAATATGCTCCCCCCCATTTCAGTAATAAATGATAGATGGGATTATGCCCCAATATCCAGACTGAGTGTGTGCTTTGGATTTTTGCTTTGGGCGAGTAAGAATATGATTATCAAAGAAGAAAACAGTAAATGGGAACTTATGTATAAATTGATTTTTAAATTTTATCAGGGCCCTAAAGATATTCAATATTGAAGTCAGATTAAAAGCATGTAAAACTGCCTAATTTTGCCTGTCAATTTGGTAGGAGTACTTCAGAAGCACATGGCAAGCCATCTAAATTCTGCCACTTTGTGGGGCATCTGGCTTTAGAGATGTCACTGTCAGCACTGTTGTCAAATGAAACATCTAGGTCACTTGCTAGGAGGAAGGGAGGAGCTGGTGCATAGCATTCTCTTTTCAAACTTATCATCAGTCAAGATGTCATGTATCAGTGAGATTGTGGGTGTAAATGATGAAACAGGAAATCAGTTCTTGGGAAGTTCTGCCAATATGTAAGGTTAACAGTTGAAGGGGGAGATGATAATGACTATCTCTTGTATTTTCCTCAAACTTGCTGTTAAGCTTTTGAACAAGTCCCAAAATACCACACTTCTGAATCTATGATTGTTCTCAGAGATTCTAATTTGCTGGCTTGGCTGATTCATTCTAAAGGTTCTGAATTATTAGGATTAAATTTAATCCTCTTCCCCCAACTCACATGTATCAAAGAGGTCTTTCATGTAGCACAATCCATGTGGTGCCAGTGTTAATGACTAATGAGCTGCAATTCAGAGGGTCCTTGGCCCTAAAATGGACATGGTAGCCCAAATGTTTTCTTAATATCAGCTGTACTAACCATTCCTACCCAATCCTTAACCTCTTGTATTCAGAGACAAAAATAATCTTAAAGATCAATGTTGTCCAACCACTTTAAAAAATGAACAAAAATGAAGAACTTGAGGTCGGGGTCACACAGTATTTAATAGAAAGCTAAGAATATATCTCAAGAAGCCTATCAAGTCAATTATCATTCTCCCTACTTATCAAATGAATTCATTTTGGTGGATAGCATGTTGAATATGTGTGATACTTTTTAGGGACCATTTAGCATTTTGTAATTTTCCACCCCTCTTCCTATAGACTCTTCTTCCTTCAAAGATTTCCTAAAAATAGAGGCCTTGATCCTTTTTTCTCTCTCTTATCTCATCCTCTGAGCCCTCTGCCTTGGTGATTTATTTATCTATTAGTTTCAAATATTAGCCCAAGACATATGACTCCCAAACCTTTATCTTCAATCATGATTGATTAGCATCTCCACCTAAATGTCCTTCCTTTCGTTGTGCCATAAGTTGATAAATTATTCTAAAATTTCAAGAGACTTTATAAATTACATCCCATTGTTCCATCTGTCTCCATTTTACAGTTGAAGAAAATGAATCTCAAGAAGCTTAAGTGACTTGCCTAAAGTTACATAGGTAAAAAGTGACAAAGGAGAGATTTAAACCCAGTTCTCTTGACCTCAAAATTAGTCTTTTTTTCCATTCTACCATGCTAACCCCCTTCTCCCTAAATCCCTAAACCTGCTTTCTTTTTAATTATCTTGGTTGCTGGTACTACTTTTTATGGCTGCCAATTACTCAAACTTAGAGGTATAAAATAGAACCAAGGACTCCAATGTGAGTGATTGGAAGCTATAAATTTAATACCATTAAGAGATAAAAGGTTGATTTTTGATTCTGTCTCCAAAACATGAGTCATCAGTCATATAGATCACAGATTTATTCTGGAAGTGGATCTTAGAGATCAAATAATTCAAATTTACAGATAAGAATGCTGAGATCCAGAGAAGTAAAGTGATTTACCCAAAGCCATAGATAAAAATAGCCAAGATAGGGTTCTAACCATTGTCCTCTGAATCTAGATGGTACATTAATTCTGGTATCCCATACTCTACCCTATTTACCTCTTTTCTTTTTTTATTAATGTCTCCTTACTTTAATCTGGACCCAGATTATTATTGAGTGGTCAAAATAGAGATCAAATTAGATTGGAAGGAAGTATAAAGATAGACAAAGAAACTACAAGCAGTTGCAGCATTTCCAATCTCAACTTCTCCAAGTATTATCTGTTCTCAGAAATGAGTAGATAAGAGTAGAAACATTGATTCTCACCATTCCTTCGAGAACCAATATAAAACACTTGCTACCGTGAAGAAACAGAAAGAGCCCCCAAAACCATCACAATCAGAAAAAGACTTAATTCCTTTGTCAATAGGAGATGACAACAAAAAGCAACATCAAGTTACAGTAAAAACTTATTTGCAAAGTATTTTGGAGGATTATGATCAGGAATAGAATCAATTCCTAAGATATGAGATACAGTTAAGTCAAGTCAGTTAGATGACTTTTGTAGATAAAATCAGGAGAATCACAGATGCAAAGTGTTCTAGGCTTCTGAAATTTCTGGAAAAATCTAAAGACATCAGTGATGATATTTGTAGAACTATACTTAAGTTTTAGATCCTCAGTCCATATTGGGAAGAAGAGATATTGACACTCAAGAATATGAGTTTGGTCAAAGAAAACAGTTCTCTCTCAGTTGAAATTCAGAGTAATGCAAAAGAGAATAATCCAGCCATCCACAGTTCTGAAAACATAGATATAGAGGGATATTATTCTAGTTATGACATGCTTTTGTGCATTTGAGATGGACAGTGAGGTGGATTTCATAAGGGAAATTTCATGGCTAGATAGTCTCAAGATAATCTCTTCCACAGAAATCCATTTTTTAGCATTCATCTTCTCCAATGTAATATGGCTCTGAATCTTAGGATATCACAATCTTGGGAGAATCAAAGTGGTGTTGAGCTCCAAAAACAATGGAAAAATTCATTGTTAATTTAAACAGTGTAGTATATAATCAACAATGACTTGTGAGGAAGGAATTAAAAGGAATACAATAGGGGGTAGCTAGGTGATGTAATGGATAAAGCACTGGCCCTGGAGTCAGGCAGACCTGAGTTCAAATGTGACCTCAGACACTTAATAATTACCCAGCTGTGTGATCTTGGGCAAGTCACTTAACTCCATTGTCTTGCAAAACCCCCAAAATTTTAAAAGGAAGACAAAATTAAGGACAAAAGAATTCAGCAAAAATTAGAGGATGAATGAAGGGAGGGAATCATATAATAAGAAAGGGACTTTTTTAAAAGTGGGACTGCCACCACTGTGCTGGGTGGGATCCTTCATGGAAGATTCCTAGAGAGATAAAGGGTTTGTGGTCAGTATCAATGAGATCATATATCCAACAAATCAGATATTTGCGTGCCTTACTAAATGAGAGCTCACTGAGAACATATGGGCAGTTAGGTGATCTTGTGACTAGACCACTGGTCATAAAGACAAGAATACTTAAGTTCAAATAAAGTCTTAGATGTGTGACTTTGGACAATCACTTAACCTCTCTTTGCTTCAGGGTTCTGATTTTAAAAATGAGGGATTTGGACTGCTCTGAGATCCTTTCCAGTTCTAAATCTATTTACTTGTGACCTGGAATTATAATCATCTTTGAATTTGTTCAAGTACTTATTTCTGGACTTTCTACATTGTAACCCCCCAATAAATATATTGATTTTTTTTTAAAATGAACCAATGTCTTTGAAATTTAGAGAATTCTAAATCTATGAACTCAAAGTTAATAGGGAGCTTGGAAGTATTCTGATGCACTGCCCAATTTTATAGTTGAGGAAAATACCTCAAAGAGGTGAAATGATTTAACCAACATTATATGAAGAACAGTGACAATATTTGAATGTACATTCTCTCACTTTAAATCTAGTGTCCGTTCCTCTAAATCACATACATAGTCAACTCTCAACAAATGTCTCAAATATCTTTAACTGAAGAAAATTTTCTTTTGTAGCAGAAAGAAAATAGAGATCACCTGGTTAATCTTAGCATCATCGATTTAGATGTGGAAGGGAATCCAGAGCCAATCTATTTGAACCCCTTCATCTTAAGAAAGGGAAACTGAGTCCTAAAGAGGTTTCATAATTTGCCCAAAGTCACATAGGTAGTAATTTGGAGAGTTGTAATTTGAAACAAGGTCACCTGTTTTCAAATCCAATGCTTCTTTTTCCCAGACACATGAAATATATTTTCAAAGAAACATAAAATCATATGGTTGGAAAAAACCTCAAGAAATCATCTAGCCCAGTCCATGACTAAATAAGAATCCCTTTATAATATCTTTGATAGCATCTACCATCCACTTGAAGACTCTTAGTAATGAGGACCTTCTTATGCTTATTTTGGATAATAATAATTATAATAATATAATAATAATTTTAATAATTATATGGAAAGGCAACATGGCATAGTTTATAGAGGAATAGTATTATACTCAAAAATCCTGCTCCTTACATATATGGGTTATATATACATATACTGGTAAGATACTTAACTTTTCCTCAATTTTTTTATCTTAAATTTTCAATGCTCAGATAATTCTTTAATATTATAAATTGCCCAAAAGTGCCATGTCTGACTCTTCATGATCCCATTTGCAATTTTCTTGGCAAAGATACTGGAGTGATTTTCCATTTCCTTCTTCAGCTCTAGCTCCATTTTTTTCCATATGAGGAAACTGAGGTAAACAGGGTCAAGTTATTTGCCCAGGATCACACAGCTAGTGTCTAAGGCCAAATTTAAATTCAGGATTTCCTGACTCCAGGTCCAGTGCTCTATTCACTGAACCACCCAGCAGCCCCCATAATTTGCATTAGCAGAAGAATGTTCTTTATCTGGCTCTCCCTATCTGAAGATAACTTGGGTACAGGAAGCTATTTTTACATGTGTATAGATACATAAAATAGATGTATATTTATATGTGTGTGCTCATACATATATAAGTATATATATATATATATATATATATATATATATATATATATGTTAAAAAGTGGGGGAACAATTTTACAAAATATAACACTAAATATGAGACTTAGAAATTATTGTGAAGTTGTTCCTGTGATTTTGACAATGACCCAAAATCTTCTTTGTAAGCAATTAAATAACTTGCAAAAATACTGATACATTTAACGTAGAAATAGTACCAAATGAAAGTAACATATATGATTTAATATAAGTGAGAAAATAGGATGTAATGATGCATTTTTTTAATTTCTCAATTTCACTAAGGACATGAATGCTAAAAAAAGATATATGTAATTGAACTTTGGAGTAATATGTTTTTTAAAAGAATCTACCAAGGGGCGGCTAGGTGGTATAGTGGATATAGCACCAGCCTTGGAGTCAGGAATACTTGGGTTCAAATCCAGTCTCAGACACTTAATAATTACCTAGCTGTGTGGCCTTGGGCAATCCACTTAACCCCATTTGCCTTGCAAAAACATTAAAAAAAAAGAATCTACCGAGAGAGATTTGGTAAGCAGGGAAAATTTTCTTATTTATTATAAGCAAAAGCTGAAGCTTTTAAAATAATTTCCTATTCGGTCAAATGAATAAATAAATTTTTTTGTTAAAAATAAGAAAATTATGCATGAAATAGGGGTAGTTTGTTATGGTTTGTAATATTTTTGTCTGTAAAGGTAATTAATAAATACTAGGAAGTGACCAGTTCAGAGGGAGAGAGGAGAGAATAAAGAGGCTGTTTCTTTCAAGATGTTTCCTCTTGTTTATGAGTTTTTCTTGACGTCTAACTGGGGTGAAATGTTTTCCTCTGTGAATTGTTACATTGTGGGGAAAATTATTGTCCAGTGAAGCCAGGCATCACATTTCCTCTCACTATTTGTTTTTGAGGCTTCTTTGCTGAAGAAAGAGAAATTCTTGTAGGTAAAATTTAAATTTGAGGGTAAAAAAGTTTTGGCAGCCTCCCTGCATTCTTGTCATATAAGGAGCTGGTGCCTACCCAGATGTCCAACATTACTTTTTAAAAAAAAAAATAGAAATTATACAGAGAGGTATCATAGCTCACTAGAGAGCTGGCCTCAAAATCAGGAAGACTGGGCTTCATGGCTTGCCTCTAACACATACTAACTATGTGGCTTAGGGCAAGTCTCTTTATCTTTCATTGTTCTTGGCAGTTAGCTAAGACTGTATGTTGAAGATAAAGTGCTCATCTGTCATGGTAAAGGAGTTTTCTTCAGTGGTGGGATTCAGTCGATTCACACCAGTTTGACAGAACTGACAATTTTATGTTGAGTTTGGAGTACCAATTGATAAAATGTCACTTGTAATCAGTGTTCCTTCTAAGGTGGGTACCTGGGCAGCCGCCCAATGTGGAAATCACAAATTTACATTCCTTACTCTTTTTAAATGTTCATCTGCACAACAGTGTTTTGTAAGGTCCAGTAGTAATGTTCATTCTGTACATAGGTGAAAAAAATTGACAGAACTATGCTTGTAAAGTTTATTTATTCATTTCTTAAAACTCATTGTACCTTTGATGAAATACTACATTTAATTTCCTCAATTTTTTGTCACTTCAGTAAAGAAACATATAAAGAGAAAAAGTACTAAACAACCTAGGGATGACAAACTATCATTTGTTTCCGCTTTGTGTTACACCCAAAATTCCCCTGAGATATTATAAGTGCTGTGGTGTTCCCTGAGTGGTGAGACCAATAGGAAGCTAGGACACAACGAATCAATAGAGATATAGGTTTCAAGGGTTACCTTATCACCCATTTCAGAAGCCATGGAAGTAGAAGGAAAAAGAGTTGAATAGAATGAGTTTTGGTTCTGCATATGTTCCAACATTGGCTGCTGTGGTCATATTGCTGCTTTCACTCCCTAAGAATATGTTTGTTTACTGTGAGTGATATAATATAATCCAGTTTTGTGTACCTCTTTTATTGTTCTTATTTAAGTGTTAAGTATTAAAGTATTAAATGCATGAAATATTAATCTATCTTTCAGCATATTTTTATATACTTTAAAATGATCATTAGGGCATAGAACCAGTTATTAATTAATTTGAAAGCCACTGGTTTTCTTCATCCTTCAACAGAAGTTCCATGTGCCAATAAATCATATACGTAACTCCTCGCACCCTTACAAAATTAATCAGTTTTCTAAATCAACTGTATGAATAAAAAGAAAACTATTTTTGTTGGGTTTTTATGACTGTTATTTAGTCATTTTTCATTCATGACCAACTCTTCATGATCCCATTTAGGATTTTTCTTGGCAAAGATACTGGAATGGTTTGCCATTTCCTTCAACAACTTGAGGTAGTGCAGTGAATAGAGCACTGGTCTAGGGAGTAAGGAGGATAGGAGTTTGAATCAACCTCAGATACTTGCCACTTAGTAGTTGTATGACCTTGGGCAAGTCACCTAACCCTGATTGCCTTGCATACAGAGTAATCTCCAGTTGTCCTGATTCATGTCTGACCTTTGGACCCAGATGACTCTGGAGGAGAAAGTGAGACTGATGATTTAACACAGGACCCTCTCATTCAAATTCACTTCATGTGCTTTTCATAGCATCACCTCCCCAATGTCATGGTCTTCTTTGAGAATGAAGGACAAGCATTATTATAGATGAGGAAACTAAGATCAACAGGGTTAAGTGATTTACTCAGGATAATACAGCTAGTATCTGGGTTCAGATTTGAATTCGATTCTTCCTGCCTCCAGTGTTTAATAAATATAAATAGGCCTTCTTTAATATGCACATCCAAACTGCATTATAGGCTATTGTTTCTGTCTTCTTCAACTATCAGCCAGTGTTACTCAGCAAGATAATTTTTATCACCCTTTGGAATGATCAAAAAAATTCATTTTCCATTTGTGTGGATAACTAAAAACCTAGTAACTACTATTTTTGAAACTGGAGGCCTCTAGTAAATAACCTTGACAAAAGAAGATTTGATTCTTGTGCTACATAAATGGACTCTAAGGTTGAGATTATGAGCTCTTATCCCATCAAATTGAATTATTGTTATTATTTTAATGGTGATAATATCCCTGAGAAATATGTCATTGGTGGTGGTAATTTGTACTTGAAATTACTGTTTTACTAATTTTTCTGACTATAAGCCTTATTAGTATATTTTAATATTTTTAGCAGTTACAGTGTTTCCTGCTATCTCTTTTTTCTGACATTGGGAAGCATAGTTTTTATCTGCCATCAAACTGAATTGCTGATAGCAACTAGTAGTCTGGCTTATTTTATATTTTGTGTGTATGTGTGTGTATGTGTATACATACATATATAATATATATTCACATATACATAAACATGTGTACATATGTATTATATATATATATATATATCTGTATATATGTGTATATACATATATATTCACACTAATAATCCATTGCCTTTAAAAAGAAAAAAAATCATTTTCTAGCTCCATCTATTTTTTTTTAGCAAACTGAAGTCATATTATTGGGTCTTTTGGCAACTATGTATAAAGCATTTTAAAAGAATTTTTAGCTTAATCCCTTCTGGTTTTGAAATATAATGTCAAAAAGCTCCCCTTTTGTAACTTGCTTCTGTTTCTTTTTTATTATAATTTTGGTGGAGATAAATTTGTTTCTTAGGGAAAATATATTTTTGGGTCTTGTGGGTTTTCCTACTGTAATACAAATCAGTTTTTATACCTTATGAATTATTATTTTGTTTAGATGGGACAGATGACCTAAGGTATGTTTTTATTGTCTGTATTTTCTGTCTGTTATGACTTGTGTAAAAAGACTACAGACTTGACTTTTTTGATAGTAGCAAGTCATACTAAATAGAAGATAAAAAAAGAAATCCTTCCGTAGAGAGATCATTTTGACCACTTGATGACATAGAATATAGAATCACCAGGTGGCAATGCATACATATCCTCACCTCATAGCATTAAATTTTCCTTTGGCAATGTTAGAGGACAGATTATTCTTTAAAAGTGTTAGGACAAAGAGAAGCATTTCCAGCCTACCAGAATTTCATTTTCCTTCTATAGTAGAAAGTTAAATATTTTGACACACCTCTGTTGTTGTTTTTTAAAGAAGCTTTATTCAGACCTGTTTTACAATCACAGTCATTCTGGGCATTCTTCTCATTTCCTGGGATCGAAACATCCATTTTAATAAGAAAAAAAAACAGTTTAACTAAAACAGGCAGCTCAGTGACTGACTACTTTTGATAAAGTATATCACTTTCTGTCTTAGGAGTCCCTTGCTCCTCTTAGAGAAGGGAAGTGTGTCTAAATCATTTTCTTGGACCATTCTCAGTTTTTTTGTTTAGAGTTCAATTGCCTTTACTGATCTTTTCATTCACATTGTTGTCACACTGTTGTCACTATATTGTTTTCTCTGGTTCAGCCTAGCCAATTTAAGGATTTTTAAATGAAAACATTAACACAACATTTATGTAATACATTGAAGTGATTATTGCACTAGAAATGATTGTCTATAGTATTGAGCTGGTTGATGGCATTAAAGCTAAGGTCATATGTAAACCGGGTAAAAAATTATTTGGGCCACCTTCCTTTCATTCTCAGAATAAGGATGGACTAAGCATCTCTAGTTAAGGGTAGTGAATTTCACCAAAAGAAAATGAATGCCCAGATCCATCTCTCCATTTAGGAAAGTGATACAATAGAAGACTGTGTACAAATTCATCTCCTAGAACTTGCTTATGATCCTATCAGGCTACCTCCTCCATCACTAAATGCTGGCAGCCCACTCTTGAATAACACCTAATATCTTATCATCTCTATATCACATATGTTAACTTTTTTAATTGAATCATTATGTGATTCAGTTTAATTCAGTTTAATTTAGAATTAAAAGGTTAATTAGAGGTCATATAGTCCAAAAAATAAGAATCAACTTGATGAATGGAATGTATTTATACCATTAAAGTAATATTATTCCTTTTCCCCTTCCTTTTCAGAGAAAAAAATAAATTTATTCTTCACTGAGACCAATCCTCTTCTAACTGTGCCTTTTTTCTCAATCTCATTTGTTTCAGAATCTTTGCCTAGGACTCTTTCTGTCACATATATCCTGAATTCTTGCAGTCTCAAGTCTTTTCTAAGATCCCTATTAGTTAGGTTATTAAATAATAAAGGCTCTTTTCTTTCTCCAAAATTATATTATTATTTGTAGTTATTTTAATAGTTATCTTCAGAGAACAATACCATAATCCTGTTCTTTGAGCCTCAGGGTTTTTTTTATCTATAAAATTAGGGACTTGGATTAGATAAGAGATTCTTAACCTAGACCCCTTTGTCATTGTCCCTTCCTCAGAATTAAAATTTTAAATTTATGAAATAAAATACATAGGATTACCAAGGAAAGCGATTATATTAAAATATAGTCATCAAGATGTTAAAAAAAAAGAGTTCCTGAATCCCAGGTTAAAAACCCTTACACCAGATAATCCCTGAGTCCTTCAAGGCATTATTGTTTCTATTATTCTTTCATTCTACATCATTCTAATGATGGAAATTTGATACTAATCAGGCTAGGGGAGGACCTTGTGGAGTCTTAATATTTACTCTTTATATATGTACCTGTTGTTGCTCTCACCATTTTTTTTCAATTCTCCCTGTTTCTTCCACAATCCACAGACCTGCTCCCTCACTGCAGAAGAGACATCCAGAATGGAGGAAAAACTATTGTTGTAGTTGGATTCATTTCAAAATAGGACATGGAAAAATGTGGGAAAACATTGTCTTTCTGGCAGTAGAGAAATTAAAGACTCTAAGTAATAAGAGAGAACAGATAACCAGAAAGCTGGGGAATTAGAGAGGAGTTGGGGTAATAAAAAATTGAATTCCAGTTTGAAGTATAGGAGTATTTGAGTTATCATTGTAAGTGAAGACAGAACTGATAATTTTGGTTAAAGATATTTAATTCTTAACTACTTTTCATTAAGAACTTAAATATAGATTACAAATCCAACTGAGATATTGAAAGGCTCTTTCTATTAAAAGAGAGAGAGGAAGGGGGCAGAGAGGGGAGAGAGAGAGAGAGAGAGAGAGAGAGAGAGAGAGAGAGAGAGAGAGAGAGAGAAAGGAAGGGAGGGAGAGGGAAAGAGAAACTGTTTATTTGCAGGAACAATTTTAAATAGAGGATAGATTTTCTAGGTTGTTTTTATTTTTCATTAATCATTAATTTCAAAACTTTTAGTCTCAATGTTGGTTTGCCTACTGAGAAATATTGTTACTAATAAACTAATAAAATTTTGCCTAATTCTATGACAGGAAAATAAGAGTTAGGGACATAATGATAATTGTCCTATGAATTGGAAATTTAGAATGTTCGTGATGTAAAGAACCCTGGAAAGAAGAGCATTTTATGCCCTCTTATTATGCACTCCTACTATTATTTTACTTATATTTGTATCTATATTTTAGTTCTTTTTCTGAGATAGTAGGTTCCTTGAGGTCAGGAACCATATCTCATTTGTCAGCATTTAACATGTAGTAGGTACACATATATTTTTTTGTTGAATGAAAAAAATGAATGAACTCACTAATGCATTCTCTTATTTCACATATTAGGAAATTGAGGCACTGATTAGGTAAATTGCTTGTTAAAGGACATAAAGTTAAATCTAAATCGATTGCTCAGATAATGCTACGTCTCCTCCTCTTCCTCTTTCTCTTTCTTTCTCCTCCTCCTCCATCTTGTCATCTTCCATATTGAGCCCTTCTTATTGACAAAGAAAAACAAGTAAATAATAAGTAAAAAAAAAAAGTAAAAATATCTAAAACCAAAATCCTTTTTAAGGTCTAGTAGTCCCCTTCATCCTGAATGTGAGAGAAGATGTATGTTTTGCTATCCCTTTTTTAGGATCCTCAGTTTTTACTCCTTAGGACTTAACTTCATTCTAATGATATCTTTGTATACATTATTATAATTATTGTATATACTGTTCTGTTTATTTACTCAGCATCATACAAGATTTTTCATGTTTCACTGAATTTCTCCTTTAACCATTTCTTTTTTAAAATTTATTTAAGGGAATGGGGTTAAGTGACTTGCTCAAGGTCAAACAGATAGACAATTATTAAGTGTCTGAAGCTAGATTTTAACCCAGGTCTTCCTGAATCCAGGGCTGGTGCTCTATCCACTGCACCATCTAGCTGCCCTAGCCATTTCTTAATATGCAATATTACATATTACAATTGCATACCACTGCGTTTTTAGCATTCCCTCATTTATACTTCCATCAACATTTATTGTCACAAAGAATACTATTAATATTTGGGGATATATTGAACCTTTGTTTCTGTCTTTGACTTTCTTGTGACAAGTAGTAGGATTGCTGAGTCAAAAAATATAGACAGCTTAGTCATTCTCTTACATAATTCCAAATTTATAACCATATCTGAATAAACATATGCATACATATTTATAAATTTTACTTATAGGGCAGTTTCACAGCCCTCTCAACAGTGAATCAGTATGCCTATTTTTTCCACCCTCCAACCAAGACTATTCCAATATTTTATTTTCTTTGCAAATTTACTTGGTGAAACTTGAGATTTCTTTTAATTTCCACTTTTCTTACTATGGTGCCAAAGAATTAAAAGCTAAAGGTGTGCACATCAGATGGGGAATAAATGAACAATTATGGTATATGAATGCTATGCAATACTATTGAACTAGAAGAAATGATGGAGGGGCTTCAGAGAAATCAGAGACTTGTATTAACTGATGTAAAGTGAAATGAGCAGAACTAGGAGAGCAATTTATGATACCAGAACATTATTATAAAGACGGACAACTTTGAAAGACTTAGCAACAGATTTTTGCAATGACCAATCACAATTCCAGAGAATTCATGAAGAAACATGCTACCCACCTCCTGTTAGATGATGAACACAGAGAACATAGTGAGGCAAATATTGTTGTTATTTTTTGACATGACTAGCATGGTAACTTGTTTCACTTGATTGTATATCTTTGTAATGAGACTTGTTTTTCTTGCTTTCTCAATAGGGAAAGGACAGTGGGGGGCGGGGGGAGTCAGAGTTAAAAAATAAATTAAGATTGAATTTTTAGAAAACCTTTAACTGTTTCAAGAACTTTCCAAATAGGAATTCTTAACCTAGGGTCTGGGGACAGATTTTTAGGAGCTCTGTCAAATTTGATGGGGGAAAAAATCTTTATTTCAATCCTTATTAGCTTTATGACTCTCTAAAAGCTTTTAATGGGCCAAAGATATATGGTGAATCTCAACTACTCAGTGCTGATGGAGCCACATTGATTAGTGATAGAGACATGATTCTAAAGAGATGTCCCTTCATCAATCAATGCAGAAGCCACTGACCATTTATCTCAAGTTTAAGTCAAAACATCCCTAGTTGAAGCTCCAACTGAAGAAGAGGTTTTGAATGCCGTTAGGCTCCTTTCAAATAGCAAAATTCCTGGTGCTGATTCTATTCCAAATGAGATCTACGATGTGGGGGGTCCACTGCTCAACAAAAAGTTGACTGAAATTTTCCAGGTTTTATGAAATGAAGAGATTATCCTCCAGGAATTCAAGGGTGCCTCCACAGTTCATCTCTATAAAGGTAAAAGGAATGGATCATTCTGTGACAATCACAGGGGTGTTTCTCTCTTATTCATTGCTGGTAAGATTCTTGCCAGACTCCTCAATAGGCATATCATTCCACTAGAAGCCAGTGCAGCTTCAGAAAGGGTTGAGGAATAGTCGATATGATATTTACCACTCAACAACTCCAGGAAAAATGCTAGGAACAGAAGACTGTACACAGCATTCTGACCATGACCTTTGACACTGTCAGTCATGAGGATTTATGGAAAATGATGTCAAAATTTGGTTGCCCAGAGAAGTTCATCAGTATAGTGGAAGATGCTCTCAAGATTTCCTGGTCATCACTGAAGTGAAACAAGGATGTGTCCTTGCTCCTATGCTTTTTAGTATGATGTTTTCAGCCATGCTATCAAATGTCTTCACTGAGGATGAACACAGCATCAAGATAATGGATTAAAAACATTCCTCCTCTGAATGAGGGGGTGCTTTTCTTTTTCATTCACAGTGATCTAGTATATTGTCTCACCCATGACAGTTAATTAATAAATGTCTTGAAATGTATGAATAGGACTCCAGTATCACCACCCACTTCACCCACCTATAACCTTGTTCTCATGTACTCCTGCTTCTTTTGGTGTCTTTTTCTCTAGGAATGATTTCCTCACCCTCTCTCATGAATATCCAATTTCCTGTCCCCCTTTTCACAATCTTCTTCTCATCTTGTTCCAAATAGTACTGGATCTTCCCAATCCTTAAAAAATGACATTTAATAATTTGTATTGCACCTTAAAGTTTTGAGAGTTATTTTACATAACTTACCTCTTTTAATTTTCAAAATAGGTACTTGCAGTAAGTACTTTAAACATTATCCCTATTTTATGAGTGAGGAGGTTATTCCTCCATAGTCACACAGCTTAAATATAAAAATTGGGACTTAAATTGGGGTCATCCTGATTCCAATCCTAGTACTCTACGATTTTATACTATTTTCTAGTAAGCTACAAATTCATCTCTCTCCTCCCTTCTGTTACTTCACACCTTTAAAAAAGTGTCTATTCTCAAAACCTTGCAGTCTCAAGATGAGACTGGTAAACAGTTTTTCTAGATAATCTCTTCAATTTACTTCATATCCCAAGATTCATTGGTTCTTCTCCCATGTCTCTAGTTATTTCTCTGTCTTCTTCGCTGGCTCTTTTCTTCTTATGTGCAAACATATTTCTTTCTCTTAGCAAACTCCTCTACATAGATGACTGCTAAGTCTATATCTCAAATGAGGTCACTAGAAGAAGACTGAATAACAACTGACCAACCACAAAATCTATTTCTCCATCTCTGACTTCTCTCTCTCTCTCTCTCAGGCTCCAGACTCATCTTCTATTGCCATCAGGACATCTCTACATGCATGTTCTGCTGATACCACAAATATTGCACACCCAAAGTTGAACCTCTTATCTCCCTCCTCTCAATCTGCTTCTCTTTTGACTTCACAATTTCTGTCACTAGTACTGTTATTCAGCTATGATTATTTGAAACCTTGATGTTATTTTTTCCTCTTCCTTCTCTCATATTTAATCAATTAGCAAATCCTGTTAATTTCCATTTCCCTAAACTATCTACCTCCTGCTCTCTATTCCTCCTGTTATCCTCCTAGTAATGTCTTAGTTATAACCCACCTGCAAAGATATTCTAACAAGTTTTTCACTTCCATTCTCTCCCTCTTTGCTCACATTGCTCTCATCCTCATACTGCTACCAAATTTGTCTTCCTTTTTCAAAACTCAGACAGACTTTTCATACTTATGCTCATTCCACTGTCTGGAACCAATAAATGGTCTCTTATTTTAATTCACTGCAATTGAACTAGTACTCCTAGTGAACAAATTTCAAATTTTTTTAATTGACATTCAAAACATTCCATTCTCTAGAGCCAATACACCTAGTTATCTTTATCTCCAACTTCCCTTTGTATAGTATATACCTCAACTGAAGTTGATGCTTGCTCTCCATATATAAACTTTGTAGTCTTGCTGCCTTTGTGCAGTCTGTTTTACATTCTTTGAATACCTTGTGCACCATATTCCCAATTACCTTTTTTTTAGGTGGGAGTAGGGTGGGGGTGGTGTTTATATCACTTAACAAACATTAAGCACATACTATGTTTCTTTCACCATGCTTGACACTGGTGATACACAAACCTAAACAAAATAGTCACTGTGCTCTAGGAACATCACATTCTTTAGGAAATTCCCATAATAGCATTTTTTTTCTTTTTGTTCACTTAAATTCAACAGTTATTTGTGATGATACCTACTAAGTATATCAGGAAAGTAAAACAGGATTCTCTGGATCTCATTGAGGAGGTAATATAGCATTTTGGGACATGATGGTATTCTTACTATGTCACAAAGCAGAATCTCTGCAGACCTTATTCACTATAGAAAATACCTCTTCCAGGGGTGGCTAGGTGGCACAATGGATAAAGCACCAGCCTTGGAGCCAGGAGTAACTGGGTTCAAATCCGGTCTCAGACACTTAATAATGACCTAGCTGTGTGGCCTTGGGCAAGCCACTTAACCCCATTTGCCTTGCAAAAAAAATCTAAAAAAAAAAGAAGAAAATAACTCTTCTATTTAGCTCCTGCTAGAATCTTCATGCTGATCAATGTAGGTATTCTTTTATCACCCTCCTACTCAAAGGACTGGCAAATTTATCTCTGTGTGATTGTATGTATCAAAAAAATCTTAACATATTCATTGGAGACATCTTGTTGGAAGAGAGCTTTAAAGACTGCATTTTGTTCTACTGAGTCAGTCTTTCAATATGTTTAGAAGACAATAATATTTCATCTTTTATAGTTTTATCAATTGTGTAACTGTGAAAATATGATATGACTTTGAGTTGTTTTCATATATAGAAATCCTAAGCCTATCCTAGACTAGTTATATAGAAGCAGAAACCTTGCCTTATTTATTTTATTTAATCTTCACCAGTGCCTAGTGTAGTGTTATTTACATAATAGAGTCTTTGTGACACTGGATAAATGATTTAACTTCTCTCAGACTCAGTTTCCTTATTTGTAAAATGGATTTAATAGCACTTAACCTCAGTACTGTTGTGAAGATCAAGTGAATTAATATAAGATAATTTTAAAATCTCAATATGCTCTTTAAATATTGACTATTATTATTAATGAATATTAAATTGAATTAAATGTCACCCCAGAGAAGCAAGGACTAAGATATATGAATACATGTTGGAAAATATATTTTTTATTTATGTTTTCTATATTTCTGGGGAAATGCTGCTAGTCATTTGCAACTGTTGAATCGATGCCTGAGAACCTAAGCAGAACAGAAGGATTTACTACCTGGATTGATTCAACTAGAACAATAACCTTGCTCCTTAGATGTACCTTTTTGAGGTCTGCTGATTTGGAATTGATGAAATATTCTTTGGTACATGAGAAATATATACACCAGGTGACACTACCAAAAGTGTTTGAACTAATTCGCAACCTTATGGTTGTCTCTAAAGTTCTTTCCAAATCTAAATCCTTTCCTCCTCCATCTGATATATGAATGGAACAAATAGTTATGAAAACTGTGTAATAAAGCAGATTGGGGCTTCTGTTTCCTATGTATTATCTATTCCTGAGACAAATACTATTTATTAAGTATCCATCTAGCTGATCAGAGTTCACCTCCATCAGTATTGTTCTGGATCTACCAAAGTATGGGTTTTGTAGAGATTTCCAATGGCTTACCAGGAAAATAAAAGCATGGGCTACATTTACCTCCCTGAATATTTTTCAAGTGTCTTCATAAGGAATTTGAATGTGCAATCTTCTATGCATACTGTTATCAGCTGCCAAGAAGAAACAAGAGGAGCATGAACTGTATATAGATGGAAAAGAAGGTCATAGGTTCAGGGAGCCTGAGCATACTCTGTTTATTTCAGCATGGCATAAGAGCTACATTACTGGTATTTGGCCACCAAAAGATCCCAAAAGTATTTGGATAAAATTCTAGGAATGTGAGAAAATGGAATTCTCCAGGGTAAAGCACTGGGCAGCCTTAACCACAGTTACTGCAAACTGGAGCACAAATCAGCTTGAAAATGTTCCATAGGTAGGAAAGTTAAACAGTTCTTGTGCTAGGAAGGTTTATAATAATGCTTTTCCTCAAAATATTAATGAGTTACCAGTAAGAACTATGATACACAGTTTGAAGCTTAGGTGAATGTTGAACATTGTTACATAAAGAAAAGAGGCAAAATGAAATGGTATGGAAAATGTGGAAACTGTAATTACTTTTTTTCTAATCACCTCTATCATGAATAATTTTCAGAGTATTGAATTATTCATACAAAAAGGCTGCACATGAATATTAATTCCATTGGATTATTTTCTCCTTTCAAATTTTGGTTTAGAAAATAAAAACTAAATCCAGTTTGTTTATTTACACAATTTCATAAGCTTTTTATTCAATCTACATATGAACTAGAGTTAAAAAATTCCAAGTAGAATAGCTTTAATATTACATATATATATATATATATATTATATATATGTATATTCACATCATATCTACCAGCTTGGCATGTATAGTTTAATGTAATGGGACACTGTGCTTGTAATTATAAAGGTATTGGTGTGATTATGGTTCTGTCAATTAGCTATGTGACTTGAATAAATCGCTTAATCTCTTTTGGTCTCAGTTTCTTCATTTATAAAATGAGGATAATAACATTTGTGGTAATTACCTCATAGAATTGTGAGGATCATGAAAGTGCTTTGTAAATTTTAATGTGCAATAAATGTAAGTTATTGTTAGTAAATGTTTAATGCAACTGTAGTCAATAATGTACAATTCCATAATTATTTGTGGAATAAGTATAACCACCCCTACCTTTTTCTTTCTACTAATGCTACATTCCTTTTCCTCCTTAGGCTACTATAACAATAGTACCAAAGTGGCTGTGAAAACTCTAAAGCCAGGGACTATGTCTGTGCAAGCATTTCTAGAAGAAGCTAATCTCATGAAAACACTTCAGCATGACAAGTTAGTGAGGCTCTATGCTGTGGTTACCAAAGAAGAGCCCATTTACATCATAACAGAATACATGGCAAAAGGTAAGCATCTGGGGCGGCTAGGTGGCATAGTGGATAAAGCACCGGCCTTGGAGTCAGGAGTACCTGGGTTCAAATCCAGTCTCAGATACTTAATAATTACCTAGCTGTGTGGCCTTGGGCAAGCCACTCAACCCCATTTGCCTTGCAAAAACCTAAAAAAAAAAAAAAAAAGGTAAGCATCTGTTATTTATCCCAATAACTATACTTTAAAAAATTCCACCAGATTCCCATATCAATCAATCCTTCTTCAGGTAATGAAGAAGACCTTGAGATCTCAAAGGCTATTATCAATGCATAAACTCCAAAATCTGTTCATTAATAAGTGAAAGCAGTTTTGAGGCTAAGCCCCTGATGAACTCAGTCTTAATTGTCAGTGTGCCAGTCCAAGTAGGTGAGGGAAGCTCATTTTGTCCACCAAATGATGTCGTTGGATATGGAAATCAATGCAGAACATCTAGTAAGAAATGAAGCAGTGGAACAAAAAATTGTGGATATTTAGAATTAATGAAGTATCTGATGCTCATTTTCTTAGATTAACTTCCAAATAAGAATATTTTTTCTGTATGGTTTTATATGTGAACCCTAACTTCCCAAATTACTTAATTTGATACCTCCTCCATCATTTGTGGACCTTGATAATTCATTGGCTCCGCTATCTTAGAGTAGGCATTTCATCCATTTCTCTAGACAACCTTTTCATTCTGTGCAATCCTTGTCCATTTTCTTGTACTGATCCTAAATATAGGACAAGGTATCTTGCAGATATCAGTGAAACACTCTTATTTCTATGCTTATTATGCCTAGTTCTTGTTATCTGACAAGACCCTCCTTTTCAAAACCTTTTGTTAAAATTATTGAAGCCTACCCAATTCATGTGATAAATTTTTGTTATCCTTTGGATTGCTTACTGTTATAATTACTTTTAATGGATGGGGTTCTTTTGTCATATTATATTATTGGGAGAATATCAGTGGTTTAAGAAATAGGCTTTGGTAGCAGGAAGTAGCAACTGTAATACATTAAACCCTAACCCTAACCCTAATTTTTAAGAAAAGGAAAACTATAAAGCAATCACCCAACTCTGATTTCTTCATGAGTCTACCCGGGAATGAAATTAATAGGAAATGGTCAAATGGAGCAGAAAGGAGCTGTAGGGGAAAAAAATGAGACAGATATATAAAGATCATTGAGAAATTGTGAATTTCTGAGAATAATGGAAAAACAAGTGTATGGTTGCCACAGAATTGATCAGAAATGTTATCGTGCATAATAGTGATAATAGAGATTGATAGACCAAAGTCAGTCTATTTTTAAGAAGTCTATACTTAAAAAAGAAAGCCTTGCCCTTGGGATCTGGAATTCTGCTCCTCTCCAAATCAAATTATTATTACTCTTGAACCTTAATATGAATGCCTCCTGGCAGTAAGAAAAATCTTTCCAGAATGTTTAAGGATAAAGAATTTCTACTTTAGTAGAACTTCAGTAGTTTAATCTAAATCTGAAAGGCAAACCTTTAGATTTATAGAAATTCTGATTTAGAAATGGAATTTAGAACCCATCTAACCCAACCCCCTTCATTTTATTGATGAGTCAAGTAACTTATACAAGGTTATTCAGTGGGACTTAGTCAAGCCAGAATTGGAACCAAGTTCCTCTTGTTTTAAATTCAGTACTTTGTTCATTCCCCATACAGTGCCCCTAACAGTAATTAGCATTATAGTAGCATTAACACCAGTATTGAAATTGCGAGGGGAGGGGGAAATGAAACAATGATTTTTGTATTATTTTTATTGGAGTACTTGGAAAATGTGATAGATAATTCATAGACATTTTGCTTTTAGATCAGACTTATTGAGAGAGAAAAACAAAGAAGCACCAAAATACAGAAAGCCAGAGAGGGCAGAGAGAAAAAGAGTTAAAGATTCAAAGAGACAGAGACAGAATTAGAGAGAATATCTATCCATAGCTATTTATCTATTATTCCTCAACATCTTATTTGAAGCAATCCCTATTTTCATATATATTGATTTTTACTTAGGGAAAAATGTTGTGACTAAGAAACTTACAAAGTTTTGGGATATAGAAATGTGATGGTGATTTAAATTTAGTCTGAATTTTTCACAGGGCAGGGAAAAGAAATATCATTGACTTTTTTGTTTTACAAACAGGGAGTTTGCTGGATTTTCTGAAGAGTGAGGAAGGTGGAAAACTGCTTCTTCCAAAACTAATTGACTTTTCAGCACAGGTAAATTTACTCAAAATTTAATAAATACATTCTATCCTTGGGTTTTATGTTAGATATTATAAAATGTGCTGTTCTAGGGAGCCAGTTTATCAGATCTCCCATTTATTTTGCCTTGGAGATTTAAATGCACATTCAGTCAGACATTTTCTTGGAATAAAATAAAGAATGGATATTTCTGAGTGAATCCTAATGTATTAGGGGTGCTTATGCTTCAGACTAGTAGGGTTTATTTAATTACTCATGATTTCATTCTGGTTTTTATGAAGAGATATTTTTAATGTCCTTAAGAAGAGCTTTTCATATTTCAACTTTTAGCTTTCTCCTCTGAGGCCAATTAATCTCTTTTTAGTCATTTCCCTAACTGGAAAATAGGAAAAATAGAATTAAATTGCTTTCCTTGTGGAGAATTTATGAGTATTGCAAATTAAGTAAAGCACCAAATTTTACAAACAAATGTCCTGGTAATGGTATTGCCAAGTTGACTGGTTCATACATTCAAACCTTCAAAATTCTCAGAAAATAGTGATAATTAAAGGACTTCTTTTTCCATTTTTTCTTACGTATTAGAGTAGTTAGTAACATGTTTGAGAGAGGTTTTGATTGATCTGTAACCTTTTCAGTGCTGGCCAAGCCTGTTTTTAATTTTTTTTAAATATAATTTATGTGAATATACATGAGAACATAGGCAATTGACAAGAAATCCACCCAACTTTCTATAGACATAGCATATTTTGTAAGGTTTCCTCCTAATTGCTGACTTTTGATAGTTTACTTATGTCTAATAGACACATATAGATTTTTCAACTTATTTAATTCCCTCTATTGGTTTATCTGCTGATGCATGAAGACCATTTTCCTATATTGCATTATGTTGCAATGAAATTACTAACATAAACTGTAACATCAAAAAAGAATTGTTGAAATTCTGGAAGAAATTTGTTTTAGATTTTTTTATTTCCTCTCCTGTCCCCCTTTGTTTCCCCTTGAACTCTTCATTTATAAAGCTTTTTACAGGAAATTTTTGAAAAGGAGTTTTTGTAAATAACAATATTTAAAGGAAATGATACTATCTGGTGATGCTGGTGTACTATACAGGAGGACATTTTTACCCACATCTTTAATACAATAACTCAAGAGTTGTAACTGTTACTTATAACCAAGAGAATGGAAGCCTTAATGAATGTGGCTCCACCACCACTATTAATTTAAGTTAGGGTTGAATTGAGGAAGTAAACCTTGCTTCTCTTCACAGCCACACTGACCACCAAGCAAGCACAGTCTCACGGACTTCATTTCAAAGTTGAATGAAAATTTAACTGATTTTTCAGATGCCAGAAGTTAAACAATTTTTCTGAGGAGATTTAGTGCCCTTTTACAGTGGCCACATGGGGCCCAATAGATATTTTAAGATGGTGACCTATATAGTTTTAATGCCTTAACATTCTTACAGAATGATGTTGTTCAGGATAGCGTTAAGCAAGGCATATGTATATTCATCTTTTATCTATTTATTTATTCTTATTTTTGTACAAATAATTTTTTATACATTACTAAAATATTCTTGTTTAAGAGTAAACATAATACACCCTCCCCCAACATAGACCCACATGAGCAATAAAGTGAAGAGAAAACAAAATTTAAAATAACAACAGCAACAATACTACTACTACTACTACTACTACTACTACTACTAATAATAATAATAATAATAATAATAATAATAAAGTGCAGCCAGGTGGCACAGTGGATGGAGCACCAGTCCTGGAGCCAGGAGGACCCTGAGCCCAAATCCGGCCCCAGACACCCAACAATCACCCAACTGTGTGACCCTGAGCAAGCCACCCCAACTCCAATTGACCTGCACCCCCCAAAAAGACATAAATTAAAATAAATAAAATGATAATGATAGTAATAATAATAATAATAATAATAATAATAGTAGGGGCAGCCAGGTGGCACAGCAGACAAAGCACCAGCCCTGGAGCCAGGAACACCTGGGTCCAAATCCGGCCTCAGACACTCAACAATCACCCGGCCATGTGGCCCCAGACAAGCCACCCAAAAAAAAATAATAATAATAAATGTGCTACAGTCTGTGTTCCAACACCACCAGCTCTGTCACAGGTGGATCACATTCTTTATGATAAGTCCATCAAAAAAGCTACTTCCATATTTTTCCACCTTTGCTATTGCTGATCGTAACTCCCTACATTCATACTTCCCCACTACCATATGCTATATTTTCTCTCTCCTTTCACACTGTCCCTCTTCTTAAATGTGCTGTAGGGGAGCTGAGTGGCTCATCAGACAGATCACTGGCCCTGGACCAAGAGACTCTGAGCCCACATACCACCCCTTAGGCCCAGCATCCACCCAGCCCTATGGTCCTGGACAGGTTATCCAATCCCAGCCCCTTGCAAGAAGTAAAAAAGAAAATGTGTTATATCTGACCACTCTCCCCCCATGGTCCATTCTCTCCTCCATCACTCGTATCCCCCCCTTCCCCCTGTCCACTTTCTCTCCTTCTTACTCTAGATGTCTATACCCCATTGAGTATATATGCTGTTTCCTCTCCTAGCCACCTCCCCCTTGCCTTTCCCCCCTTCCATATCATTGCAATAGCTCATTGTAATAAAAAAAATCTTATTATATGAAATATCTTAGCCTATTCCACCTCTCCTTTTTCTTTCTCCCATTACATTTCCCTTTTAGCCATTGACTCCATTTTTACACTATATATCTTCAAATTCAGCTCTCTCCTGTGTTTCGTCTATAAAAGCCCCTTTGAGCTGCTCTATTAAATAAGAAAGTTCATATGAGTATTATCAGTATCATTTTTCTATGCAGGAATATATAGTTCATCATCGTTAAGTCCCTCATATTTTCTTTCCCCTTCTCCTCCACTCTATGCTTCACCTGGGTCCTGTATTTGGAGATCAGTCCTTCTGTTCAGCTCTGACCATTCCACAGGAACATTTGAAATTCCCCTGGTTCATTGAAAGTCCATCTTTTTCTCTGTAAGAGGACATTCAGTTTTGCTGGGTAGCTGATTCTTGGTTGCATTCCATGCTCTTTTGTTTTTCAGAATATTAAATTCCAAGCCCTACAAGCTTTTAATATAGTTGCTGCTAAGTCCTGTGCACTCCTGACTTCAGCTCCACAATATTTGAATTGTGTCCTTCTGGCTGCTTCTAATATTTTCTCTTTGACTTGGGAGTTCTGGAACTTGGCTATAATATTCCTGGTGGTTGTGTTTTTTTTTAATCTCTTTCTGGGCGAGATTGGTGGATTCTCTCAATTTTTATTTTGCCCTCTGCTTCTAGGATATCAGGGCAATTTTCCTGTAGTAATTCTTTGAAAATGATGTCCAGGCTCTTTTCCTGATCATGACTTTCAGGTATTCCAATAATTTTTAAATTATCTTTCCTGAATCTGTTTTCCAGATCAGTTGTTTTTTTCAATGAGATGTTTCACATTTTACTCTAATTTTTCATTCTTTTGCTTTTGAAGTATTGTGTCTTGAATCCTCCTAAAATCAGCAGCCTCCCTCAGTTCCATTCTACATCTGAAGGATTTTTTTTCCTCAGAGAGCTTTCTTATCTCTTTTTCTGTCTGGCCAGTTCTGCTTTTTAAAGCATTCTTCTCCTCAATAACTTTTTGAACTGTTTTATCAATTTGACCAATGCTGGTTTTTAACATATTATGTTCTTAAGCATTTTTTTTGTATCTCCTTGACTAAGTTGCTGACTTCATTTTCATGTTTTTCCTTCATCTCTCATTTCTTTTCCCAAATTTTTCTTCTATCTCTCTCATTTGATTTTCAAAGTCTTTTGTGAGCTCTGTCTTAGTCTGAGCCCAATTTCTGGGGGGTTTTTTGGAATCTTTAGATACAGGAGCTTGTACTTCCTCATCTTCAGATTGAGTGTTTTGATCCTTCTTGGGATCATAGGCAAAGTATTTCTCAATGGTGTTCCTCTTTTTTCTCTATTTACTCATTTCTCCAGCTTGTGCCTGGTCATGGGGTGCTTCCTGAGACTTTGAGTATTATTGGGACACCCCCCCCCCAACAAGGATCTCCATGTGTGAGGCTCTGTCTTCCCTCCTGGTCTGTGAATGACCACAAGCTCACCCCTCTGCCATGGGGCTGAGGTGGGGGGCCTGCTGTTCTTTGGGGGACCTAGACTGCAGTCAAGATCTGAATATGGTCAAAGCCCTAGAGTCCTGTTCCAGGGACAGAGGACAGACTTTGTCAGTCTCTCTCCACTCCCCTCCCTAGGCTCAGCACTCGCACCTGGGGACTCCTGCTTACTGGTTCCCTATATTCACCTTTACAATGCTTAAATAATATAGTTTTGCTGTGACATTTTCTACCTGGAAATGCAATGGAGAAAATTTTGTCTGATTTCCAACTTTGTCTAGCTTTTTAAGGAAGACTGTTTATTTATAACTACTTATTTGTTCTTAAGTGTGAAGACTTGGTATTGTGGGACATTTAATAACACAAAGAAAGGATAGTGCTAGGTTCTGTACTTGTGATTTCATTGGTAAAAGTTTTAGGAAATTGTGTAGGAAAAGAAGAGAGCAAATTACTTGCCCATATGTATCAAAACAGGACTTGAACCCAGTTTTTCCCAGCTCTGAGGACTAGCTCTCTATAATACCATGCTGTCCTTCTATTGTTAATTTATATATTACCTTATTCATAAATTTGGTAATGTATCAGTTGAAAAACTGTGACCAAATAAAAGGCATTAGGATAAAAATGGGGGCAAGGCAAATCATGTTTTCTTAATTGACACTATTCATTAATTTCTCCTTCTTAAGTGTGCTATTCATACACATCAGTCAATCAACAAGCATGTATTAATTACTTACTTACATATTAATTATGTGCTAGCTTCTGACCAAGGTGCTGCCAAAGACCAAAATGAAACAATCCCCTTTTCTTCAAAGACCTTACAAATATATTTTGGGAAGAAAAAAATCAAGAAAAATGTTTTCCCTTCTTAATTTCACTCCCATTTCATTCCTATCCCTCCCTCTGCTTTGAGGGGCATTCTGTACTACTCATTCATTCTTGATTCATTCCTCTCTTTTATAAAGCCCCATCAATCACTTCATCACATCAGTTCTCCCTCCCAAATGTCTCTTTTCATCTTTTGTGTTCTTTCCTTTCATAGCACCACCACCTGAGTTTCAGTTCTTGTAATCTCTCATCTAGACTATTGTAATAATTTCTTAATTGATCTTCCTACTGTATCCAGTTTCTCTTCTCTCTAATCTATACTTCACAGGACTTCCAAATTGAAACTTCTCAATCATAGGTCTGTTCATGAATTCCTTTGCATTTTGGGACAAAATACAAATTCTTCTGTAAAGGGGTGGAACATATGAAGCCATGTGCAATGGCTTCTTGCTAGGCTCCTTCCATGGAACTCCCCTGCATGTATTCTACATTCTAGTTAGAATTTTGCATTCACTATACATAAAATTCCTTCTCTAACTTTAGGCCTTTACAAAATATCCTCCTTTCTGTTTTCAGTTTCTGGAACCCCTAGCTTTTCTCAATACTTAACTCGAAGTCCACCCCCTACACAAGGCCTTTCTTGATTATTCCAGTTTCAAGCCAGTCAAGAAGCACTTAAAATTAATTATACATACCTAGGAATGTTATTTTATTTCAATTAGAATGTGTCTCCATAAGACTGGGGCTACTTTATTTTTTTTTCCTTTACAATCTCTGATACCCTGGACCATAGTTGGCTTTTAAATGTTTGTTGAATGAATGGATGAATGCTAGTTCAAGTGTCTTCTAAAAGAACATGCTTTTGACACAGTGAATAAAGCACTGGCCCTGGAGCCAGGAGGACTTGAGTTCAAATCCAACCTCAGTCACTTAGCTGTGTGATTCTGGGCAAGTCCCATAACCCCTATTGCCTCCCAATAACAAACAAATAAATAAATAGAATGTACTTTGTCTGAATATATAAAGGATCAAACTAGGAGAATTCTGCTAGTTGTTCTTGAATAGGGTGAAGAGAAAGGAAAGTTAGTCAGCACTCACTCCTGTACTTCTTTAAAAGATCTCCTTGGGGTGGCTAGGTGGAGTAGTGGATAAAGCACCGGCCTTGCAAAAACCTAAAAACAAAAACAAAACAAAAAAAAAAACAAAAACAAAAGATCTCCTTGAAGACTATCTGTTTGGTACTCATGTTTTACTTACCAGGTTCTCAAATGTTTATATAGTTCTGTTTTTGTTCTTTTTCTAGCTTCCTCACTCAGACAGAAAATATCAGGGAGAAGACAAAAATGCCTATATAAATTATGATGCTTGAGTTCTGGGGGGTGGGGGGGTGGAGGACTAATACATAGCAATTTAGATTGCATAATGCCTTACTGGCTTTTCTTTGTGTCCACAGTAACTATCAACTTTGAATTGGGAAATTCTGTACTTTACATGAGGCTATAGTCAGAGTGTTTTCAGATTTCCTAATAGAAGCTTAAGTATATCAAGGATAGGAAGAAAGATGACTATTTATCTGGATAAACAACAATGCAACTCTGACAGAGTTGTCAAGTATAGGATGAGGATCAGAGAATCAAAAGCCCTACAGCTTTTCTACCCTCCTCATCAGAAGAAACTTGAGATTCTTCAGTCCACAATTTCCCCTCCCCTCCCCAATGGAAACAGGAAGTTGGGTGAATACACATTACAACATCATTCTGTATGAACAATGATGTCATCACTTCCTGGTTTTGAATAGTTAGGGAAGGAAAAGCTTTTCTGATATTCAGGTGTAACCTCTTCCCAACTTGACTTCTAGCCCTTTTGGCCAAAATCCTTTTCCTTTCTTCTCTCCTCTTTCCAGGATGACATCACTATGTCATTCCTAATTCTAATCAGATTTGCTATAGAATTTCACCTATCCTGCAAATAAATGAGGCACTTTCATTCTTCATTCAGTGAAAAGGAAGATTATTTCCTTATTAGAGAGACCAAGCCCTGAGGGGGTTTTATGTTCTCAGCACAGAGATACTATACTACTTCTCCCTTCTAGTTCTCCTTTTTAAAAATAGATGCTTTATTGATGTCTTTTTTTATACCACTATCACTTCCTGAAACCCTCTCTACTCCACCACCACCACTGACTTTGAACCTTCCCTTGCATGTCATTCCATCAATAAGCATTTATTAAGCTCCTACTATGTATTAGGTTGGTTGGTTGGATTTTGTCCATTATCGAAAAAGACCAAAACAACATCACTATGTTAGAGATAAGTTACAATGTGTCCCAAACTGTTGCTGATCAAACCAATATGAGCTCAGACTGCTCTGCCACAGGGCAGGAACAAATAGTCCATGTAAACACCTGGGGTGGGGACTCTAAACTTATGTATCTTTCGTTTCCTCTGAGCTGCTTCAATTCTGCCTTGCTTATAGAACACAGTTACCTTCTCTGATGAGGGCACGCCATGCTGGGTAGTCCTTTGCCAGTGTCTCCCAGCTTGCACAATCAATTCCAAAGTTCACTTGAGAGTGACCTTGTATTACTTTTTTCTGACCCCTCTCTGAGTTCTTGTCCTGTATGAGTTCTCCATGAAAGTCTTTTTTGGCAAACATACCTTAGGCATTCAAACAACATGGCCAACCCATCATAGATGTGCTCTCCATAGTAATATTTGTTTTGGTTTTTTGTTTTTGTAAGGCAATGAGGTTAAGTGGCTTGCCCAAGGTCACACAGCTAATTAAGTACCTGAAGCTATATTTGAACTCAGGTCCTCCTGACTCCAGGACCAATGCTCTATCTACTGCCCCCAGCTGCCCCTATAAGTAACATTTGATTGCTTGACAGTGTAGCCTGAGAAAGAACCTCGTGTTTCAGATACAAACTGGGATACAATTGACAATATTTGCCTTATTTAATATTTTTAAAATATGCTTTATTTAATCATAGAATTAGACCTTGTAGAGGACATCAAATTCAATTCCCAGAAGAGGAAATGATGCCTAGAATGGTACAATGACTTTTCCAAGATCTCATAGGTAGCTTTGAATACAGGTCAACCAACTCCAAATTCATAACTCATTCTGTTGTATTATAGTCTATCACTTCTTTGTTGAGAAAAATAAATTATACCTTCTTCCTTGTCCTTTGTAATCAAGATTTTTTATTACATAGAGTTCTGATGCCTTTCAGTAATGTTTTCTTTTACATAATTGTGGTCACTATGTATATTGTTCTCTTAGCCTGCTTTCTTCAATTGATATCAGACTAAATAATCAAAAGACAAGTATTTATAAAGCATCTATTTTATGGTAGTAACTAAGGGTACAAAGGCCAAAAAACTTAAATAATATTTCTTTTATATATAATCTTCTTAATGTGCAGAAATATTCCATTACACTGTAGACTGAAATTTATTCAATATTTTCCCCAGCTTCTGGGCACCTTCATTTCTAGTTTTTTATTTATTTGTAAAACAAAGTGTTCCTATAAATTTTTGTGCATATGGGATCTTTCCTTCTAGCTTTGACTCTCTTTAGGTATATCCCCAATATATTCACTGGAATCAAATGGTATGTACTTTGAGGGTTGTAATCTGACCTGGTCAAAGCATATTTAGAGAACTGTATTTGTTTGGAGCATCACATATTAGGAATAACCTTCATAAGCTGGAGTTCATTCAGAGTATAGTAATGAGAATGAGGAGACTAAAGGCATACCAGAGGAGGGCAAACTGAAGGAATTAGGGGCAAAAAAAAATGGAAATGAGATAGCTATTTTTAAGAAGCTGAAGGATTTCCAAGGAGAAGAACTTTATTGCTTGGTTCTAAAGAGCAGAAATAAGCAAATGGACAAGATTGACAGAGAGGAGAGTTCTCAGTAATCAAAAACATCCCAATAATTAGAGATGATAACTAAATGGAGCAGTGGATAACAAGTAGTATTTAGAGTGAGGAAGATCTGAATTTAAATCTTGCCTCAGACACTCAGCCATGTGACTATCTGTAAAATAGGATAATAATGGCAAGACTTTTTGACTTTGCAAGTCTTAAAGCACTATATAAATTCTGGCTTATCATCATCACCATCATTGTTATTAGGATTAGGCTGCCTAAGGTGGTGATGGGTTTCCTTATTCTAAGTAGATGACTAGTTGGAGAGGAGGTCTTGTTCACTTCAGGTTGTGCTAACTGACCTCTGAGGTATCATCCAAGTCTAAAAATTCTGTAATTGCCCCATGTTATATAGTCATTTAAAGAAATGATTCCCTAAAACTGAAGTATCCATAGTAAGCAATGAAGAAAATTTGCAAAACAGCTCTTGCCTTCATGCACATCAAAAGATACAACACTATGAAATTTGATTTCTAGAAAATATTCATTCAGGGTAACTTAGATAAGAACATGCTAACTAAATTGTGGTGAAAAGAGCACAGAGAATTTGATCAATATCTGTTTAAAGATTTATGATAAAAGGCACCAATTTTTATTTAATGTTCATTTCAGTGAAAAAATGGAATCTAGATGATCATTTTCAAGACATATGTTATTTATGTTATGATTAACAGTTATAATTTAGTAACATTTTTATTTATCAGGAGAATTTATAGAAAATTTTTAATTCTAACCTAGGTTAAAGATAATAGGTTTTATAATTTTAAAAGGGTCAAACTGGCCAAAGGGCTATACTCCTGAGTATGACCTAAAACCAGATTATAACAAATAAAAGTGCAATAGAACATAGTTATAATATGTGTTTTTCTAAGTCAATGTGTGGCCCATAGGAAACTTATGTATGATTTAGTAGAGTTTGATACCCCTAGTTCATACTACCTGAATCAAAACCGCCATATTGCCACCTAGTGTCAACATTTTCTAATTGCAATAAAAGTATTAAAAACAGACTCTAGGGTTTGCTGTTTTATCATTAAGGGTCAGATTACACTTTGATCCTTCCCTTCATCTTCTCCTTGTGATATATTATGAAGCTGTTTCTGTGGGAATTAAAATTTTGTTTAAGTGTTTATAAATTCAGTACAAAAAGTACTAAGTATTTCTATTTTATTTTATCAGGTATTCCCTTCTTAATATTCTATGGGGTTCTCTTAACTCTGTTGTCCTTTTACAAATCACTGAGACTTTCCACTTCTTTCCCCAGGATGCCTTCTCTCCCACATTTCCACACTTTTGCTTTCCAAAGAAGCAGTATACTTTGCATTTCATCTAACTTAGAGAAGTCATTGCCAGTAGTGAAAAGTGAGGTAGTCAAGAAGAAATAAGATGTAATGTAAATACGGTTGTACCACTTGCAGCTGAATAGTGCAGTGACTAGAGCACCAGACCTGGAGAGGAGGTTGAGTTTAGACCCTTGATACTGACTAGCTGTATGACATTGGGCAAGTCACTTAACCCCATTTTCCCATAAAAACAAATAAATAAATGCTGTTATTCCAATGTTGGGTACTAAAGATGGGACTGTGACACAGTGGTGCCAAAGCAGGTAGGTAGCTTCACAAAACTACTGGTCATAAATAAAGGTCATTGGTGGAAGCATAGCCAATATCATCAAAAATTGGAAAAAATCAAATAGTTTTGGTGAGTAAAGACTCCATTAAGGAAAAGCATTGAAATCATTATAGTAGTATTTCTGTTGCATTCAAAAGGGTATTCTCATTGCATATCTAATTCTTCATTTATTTTCTGCTTGTTTATCACTTAAATTAGCATTGATATTCAATACATTCAAACAAATTAGCTGGAAAAGCCATAGCTTAAATGCCAATTGCATAGGAAGTGGACATCTGATTTCATTGGTATGCAGAACTCTGTGGCAAGAAAACTTCCAATACAGGGCAACAGCTTCTGGGTATCCTAAAGTTTCCTAAAGCACTGAGAAGTTAAAGGACTTTCTTAGAGTCTCACAGTCAATGTGTAAGAAGCAGGACTTGAACTCAGGTTGTTGTGACCCCAAGCCAGTTCTGTATTCACAAAGTTAGAATTTATTTCTGAGCCTCTTTCCAATAAAGCAAGACTTCTGACCTGGTAGGTGATTTAACAGTACAATGAGATATCAGGGGAAATTGTGGAATCACCATCTTAGAAGGTTTTTGGTACAGATGGTGATGATGATGATGATGATGATGATGATGATGATGATGATGGCTTTGGTAATGAAGGTGAATACCTCTCATTTTTGCAATTCTTTATGATTTACAAAGCACTGAGTGATAGAATTGATTGGTAACTTAATAGAATAATAGGTGGCATTTATAAAGTATTTTTAATAAAATAGCTTGTAAATGTCTGGTTTTATTCTCACAACAACCCTAGGAGGTAGATACCTTTATAATCTCTAATTTATACATGAGGACACTGTTTGACATAAGTCAAGTGACTTGCTCAAGTCACTGAGGTAGGATTTGGACTTAGGGCTTCCTACTTTTAGAACCAGCCCCATAAGACACCTTTGACTTGCATTCTTATATGGAGATAGGTTGCTAGACTAAATGGTTTCTTGAATCTACCTTCTTCGCACAGCCTTTATTCTCTAGCCCAAGATGATGTGATTCTTTGAACATTTATATATCTTCATTTTAGATGCCTACATTTTAAACTATTGAAATTAAGCAGTCAGAGCAACTTTTGGGCAGGGACATTAAATTTAAAAGTTCTGTCCCTTGGGGCAGCTAGGTGGCACAGTGGATAGAGCACCAGCCCTGGAGTCAGGAGTACCTGAGTTCAAATCTGACATCAGACACTTAGTAATTACCTAGCTGTGTGGCCCTGGGCAAGCTACTTAACCCCATTGCCTTGCAAAAACTAAAAAAAAAAAAAGTTCTGTCCCTCCCATAAATAAATCTGTCCATTCGTTGAATCCAATCAGTACCTCATCCCTCCCAGGATGATGATCTTTCCTTTTACTTTGCTTGACTGGATAGGATCTTCTTATCATATTGTGGATATGGCCAGAATAAATTCTCTCCCCTTGTCTGTGTGTGTGTTTGTGTTTGTGTGCCCACATGAATATGTGTGTAAATGCCAGTCATTATTTTTGTTGTATTTTTATATTTTCATGACCATTATGCTCTTGTTTAGCATTATCTTAGCATTTATTTTTTCCTTATTTTGAAATCTCTAATTTTTAGTCTTCTGTGATCTCCTCTGTCATCTCTACTCTCTCACTCATTGTCAAACTCTCTCTACTGACTGACTCATTTTCTAGTATCTTCAAACAAACCCATGTCTCCCTTATGCTGGAAAAAAATATATCCTCACTTGATTTTCCATTTCTGCTATCTATTCCCTTATTTTTCTTCTGCCCTTTGTATCTAAACTCCTCAAAAAGGCCATCTGCTATAAGTTGCCTTCACTTTCTCTCCTCTCACATCCTTCTTAACCCCCTTTCAATCAAGCTTCTGATCTTATTTCACCAAAACTGCACTCTCCAATGCTACTAGTGATCTTTTCCTCAGTCATCATTCTCCTTTTCTGCAACCTTTGCCACTTGACCATTCTCTCCTCCTCGAGACTCTCAGTACTTACTCTGACTTTCTTCTTATCTATCTAATGGTTCTTTCTCTGTCTCCTTTGTTGTATTCTCCTCTATTAGGTATCTTTCAGGGTTCTGTCCTGAGCCCTCTTTTTTCCTCCCCTATAATACTTTATTTGGTGATCCTATCAGCTCCCATGGATTTAATTACTATCTCTATACTGAAGATATATATGTGTATTGTATGTAATATATGTTGATTGAATGTTTTTTCTAAGGAAGTTTCATTTAAGGCTTTTTGCTTGATAATGACAGCAAAAGTCTTGTATTCTGAACAGAAGGAAAACAAGCAGCCAAAAAGGGGAAGGAATGTAGAGCAGTCACTGAAGCATCATTTACCAGAAATCTTTTTTTGTTTTATTTTTGCAAGGTAATGGGGTTAAATGACCTGCCCAAGGTCACACAGCTAGGAAATTATTAAGTATTAAGTACTTAATACTTAATATTACTTAATCAGTATCTCTACTGATCTCTAATCTCACATCTCTAGTTGCCTTCCAGATATCTCACCCTGGAAGTTCAGTAGAGCTCTTAAAAATTCCATATGTCCCACACATAAGTCATTATCTTTCCATCTTAAAACCTCCCCTTCTACCCTCTTAATTTCTGTAGAGAGCTATATTATCCTCCTAGACTCTCCTGCTTATAACCTGGGAGTTATCTTGGATTCCTCATTGTTTCTCCCCATATCCAAACTATTGCCAGGGCTTACTAATTTTATCTCTCTAAAGTCTCCTGAGTATGCCCCTTCACACTTCTGACACTCTGGTGCAGGTCTTCATCACCTCACACTTTGATTACTACAATATCCTTCTGCTGGTTCTGCCTGCCTCAGTATCACCACCACCACCACCCCCACACACACACACACACACTCCATACTTCCTCCATCTGGTCATTAAAGTGATTTTTCTAGATTGCAAGTGTAATCATGCTACCTCCTTATTCAATAAGCACCAGTGGCCTCATTACTTTCCAGAAGCAAATATAAAATGCTCCATTTGGCATTCAACTCCCTCTATAAGCTACATCCCACCTACCTTTCCAGGCTTCTTTCCACCTTACTCTATGACATATATCATACAATGCAGTGACACTGATCTTGTCGTTCCATGAATAAGATACTCTAACTCTTTGCTCTGGATATTTTCTCTGGTTGTCCCCCATGCCTGGAATAATACTCTCCCTCTTCCTCTAATTTCTGACTTCTCTGTCTTACTTTAAACCCCATCAAAAATCCTGCCACATGGGGCAGCTAGGTGGTACAGTGGATAGAGCACCGGCCCTGGAGTCAGGAGTACCTGAGTTCAAATCTGGCCTCAGACACTTAAACCTAGCTGTGTGGCCTTGGGCAAGCCACTTAACCCCATTGCCTTGCAAAAACCTAAAAAAAAAAAAATCATGTCTTACAAGAAGCCTTTCCTAATCTTTCTTAATTCTAGTGCCTTCCCTGCTAATTATTTCCATTTATCCTCTAAATAACTTGCTTTGTCTATATTTGCTTGCATTATCTCATTAGATTATAAACTTCATGAGAACAAGGACTATATTTAGCATAGTGTTTTTCACATGGTACTTAATACTTAATAATTTCCTAGCTGTGTGACCTTGGGCAGGTCATTTAACCCCATTACCTTGCAAAAATAAAACAAAAAAAAGATTTCTGGTAAATGATGCTTCAGTGACTGCTCTACATTCCTTTCCCTTTGTGGCTGCTTGCTTTCCTTCTGTTCAGAATACCAGACTTTGCTGTCATTATCAAGCAAAAAAAGCCTTAAATGAAACTTCCTTAGCAAAAACATTCAATCAACTCTTTTTTTTAAATAAGTCAAGCATTAGCATATAATATTCAATAAATATTATTTTTTACCTGAATCTGGTAATTTTATCTGTACTGAATATCTGTAGTGACTATCCTTTATCATTGGAATATTTTCTTTTTCAAAGTAATTCTTAAAATAATATTGCTGTTATTATATACAATGTTCTCTTGGTTCTACTCATTTTACTCCTCTTTTGTGCAAGTCTATCCATGTTTGTCTGAGATCATCTAAAGATCATCATTTCTTTTAATGCACTAATATTTTTCTGTGGAATATGTTTTAAAAAATCTAATGAACTATTGATAGAAACTCATAGAGAAGAACATTTGTCAAATTAGAAATTCATTGGTATGGAGGATTGAAAGTCGGTCTTTACTACATATGACTTCAAGTGAGTCTTTACTACATATGAAGTTATTTTAGTAGGCCTCACTTTCCTCATATGAAAAATAAGAGGATTAATTTAGATTATCTCCAAGGCCTCTTCCAACTATGAAACTGCATAATTCTGAATATATTCGACTTACTCTTGTATGATAACCAGCATAACAGTTTTATAGATGAAAGAAACCATAAAGAAAATCTAGTGTACCCCTTCATTTTATAGATGAAGAAACTGAGGTCCAGTGACTTTGTGATTTAACTGGGATGACAAAGATAGTAAATAATAGAGAAAGGATTCCAGCCCAGGTTCTCTGACTCCAAAACCAACATTTCTTCCCATTTCTTTCACATCATTTTTAAATATGTATTATATCTTTACATGTATTACATGTATTATCATCTTTAGTAAAAAGAAATTTGATTCTTTTAGGATCAAGTTATTGTGCTGAGAATTTACATCAGAAAGCAATAATTAAACTTCCACATGTATGGAATGCTACAAAAATTAAAACAAGATTACTACTTTCTGGAAGATTGATTAAGTAATAATAAACTAAAAATATGAAACTAACTACAACATATAAAAAATAAGCTCTCAATATAGGATTCAGCCATTAAATACATTATAATTTTTATCTTTTTTTGGCAAGGCAAATGGGGTTAAGTGGCTTGCCCAAGGCCACACAGCTAGGTAATTATTAAGTGTTTGAGACCGGATTTGAACCCAGGTACTCCTGACTCCAGGGCCGGTGCTTTATCCACTGCTCCACCTAGCTGCCCCTAATTTTTATCTTCATCTCTTTATTACTGCCCTGCTGAGACTGGAGAATAAGCTTGAACTTTTGAAACATACAAAATGAATAGATAAAAATAAAATTGTTATAAGAATTATAGAATTGGAATAAATGCCTCATTTAAAAGAATTAAAGAATTAAAAGACAAAGGATATTATAACTTGTTTGAATAATTATGTAAAATTAAAGAATTTTTTTGTCTAGGCAAGAGGAAACAAATTTTCGGAGTGATCTTATGATAAAGGAAGTTATCATGGTGTGTCACATTATTTCTTCAAGTTGTCTCAGTCTCTGACTCACTGTCTAACTGTATGTCTGTGTTTGTGTGTGTGTGTGTGTGTGTGTGTGTGTTTCACTATCTCAGTCTCTTTCTCTTTGAATCTCTTGCTTTCTTTGAGAGCTTTATGGCACCAATGGTAGATTTGGGCTAAGAATCTATCAAAATAGATAAAATAGAGAAAGAACTTTACCAACTTTAAAACTATATAAGTGCTTATTATTGTTGTTATTATAACAATAAGTTAAGCCAAAGTAGATTTTTGCTAATAGAATCAGAGTCTTGCTGCGCCTTCACTTGGAACCTCTATGGGCATGGAAGCCAGGACTACTTCCACATAGGGAAGGACTAGATTCAAATCTCAGGAAAGGAAGCTAGCAATAAATCATGAAATATTCCGTATGATTTTTAAACCTCAATAACAAGGACTCAATGACCTGAACAATCTTATTTCCCCATTATTTCCCAAGACAGATCTTCTACTCTAATTAATTTGAATACTCCACTGCCCTCTTCTATGTTTCCCTCATTCCCTACACCCCACTCTTGTCATCTGACTCATCCTTTGACATGCAGCTCAAGCCCTCCTTCTTATACCAGGAAGTCTTTTCTGATGATTCTCACCCACAATGACTTGACTTTCTGTTGCACCATATCAGTTAGTACTTGATAATACACTATCTTTTGCTGTGGCCTCTTTGTTTCATGCCTTTTAGTGACATTACTGGATGATAGGGATCATTTTTAATCTTATGCAATATTTAGTACATTGTTCCTAGTAACTATTTGATAAATTTGATCCTGTACACATGCTGCTTACTAGCTGTGTGTGCTTAGTCAAGTCACTTAACCCCATTGCCTTGCAAAAAAACCCAAAAAAGTATTTAAAAATGTGACCCTGGGAAATTCTTATGAATCATTGTCAATTCATTTTAAATATGTAAAGCTGCAGTATCTCACAATTTATCTACAGCTTTTCTTCCCAGAAACTCTCTTGAGAATTTCTAACCACAGACAGTTAATTTTTATGCTGCTAGGATTCTTAGCCAGTAGCTGTATATGGATACACTTTTAGGAAACTGTTAAATATTCAACATGCTACATTCAGAAATACTATGGCTATCCCCCAAAGGCTCATATGCTTAAGAAAAAGTGAAATATATTCTTTAATACTTATGCTGGGAAAAATTTACATGACTGTACATAATGCATGTTTATAGACATAGCAAATCTTCTTTACTATGTATATTCATGTAAATGTTTTCAACATAAGTATAAAGATACAGGTACCTGATAGTCATAGAAAAGACAACTCAGCAAAAAACAGGATAAGATCACTTAGTGTATATATTTGACTGGTGTTCTACAACAAATTACTGCTCCATCTAGTCAATATATTTTCAAAAATGTGATGCCTGAAACTGCACAGAATACTCTAGATATGATTAGAACAGAAAATAATACAGTAAGACTCAAGTCCCTAGAAATTCTCCTTCAGTTTCTGTATGCTGAGATCATTTTTGTTCATTTGACTGCCATATAAATTCTCTGACTTAATGAGTAGGCAGTTCATAGAAATTCTATGGTATTTTTCCTATGAACTCCTTTCTGGCCATGCTTTATTCACTCTGAATTGTATGTGTGCATTTTTTTTCCCTAACCCAAGTACAGAACTTTATATCCACCAATTAATTTAATTTTAGCATTTTATAGTCCATTATTTTAATCTGTTAAGATTCTTTGGAATTATCTGCAAATAAAAGCATACTAGCTATTTTCCCCTAAGATTGATCAAACCAGACAGATGATACTATTTCATTAAACTTTGATCTTTGATTCTGATCATTACTCCAATTCTAAAACCAACCAACTAGACTGTCATCTAGTCCTTAAGTCTCCATCATGACCAAAAGAACCCTGTGAAAGATTCTGTTAGATTCTTCACTGGAACCTAATTATAATTTGCCTATGACAATGTCCTTATCTACTACCATTAGAAAGCCTGATAAAACCCCAAAAGAAAAGAGGTTAACATGGCATGATTTGTTATTAATGAACCGTACTTCCTAATAAGCAGCAGAATGTAGTGGATAGAAAGCTAGCCTTAGAGCCAGAAAGACTTGGGTTTTAACTCTGACCTAGGTCAGACAATTTTCTTAAGACAATAAGCTTCCCAGAGAGAGCTCACTTGTACTGATAGGACTTCCTCATCACGGACTATCTGTGTCAATTTTTCCTGTCCCTATCCGTATTAGGTGAGAGAACTGAATCTAGGTCTTGTTAAATTCAAACTCAGAACTCTATCCAATTGGTCGTGCTGCCTCTATATTATTATGAATTTTTAAAAAGATCCCTGTTGTATTCTGAAATGATATTTTATATTGTAAGTTTTCCATTTTCAAGTGGTTGGTGAGGGTAGAGAGGCTAGGTAATTATGTTATTGTTCAGTCATTTCAAGTAAGTGACTTGCCCAGGGTCACCATAGCTGGTGTGTGCCTGAGACTGGGTTTGAACTCATGAAGATGAATATTCCTGCTTCCAAGGCCAGTGCTCTATTATCTGGACCACCTAGCTGACTCTAGAGCCATGCCAATTCCACTCAATTCCACTACTTTCTTTTCTGCACCAGAAATTTACCGTGCTAATAAAATTCTAGATTTTTTGGGTATCACATGCAGTAATTATATGGTCTCATGAAGTTTTCCTGACTAGATTAAAACTATTCATTTTGATTGGCAGTTTGTAAGACATAAAGTAAAAGATCATG
This sequence comes from Macrotis lagotis, assembly GCF_037893015.1. Taxonomy (NCBI): domain Eukaryota; kingdom Metazoa; phylum Chordata; class Mammalia; order Peramelemorphia; family Peramelidae; genus Macrotis; species Macrotis lagotis. Next base: position 424,402,715 of record NC_133666.1, on the reverse strand, counting down.
AAACTATTAAGTAAGATACAAAATCTATCAAATATAAAGTAGAAAATATGATTAATATGACATTTCTGTGGAAAATTTATTTTAATGATGTTAGTTTAAAAAGTCTTCCTGTTATCAATTTGTATAGACTTTTTTTTTATCAAAGCAAAACTTTACCTTTTACCCATGTATGCATTTAATATGAGTCTGGATTGATCTTTTACTTACAATTTTTTTAAATCATTGAAGTAATTTTCTGGAATTTTGATTAGTAGGGCACTAAACAAGTAGTCTAATTTTGGTAGAATTGTCATTTTATTATATTAGCTCAACCTATCCACGAGCAGTTGATAATTCCCCGGTTATTTAAGTCTGATTTTATTTGTGTGAGAAGTGTTTTGTAATTGTTTTCAAAAAGTTTCTGAGTCTGCCTTGACAGGTAGACTCCAAGGAGTTTTATATTGTCTGAAGTTACTTTGAATGGGATTTCTCTTTCTAGCTCTTTCTGCTGTATCTTGCTAGTCATATATAGAAATGTTGAGGATATTTATGAGAATTTATTTCATATCCTGCAACTTTGTTAAAGTTGTAAATTATTTCTAGTAGTTTTTTTAGATGATGTTTTGGGATTCTCTAGATATACCATCATGTTGTCTGCAAAGAATGAGAGTTTTGTCTCTTCTTTCCCTATTCTATTTCCTTCAATTTCTTTTTCTTCTCTTATTGCTAAAGCTAACATTTCTAATATAATATTGAATAGTAGTGGTTATAGTGAGCATCCTTGTTTCACCCCTGATCTTATTGGGAATGCCTCTAGACTTTCCCCATTGCATATAATGTTTGTTGATGACTTCCAATAGATACTGTTTATTATTCTAAGGAACAGTCCATTCATTCCTATGCTCTGTAGTGTTTTTAGTAGGAATGGTGCTCTATTTTGTCAAAAGATTTTTCAGCATCTATTGATGTGGTCATATAATTTCTGATAGGTTTCTTAATGATATAATTAATTATGCTGACAATTTTCCTAATATTGAACCAACCCTGCATTCCTGGGATAAACCTACTTGGTCATAATGTATTATCCTAGTGATAACTTGTAGTCGTTTTGCTAAGATTTTATTTTAAGATTTGTGCATCTATGTAATTATCTTTCTCTGTTTTAACTCTTCCTGGTTTAGATATCAGAACCATATTGGTGTCATAGAAAGAATTAGGAAGAGTTCTGTCTTCACCTATTTTTCCAAATAGTTTATATAGAATTGGAACCAGTTGCTCCTTAAATGTTTGATAGAATTCACTTGTGAATCCATCAGGGAGATTTTTTTCTTAGGGAGTTCAATAATGGCTTGTTGAATTTCTTTTTCTGAAATAGGGTTATTTAGGTATTTAATTTTCTCTTCATTTAACCTAGGCAACTTATATTTTTGTAAAGATTCCTCTATTTCATTTAGATTAACTAATGTATTGGCATAGATTTGGGGCAAAATAATTCTGAATTGGGGCGGCTAGGTGGCGCAGTGAATAGAGTCAGGAGTACCTGAGTTCAAATCCAGCTTCTGACACTTAATAATTACCTAGTTGTGTGGCCTTGGGCAAGCCACTTAACCCCATTGCCTTGCAAAAACTAAAAAAAATAATAATAATAATAATTCTGAATTATTTAATTTCCTCCTCATTGGTGGTGAGTTCACCTTTTTTCATTTTAATAAAACCAGATCTTGATTTTATTTATTAGTTTAATAGTTTTCTTGCTTTTGATTTTATTAATTTCTCCTTTAATTTTTATAATTTCTAATTTGGTATTTAACTGGGGTTTTAATTTGTTCTTTCTCTAATTTTTTAGTTGCATATTTAATTCATTGATTTCCTCTTTCTCTAGTTTATTCATATAAGCATTTAAAGATATAATATATATCCCCTGACAGCTACCTTGAGTGTATCCCATAGATTTTGGTATGTTGTTTCATTATTGTCATTATCTAGGATAAAATAATTAATTCTTTCTATAATTTGTTGTTTGATCCACTCATTCTTTAAAATGAGGCTATTTAGTTTCCAATTAGTTTTGGGTCTATATCTCCCTGACCCAATATTGCATGTGATTTTTATTGCATTATGATCTCAGAAAGTTATATTCACTATTTCTGCCTTTCTGCAATTGATCGTTAGGTTTTTATGCCCTAGTACATGGTCAGTTTTTCTGTAAGTGCCATGTACTGTAGGAAAAAAAGGTATATTCCTTTCTATCCCCATACAATTTCCTCCATAAGTCTATCATATCTAGGTTTTCTAACAATATGTTTGCCTCCTTAACTGCCTTCTTGTTTATTTTATAGTTAGAGTTATCCAAATGTGAGAGTGGGAGGTTGAGATCTCCCACTAATTAACTGAACTAAAATATTTACATTACTGAATTTATTTTGTCAGTCTTTTTCACCTAATTAAGGGTCTAAGTAAAAATTAGTTCGGGGTAGTGGACATTAAGTAAAACAGGGGGAAGCTATTGGCAGGGAGAAAGCTTTCAAATACAACTTAAATTTGAAATAATAAAGGATCATATCTTCAGGACGTAGCAAAATGCAATCTTTGTTAGAAATCTTCTAACCTTTTTCTGTTCTGGGTATGGTATTGTTGTCATTTGAATTTTTTTACTTTTAAAAAAATCTCAATTTTTTGTCATTGTTTAGTCATTTCTAACTCTTCAAATTGCTGGAGTGGTTTTTCATTTCCTTCTCTAACTCATTTTACAAATGAGGCAATTGAGACAACCAGATTAAACTCAGGAAGATGAGTTTTCCTAACTCCAGGTCCTGAGACTTTATCCACTATAAGATGCAAATTAACAGTTTAGTTTAGCAATCTTTCTAGAAAGGCCTAGATACTATAGTAAGAAAAGCAATATAAAAATCTAAAGAACTCTGGAAATATGTATTAAGTATTTGTTATATGCTAAGCAGAATTTGGAATGATATGAAACAGAATTGAAAAAAATATATAATACTTACCTTCAAGGAGTTTACAGTCCATTAGGTACATACATTAATGGGGCACTGTGTTGTTCATGTTAGAAGACCAGCATTTGAATCAGGGCTCTAAGATTTTAAAATTGTGAGATCCTAAGTGACTTAACCTTTCAGATCTTTATCCCTAAAATTGAGTTGATAATTTTTGCATTTACTCAACTCATAGGAGTTGAGTAACTACTGTTAGGAGAGGACTTTGCAAATCTTAAGATACTATATAAATATGAATTGATGCATTCTTATGGAAAAGAAGCCTGAAGATGTACAACACTTATTAACTGTGGACTGGACAAGTCATTCAATTTATCCAAGTCTCATTTTTCTCTTCTATAAAATGGGGATGGTAACTTTCATTACCTCTCTTGAAGTACACCATACTGGAAGTTGACTGACTCCTTCCAAATAACTTCAGACTAGCAATGACTGGCCAAATGTATTTAATTAAACTCACATCTTTTCACCAATTCACAGCAATAGTGTGATCTTTGTTAAAAGCTTCACTTAGATGGAGGACAGTTTGCTGTCTGTCAAACACTGTGCTTAAATAGGGGTTAGGGATGCAAAAGAAAAGCAAAAAAGAAAGTCCTTGACCATGAGTTCAAAATCATATGGTGAGTGAGAATATGCAGGCAAAAGTAAACTTTTATTTGGCTGCATTTCAATAGTATAATAATTTAGTAACCCTATCAACAAAAGAAATTAATTTGGTTTTACATGACTTGACCTTGCACTTTGAAATCAGCTTCAAATGCAAATAGAAATTGCTCCACATGACTGAATTTAAAAACCACAGACTAATTTTATCTATGTTTTATTGTATTTTTATGTATTTTGTTAAAGATTTTCCAACTACATATTAATCTGGTTCAGGCCTTGCTGGAGTTTGACAACTCAGCTCTAGATGTTAGCTAACCTTCACTTTTTTTTTTTTAAGTAATATGTTCTAGAATTGTGCCAGGAATCAAAGTCATGGATACTGGCTTCATAGTCTTCTGTTTCTAATTTATTCCTTTAAAAACAAAAGAAAACAGGTCAATAATTACATCTGCCAATTTTTTCAGGATTTGAAGATACAGTTCCTCTTGGCTTGGTAATTTAAATGCAAGAACAGCTTAGTGTCCTCTCAGTATCTCCTTATTTTTAAGTACAGAAGACAAAACACATAGAATAAAAATCAGGAAGTTCTTGTCTCTAAGGCTATCTGTCCTTATGTGTTTTGCAATAGTAGTATTCTATACTAAGATCAAAGATGTTGTTCAAACTAATCAGCACCTAACCAACCCTAATTAATTTTATGGTCCAGTCATTTCAGTGATGTCTGACTCTTCATGACCCCTTTTGGGGTTTTCTTGGCAAAGATACTGAAGTGATTTGCCATTACCTTCTCCAGCTCATCATATTGATGAGGAAACTGAGATAAACAAGGTTAAATGATTTGACCAGGTTCAACTAGCTAATTAGTGTCTGAGGCTGAATTTGAACTCAAGTCTTCTATCCACTATGACACCTAGATGCCCCATGATCACTAGAATTTCACTAATATGGGCTCCAATAATTAATTGATCAATTTGGTCAAAATTTAGAGTTAGAACAGGTCCTCCTCTAAGAATATGATATAAATAATTTAAATATGTAAATAAAATTTTATTATTTTATTATTATAAAATATTATGTAGTAATATATGATTATGTAAAATCATTATAATAAATTAATTAATGATTCTAATTATCACATGATTATAATAAATGAATAAAAATAAAATAAATAACTTAAGATTCACAGGTATTTTTCTATGTATATGTCAAGCAAAACTTTTTGTCTTGAGTTATGACTTCATTTATGTATCAAAATCCCATGATTTTGGTAATAATAATAAAAATTGGTACCTGCTCTGCTACTTTCTACTTAGTTACCCAAAAGAATGAGGAGTTAAATGACCTGACCAAAGTTATACAGCCAGAGATGAGATTGAAATTCAAATCTTTCTTTCGACCATACTAACTGCCTGTTACCACTAAACCACACTACCCCCACAAAGGCATGCTATCTTGAAAAAAGAAAAATGGTCATTCTTTTTATTCATCTGTTACATTCCACAGTGAGAATTGCAACTTTTCCTGTACCTCTTAAGATCCCAAACCCATCCTAGGTGTCCTCCATCTCATCAGTTTACCACACTAAAAAAAGGTGGAAGCTTTCTAATCTATCTCGAAATTTGTTTCTCTCTTCCTTTCCTTCCCATACCAGAGGGAAAATGTTTATCATCCTTTCAAGACTAACTTGTTGCAAATCCAAAATCTTGATCTCTCTTTCCTCATCACTCATTTATTCCTTAACCCTTAGCAATTGAGATTCAGCCCTAACACTCCATTAAACTAAGATTAAATTTTTTTTAAATTAAAATTTTAAAGAGTAAAGATCACTAGTGATCACATTTTTGAGCTGGATGAGACCTTCAAAAATATTCTAATCCACCATCCTCATTTCCCATATAGGGAAATGGAGACCCAGATATATGATTTAAGTGGTTTTACCACTGTCATATAGTTAACTAATCAAAGAATTGGAAATAGAACCCAGCTCTTCTTACAGCTCTTGTCCACCATTCTTTCCAACCTATTCTACTACCTTATTAAACTAAGCTCGTTATCTTTCTCCCTAAAGTAGTTCCTTATACTCATCTCCCTCTTTGTTAATTCTTTTTAAAAACCACTTTATTGCAGTCAATCTATATTTTCAAATGGTATACCTAAATAGGTAAGTTTCTACTTAGTTAAGTTGTACTTCCTGATAAGAGATCAATATCTTTTATATCTTCTTGGAAAGTTTCTTTGGGAAGTTTACTTAAGACTGATCAAAGTTCAGGGACTGCTTTTTAAATGGAATTGATTCACCAATAAACTGCTTTTTCTCTTTTTATTTTTCATAGGACACCAACCCTACAGGGGTAATCACTGCTCACTTATTATAAGTGTGAGATTATAGGATCAGGCAGCAAGGTAGTACAGTGGGTAGAGCACTGACCCTGGATTCAGGAGAACCTGAGTTCAAATCCAGCCTCAGATACTTAAAAATTACCTAGCTGTATAACCTTGGGCAAGTCACTTAACCCTATTGCCTTGATCTCTACCTGGTAAATGGGGCTTAAGGAAATTAATAGTTGAGGTTAAATTGACCAAAACAATGTAAAGCATTGGTTGGCTTCCTTATACAGTAGTTGTTCTAAAATGGTACTTAAGGGAATATATACAACAAAGGAATTTTTCCATGGGTTATTGTTGATTAGGAAAGAGAAAGAGAGAAAGAGAGAAACTTATTATCTCTAACATTTGAGCATCAATGTGCTATAATGAGAACATTGGATTTGGAGTTAGAAAATCTGGGTTTATCTCTCTACTCTGCATCTTACTTCTCTTTCAATTGTTTTGGTTTTTTTCCTGCAAAATTAGGTTCATTCTATTCACCTTACTTTCAGGGTCACATGAAACAATGTGTGTAAAGTGTTTTGTAACAGAAATAGATTTAATTAGCCATTGGGGTAAAATCCCTGGCAGGTCTTTCTATAGCAGATTACAAATGATCAATGACTCATCACTTTTGTTCTAGTGTTTTGCTTAAGGAACATAGATATCAAATATTTCATATAACTTCCCCCTTTTTTGAGGGTATTTTCAAACTTATTAGAATATTTGAGTTCATGAGCTGGTTAGGTGACACAATAGGTAGAGTACTGCATTTGGTGTCAGGAAATTCTGAGTTTGAAAATTGCTTCCGGTACTTGCTGTGTGACCCTGGGCAAGTCATTTAAGTTCTTTGGGCTAAATTCTTAATCTATTTGGAAGGGTTGTCATGAGATCTAATGTTGTTTGTCCTTTTTTCTTGAAGAGGACCAAGACATCAGGCAGGTGATACCATGACATACAAGTGAATTGGACTTTTTAAAAAATAATACTTATCCTTCATTTTCTTTTTTTTAATTTTATTTAAGGAAAGGGAGTTAAGTGACTTGCCCAAAGTCACACAAGCAGGCAATTATTAAGTGTCTGGGGTCAGATTTGAACTCAGGTCCTCCTGACTCCAGGGCAGGTGTTCTATCCACTATACCATCTAGCTGCCCTGGGAATTGGATTTAAATGGGGGTGAGGGGAGAGGGAGGCTGTGCAAAGTCACCAGCCTCACTTTCACCTCTGAAGCTATCTGGGTCCAGTGATGAGATAACATATGTTAAACATTTTGTAAACCTTTAAGTGCTATGTATATATTCTTTTTATTTGAGAATATGAGTAAATAACCAGATGAATTCAATTTTCAAAATATGTTCAAACACAAACAAAAAAGTTGTCAACTCTAAACCACAAGAACTAAAATTGTATATGTGCATCGCTATGTATGTATATGTATGAATATGTACCAGTAGACAGACAGAGATAGATAGATGGATAGATAGATAGACAGATAGATATGAATGTTCAAAATCTTTTAAATGATTGTTTCCAAAAAATACTTGGAAAACAGTCTCTCCTGTGTGAAATCTTTGTTAATTTTTTTTTGTCTGCATCAGAAGTGGTCTGCAATCTACTATAGTTAAGAGTTGTTGCAAGTGGGGCAATTAGGTGGCGCAATGAATAGAGCACTGGCCCTGGGGCCAGGAGGACCTGAGTTCAAATCCAACCTCAGACACTTAATAATTGCCTAGCTGTGTGACCTTAGGCAAGTCACTTAATCCCATTGACTTGCAAAAAAACTAAAAAAAAAAAGAGTTGTTGCAAGTGCTGGCACTTGCTGGCACTTGGATTAAGGTGAACCCTCTAATTCTATAAATGATATCATTTTCTGTTTTTTTCTTAGCTATACAGTGTAAAATAATTTAGACAGGAACTACAATTTCTATAGAACTATTAAAAATAAACTCATAAGTTAAATAATCATTTACCTGTAAATTTTGTCATATATTAAATATTATATTTAGATACATTTAATTAGAATGAATTAGCACAAAAAGTAATATCTATGAACAAAGTAGTCATCTAAAACTTTTCTTTAAAGATTAGGTATGATTTCCATATCTATCTTTTAGTTAAAAATGGTCTTTCTCTCTCCACAATTTTTCTTCAAACGCTTATCCTATATCTTACTTCTAAACCTATTAAATTAATTTCCTTTCAATTGTAAAGACTAGGAATGTAAAGATATTGTCATTTTCAAACTTGTATTCTCAGTACCTAGCATGTAGTAGATTGTAATTTTTTTAAATCATGAATCTTATTAATACTCAAAAGAAGCAATTCAGAGAACATCATGAACTACTAAACGAGATAATCGCAGTAGACTTAAAAACTGTTTTATTAAACTGAATTATGGTAAGCCCACTAATCTGATAGTTTGCTTCTTAGTGAGCTTAACACATTATTCAAAGGTTTAAAGTGAGGAATTTACTTAACTCTTGAGTTTGTATTTTGTTCTTGGAAATCATGTTTTGGAAATGTAGCAAATTTCCTTTTGTTTTGAGAACTTAATCCTCACCAAAAAAATCTTCATACATTTCAATATATGTTTTAAAAGCTATAAGAGGTTTGTGTAAGAAACTATAAACTTAAACACATTTTTAAAACGGTTTTATATATTTGTATGCCTATATATAAAATTTAACTGGGTAGTAATAAAATTGTTCGTTTCCTTTTTTTGATGTTCTTTTTTCTTAAGAAAGATTTTATTTGTTTTGAGTTTTACAATTTCCCCCCCTATTCTTGCTTCCCTCCCCCCCCACCCCCCACAGAAGGTAAGACTAAGTAAGTCTGTTAGACTTTACACTATTTCCATGGTATACATTGATCTAAATTCAATGAGATGAGAGAGAAATCATATCCTTAAGGAAGAAAAATAAATTATAAGAAATAGCAAAATTACATAATGAGATAACAGGATTTTTTCTAAATTGAAGGTAATAGTCTTTGGTCTTTGTTCAAACTCCACATTTCTTTCTCTGGATACAGATGGTATTCTCCATCACAGATATCCCGAAATTGTCCTTGATTGTTGCACTGATGGAATGAGCAAGTCCATCAAAGTTGATCGTCACTCCCATGCTGCTGTTAGGGTGTACAATGTTTTTCTTAGTTCTGCTCATCTTGCTCAGCATTAGTTCATGCAAATCCTTCCATGCTTCCCTTAATTCCCATGTTGATGTTCTTTTAAAGCTATCTCTCATCACACACTAATATTTTACCCACCCCTTTCTTGTAACTAATACATTAGTCTAGCAAAATAAATCAATGAATAAGCCTTGTCTGAGAAAATATATCTCAAGTTTATTACCTCAAGAATGTTTCACCACCTGTCTTTTGCAGTTACTATTGTTCTCTGCTTTGTTCAGAGTTCTGAGGCTTGGGGATATTTTAGAATATATTATTGTTTTCATGTAAATTTCTGATAACAATGATATATCCAATTTTATCATTTTACTTAAATTTTCAGTGGCTACTTCCATTCTCTGTCAAACCAAAATTCTATTCAAAATAGGGGAGGTGTAAAAACTTTTAAAAGACAAAGAACTGGAGAAATTAATTAATCTTAAATATAAAACCCATGCTATTAAGCAAATGGTGCTTCAGATAGACCTATTCTGCTCCTTTATTAATTTGTTTACTCATATACCATCTCTACCTCTGCTATCTCATTTGTGAAATGAAGCAATATTATCAATGTTTTTGAAGAAATAGCTTGAAGATTGTCACTGTTTTTGGAGAATATTTGAAGCAATTAAAAATGCAATATTACCATTAAGAAGGAAAAGATTTATCTCCATTAAAATGTTGAGGAGTGTGGTTCTGGTTTATCTATTGATGATAGAATTCTGATAGTAAAATGGCTGGGTTGTTTTATTTTCTTGCTGATCCTGAATAAAATGGCTTAGGACAGAAAATGAGAGCTCTTTTTCTCTTTACAGATAGCAGAAGGAATGGCATACATTGAGAGGAAGAATTACATCCATCGAGACCTGAGAGCAGCTAATGTCCTTGTTTCAGATTCACTGATGTGCAAAATTGCTGATTTTGGTCTTGCTAGAGTAATTGAAGATAATGAGTATACAGCAAGGGAAGGTATGGTAATGATTTTCAAGTTTGTGTGATGTATAGATTATTTATGAGGTGGCTGATGAGATTTGGTTTATAGAATAATAATGTACCACAATGATTGGTAGAATTTACCATTTTGATAATAGTCAAGTTACTTTTTTAATTGCCATCTTGAAGGACTCCAGATGATTTTAACAAGAAACAATGTAAACTATAATTTTCACCCTAATTAAACAAACCAACAAAAATGAATTTTACAAAGTAAAACTTGATTTTTTAAACATTCTTTGTTGAAGCTTTTCCTTAATTAGATAGCAAAGTAGTCTTTTTTTAACACAAGAAATGATAGCAACATTAAGTCTATCTCCAAAAACATTATTTAAGTCAGTTCTTTATATTAGAAATGAAAGTGTGAAGTTATCACCATAATATGCACTTAATTCAGTATAATGTTTCAAATTAACCTATTTTCCTAACCTGGTTCAGATATTGTATATTAACTAATTAAAGATCAAGAAGTAGAAATAAATTTCCAGCATATTAAAAAAATTAACAAAAAAACCTGAGAATTCTTTATGTGCACATCATGCCAGTACTGTTTTTGAGTGCTATCTATTCATTATCATCAATAAAGATAAATTTAAAAAATAAGGCTATAGGTGAATTTTAAGATAAAATTACACCATTTTAACAGAAGTCTTTTATGATATTTTGGTTTCTGGCATTCTTTCATATGAACACTATGAGGATTTTGTTATTACCTTTTTTCATTCTGAAGGGACAAGGACTAATCTGATAGCATCTGAATTGGCTCAGATTGTTTCTCTTGTAATTTAAAAGAGCATGCCATATGTATTTGTTTCTGGTGCCATTTGGAAGAATTGGCCCCCTTTTAGAAAGTTGATGAATAACTTCAAAATATGCTTGCAATTTGTTCCATATCTTCTTCTTCTGTGTTGAAAGATCACTCTCTGCCTGCTGAGATCTGGTCATCTTAAGCAGTTTCTCTAGCTCTATCCTTACACTTAATTGTGTTTGGAAGGTGGAACTAGTAGACAGTGGTTGAATTTGGGCTGATGAACAAGATTCATTATAAAGACTGCCCTTTGAAAGATTCTTTAGATTCTTTCATTGAGTCTTTCAGGTTTCATATCACCCTTTCATATTTCATTGAGATGTGTCATATAAATAAGAGTACTGTCTTCTCTTTGAATTTTATCTGGCACCACACAGAACATCAAAGTAAAGTCATGCTGAAGGCTCAATTCTCTGCAAAATATACTTACTGAAAACTCTGTCATCTTCAATGTTTCCCAAGTTCTCTAAGTCACAGTTCAAGACTAAATCCTTTGATTTGCTGACAGCAGAAAGACATTAACAGCTCTTTCCAAGCTAACACTGATTTTCTACTTTGATTTTTGTGGATATAAAGACTTCATCCCTCATAACACTTCAGTTTTTATTTTTTTATGTAGAAATCATTTTCTTGGCGATGAAAACTCTCAGGTTTGCTGAGAATTATAGTTAACTAAAATAAAACTAAATCTATTTTTCTACTTATAAAGTAAAAGAACTGGACAGTCTTTTGTGAGAGTTTGAGGGAGCTAATGTCTCTAGTGGTATATACTTCAAAGGTATTTATCTATACAAACTTTTTAAAACAAGTATTATTTCCTAGGTTTATGCTAACTTTTTTCCCAGCTTCTCATAACTAGAAATGTCTTGTTTCATAGGTGCAAAATTTCCTATTAAGTGGACAGCTCCAGAGGCAATAAATTTTGGATGCTTTACTATTAAATCAGATGTGTGGTCCTTTGGAATTCTCCTATATGAAATTGTTACCTATGGGAAAATTCCCTATCCAGGTACTGTAAGCCTGTTTGTTATCCATTCAGTTGTGTTCATTCTTTGATATCTTGTTTTGCTTCCTGACATATGTGGGAAAGGAAAATCAACTAAAAGGAGCAAAAGGACAGAACTGAATTATGAAAGTATGTTAGAGACTAGCTTATTATGAAGGGAATTCTTGTTCTGTCATAGGTTGGTCTGGGTGGCCTTTGAAAACCCTTTCAACTTTGAGATTCTGTGACTACCATTCTGATAAAGATAAATAAGGCAACTACTTGGTTTTGGAATTATAGCAAGAAGAATCATATACTAAGAATTATCTAAAACTTTGAAAGTATTGAGTTGTTCTAGATACTAAGTTTTTCTAATTATCAATTATTTGGAATTATCTTATATAATCACATAGATATCTGACCAATGGCTGAAATTGACATTGAGGTCAGAAGTAGTCTTGAAACTTGATTTCTTTTTTTAAAAAAGTTTTTTCAAATCTTGTTAATTTTTGCTTTCTTGATTTTTTTTGATAAGGGGAGAGAAAAATCTGTAGCTTTCTGATCTCTTGAACAACTGAATATGGCTCTATTTCGACAAGACTGTTTAGCAAGTCAAAGGCCAAATCTACTTCAGTTTCTAGAAATTTTTTGATTCTTTATTCTTGTTCTCCAGGTCTTTTAATTTGAAAGCACCATTTAAAATATGGTCTGTGATTTCTGCATCATAGTAACAATGTCTCAGATAGGCATCTTCTTGTCAACTTTCATACAATGTTCTAGCTCACTAATATTTTTGCATACGGGATACAAAGGAGGATAATGCAGTGGGAAAAGCACTAACTGGAGTGAAAGGGCTGGGTTAAAATCCCATGGCTGAAACTTAACTAATTGTGTGACCTTGGTCAAGTCACTGAACCTCTTGGACCTCAATTTTCTTTAGCTGTAAAATGAGGGAGAATGGCCTAGATGAGCTTCCCTTTCAACTTTAGAACTGTGATTCATTTCTCGAATCAGTGTTAGGATGCTTTAGGGGAAAGTTCTCAATTCTTCAAAAGAAAAAAAAGTATAATATGTTTGCCAACTTGACACCAGTCCAATATTTCCTCCAAGTTTTACTTCGTGTGTTTACTTTGAACAATAAGCACAAGTAGTATGAATAGTGGAATCTTAAATATTATGATGGAGTTAGAAGTCTTCACTAGTTCCTGTATGAGAAATCACCCTTCCCTTCAAGTCTTTTGTGTAATAACATGATATATAGTACTACTCCAGTGAGGTTCATGGAGCTGTTTGCACAAATGCACTTATATGAATGCTATTACAGATTACTGAGGACAGGAGTCTGTTTGATTTCTCAGTCTGAGGGATTGTTTCTTATTCTTTCTCTACTTTATTCCATTCTTAATCTGTTGCCATCAGCATTCTTTCTCTTCCTCTTTCTCCTCCTCCTCTTCCTCATCTCTTCTTTCTGTATCCCAAGCCTTTATCAATTCTTGCCTGACTTACATTAAAATCACATGTAGCAGGGGCAGCTAGGTGGCACAGTGGATAGAGCACCAGCCTTGGAGTCAGGAGTACCTGAGTTCAAATCCAGCCTCAGACACTTACTAATTATCTAGTTGGGTGACCTTGGGCAAGCCATTTAACTCCACTGCCTTTCAAAAAAAAATCACATGTAGTACATTAAGTTTAATAATGGCTATCTTTTATACAGAACTTTGTTTACAAAGCAAACAAAACACAATCTTGTATCTATATCATCCTATTTTATTCTCACAACAACCCTGTGAGATAGGTATCCCCACTTTACAGTTAAGGAAAATGAGGCTGAGTGATATTAAATTACTTGTCCAGGGTCATGCAGCATGTTTCTGAAGTGGGATTTGAATCTTCTTCCTCACTCAAAGTTCAGGTTTCTTATTCACTATTGCCACCCTGAGCTGGAAGAGATCCAAGGAACATTCCAGGTCAACACATGCATTTTACAGATCAGAAAACTAAAGTGAGGAAGGTTGACTATAAAGGTAGTAACATATAGGTGAAATTTGAATCTAGATCATATAACCCCAGAATAAGTGCTCTTTTCACTTTATCAGCCAGATCATTCCTTTCCTTCCATATGGCAAACCAGCCAAGTGACAGCATGTCAGATCTTCAACTACTCCCCAGCTGTGTTTTTCTCTGTCTGAGTACTCAGAAACTGCTGTTTCACTGCCAACAAAAAAAAGAAATAACTTCAAAAAATGGATGTAGGAGGACACATGTGAATGATGAGAAAAAGAGTTGGGGGGGGGCAGGGATGGGAGCAGAAAACCCTTAGGAGGAAGTGGCTTTCATGGGAGCTTTATTTACTTGACCTCATTTACTTGACCAGTGAAACCCAAGAAGGGAAGGGCAAGAGAAATCCCCACAAAATCTCCAGTTGTTATACATATGTTACAATGAATGTTAGACCTCCACAGTAGAAAACCTAGAACTTAACAGAAGTAAAAATATTCCTTCCTTCTGAAGCTGGTCCAAGTGAATCTGGCTAGATACAAAGTCTCGAGCAGTGCAGGAGCCTTGCAAATACCACAGTTCTTTGGTGAAGAGAAACCCCAAGAAAAGAAAGCTATGCAAATTTTTCCCTGGGCTTCAGGCTTTCACATTGACATTTGTGTGAAGTTTTCCAATTGGTATATTTCCTATCCTGTAAATATTTAGAGACTGTACTTCTGAGGTAAGAGTGGGCAAAAATTTTTCAACATAAGAACTGCTATTGAGATCTACAACTATATCAAGATCTAGAACATTTACTCAAAGTGTAGCTTAGGTCACAATATTTTGCTTTTCCAGATAAATATCTGAAGCCTCCCTCAGGGTTTTTCCCCCAGAAGAGTCCTCATCGCTGTTCTCCTGAGTAATTCAAGAAGACCAAAATGATATCATGATGTCAGTGTACTGTGGGTCTGACTGTGACTGGTTGGGCACAAATAGTCCATATGGACATTTAGAGTAGAGGTGTCTAAATTTGCTCATCTGATGTTTCTTTTGAGTTACTGCAATTTTGCTATGCTCACAGAGCATAGCATCTTCTTTGATGCAGGCTGCCATGCTGGGCAATCCTGTGCCAGACAATTTCATGTCTCAGAATCAATATCAATTACTGTAATCAGAGGAAGTTAGCTTGAGTGCATACACCCCAAATGTCATTCTGCATTAGATTGTGGGGGGGGGGGTGACTCAAGTAATTCCCTCCCTAAATCTGTCTTTTAGAGTTTACCCAAAAACCTTTAATGGGAAATCTGTGGCAGAGATAAGGGATGGTTTTAATTAATTGATCTGTTACCACTTGATGATCGCTACACAGAATATGTTCTAAAAGTTGGCATATGAATGAGATTTTCTGTAAGGTACTTTCTAGCATTTATATTTTAAGCCAACATTTCATATCATTCATACTGAAAAAAATGTTACCAATACACTACATAGTTAAAAAAACAAAATTATATACGTAATTTAAAAAAAAAAAAGCTAAACTGGGATATAGAAGCAAACAAAGAGCCCCAGAAGTGGGTAGTGGGTTGCTTACTAAAAATAACAAACAGGGGTGGCTAGGTGGCGTAGTGGATAAAGCACCAGCCTTGGAGTCAGGAGTACCTGGGTTCAAATCTGGTCTCAGACACTTAATAATTACCTAGCTGTATGGCCTTGGGCAAGCCACTTAACCCCATTTGCCTTGCAAAAACCTAAAAAAAAAATAACAAACAACTGGACAAATGAAGCAATGGTGGTAAACATAGAGCTAGGAGAGACTCTAAAAGCTACTAATCTTTTGTAGCTACAGATTGTTCTTATAAAGCCCTATAAACATGGAAAAATATAGATACCAAATTTTTGATCTTTCACTTCACTAGCTTTTAGATTATAAATTCCTCTCCCTTTTATTTGAT
This sequence comes from Macrotis lagotis, assembly GCF_037893015.1. NCBI lineage: Eukaryota > Metazoa > Chordata > Mammalia > Peramelemorphia > Peramelidae > Macrotis > Macrotis lagotis. The sequence goes on along the minus strand of NC_133666.1, from coordinate 424,386,860 downwards.
TTCCTTAATGAGATCACTTGAATACTTTTGTCCAATTAAACTGACATTTATTGAGTTAACTATATGCATGATATGAAGATAAAAAAATGGCACAATCCTTGACCTCAAGGAGCTTCAGTCTAATAAGGATAGAATGTGATTAGGGCAAAGAAATTATCCAGACAAACAGATTTCCAGGAAGGAGAAATAATTTTTAGGGAAGGCTTCACAAGGATAGTTCATTGTAGTGCCAAGGCCTTTGTTATTCATTGTAAGTTCTCAATAAATATTTATTGAATACGAGCTTGCTTTATCAATCAGCTTTCTTTTTTTTTTCTTTTTGGTAGTCCTGATGCACATGTAGTAAATGTTTGTCTGCATTGTTAAGCATCCTTTAATTGTTCTCCTTTTTTTCAAATGATGGATGACCCTTGTTCAAATGATGGATGACCCCTTCTAGAAAATCTGAAATAAATATTGGAAGTTTGAAGTCACCTCATTGTCACAAGCCAACAGATCAGATTTTCTAGTTAACCCTAGAGATTCAGCCACCTTCCTCAATTCTCATAGCTCTAGTAATGAAGACACTTTCTTTGTCAGATTATGTCATTTCCATCAAAAACAATGAATAGACACTCCAGATAGTGTGAAGTTTTTAAATTGGAAAAGCCAAACATAAATAAATCTATATAAAATTGCTTACCATCTTGGGGAAGAGGGAGGAAAAAAAGAGAGGGAGAAAATTTGGTACTTGGAACCCAATTTTTTTAAAAGAATGAATGTTTAAAATTATTTTACATGCAATAGGGAGAAATAAGATACTATTTAAAAAAAAATAAAAAGACTGGGTTTAGATAATGGGATGTAGTTTAAATTCCCTCTCCCAGACATTTTTCTTTATTAAAAGATGATTCAGTGAGTTCACAGATTGGTGTTTTATATAAACAACTGATCTCACCCAGATCATCAGAGTCTATACCTTTGAAAATAAATCATAGGATCATAAATTTAGAGCTAGAAATTACTCTCATTACACAGATGAACAAAATAAGGCCCAGAGACCCAGACTTACCAGAGATATCACACAAGTAGTAAGTGACACAGCAACAATTTGAATTCAGGTCCTATGATGCCAAATTTGTACCCTTGCCATGACATTTGGTAAGTTAGAACTCATCCTAACAATCAAAAGAACTAATTTTTGTTTGAATGACCCAAATTGATTTGACTGGGTAACCCATCCTCCACTTTTCTGGGCAATTTTACAAACTTTGATTTGACTTGGACCATGTCAGTAGAACCTAAGAGCATGAATAAGAAGTATAGAAGAAACAAGAGAATTGAAAAGTCTAGGAGGAGACTTTTGACAGCTGGGGAGGGATGGATAGGCTTTCAAAAAGAGAACAAATGCCCCAAATAGATGAACTACAGGCCATATGTTAGCTCAGATCATTAAAGGAAATTGGATGAGACTGAGCAAAAAGACTTATTTCTACAAACTTCACTGGCTTTGGGGGCACACACAGGCTTCTTTCCTGATGCCTCATTCTGAATTATTTGGCAGGCTAAATACCACCATGGAAACCCAAGAGTGAAAAATGTATATTTTTAGTCTGTCAGAGTGGTCTCCTTAGCCTCTAAAACTTGCTGGTGTCAATGGCTAGAGGACGTGGGTAGCAGAACATTGCTGTACTTGAGGGTAGACATCCTCTGGTTGACTTTCTGAACGGTGTGTTTTGTTTGCCTCAGGGAGGACTAATGCTGACGTGATGATGGCTCTGGGGCAGGGATACAGGATGCCACGCATGGAAAACTGTCCAGATGAGCTCTATGACATCATGAAAATGTGCTGGAAGGAGAAGGCAGAAGAAAGGCCAACATTTGATTATTTACAGAGTGTGCTGGACGACTTCTACACAGCAACAGAAGGGCAATATCAACAACAGCCTTAGAACAAAGGAATATTTTTCCCCAATTGGCATAGACAGATGCCGCATTAAACACACACACACACACACACACACACACACACACACAAACACACACACACAAACACAAAACACACACCAAAAACTGGTTACACAAGTTATTTCAATGTGCCTGGATTAGCCATTGAGCCTGGTTCCTGAAAGTAAAGGCTGAAATAACTCAGGAAGATTCTGGATACGTTGCTCAGAAAGAAATACACTCTTATTTGATGGAAGAGAATTCAAAAGAGTAACTGGGAATTGACTGGCTCAGAAGATAAACTACTCATCTGCTTAGACTTATCAGTCTAAGCCAACATGTGAATTCAAACTTAGAAGGAAGAGAATAGATCCCAATTAAAACATAGACACTCTGACTGCATTTCTAGGTGGAAATGCAGTAATTACTTTAAAATGTGATCCATATCAACAAATTGTGACACAACTGTTTTCAAACCAAATGTACTCATTTATAAAGTCACAATCAATGGTTACACATTACAGGAATTCTTTATATTTTCCATAGATTTGCACTCATTTAAAAAGGATGGAGAAATGTCATCAAACTAACCATGTTCCAGGTGAAGTCAGTGGCTGAAAAACACCCACTCTCACTCCTCAAAACGTAGTCCCATAAACATCATTCTGCTGCAGGTACAATTCAGCAGTAGCCTTTCTTCAGTGGAAAGATACCAAGATTTTTCATTTTAATATCAGTGTTATATTTTAAAGAAGATCTATATTCTAGTAACAAACTATAATTCCCAGAGAATGGAATTTTCAATAACCTTTGATTTTGGGGGCATTAAAAACAGCAGTTAAGAAAATCTACAAAAACTTGCTCTAGCCATTCAGTTAAGGTATCATGGAAAGGAAAATGAAAAGACTTTTTCTTTACCTGTTTCCAGTGATTGGAGAGGCATTTTATTACCAAATGTTTAATTTTGACTGCATCATAGAATATTCCTTATTAGATTGATTTGTTTTTGTAATTTGGATTATGATTTCTAAATAATTAGAGATTTGTATGGGACTATTTATAGCCAGCAGCTAAGGCTGTAAGGAATTACTATACTTACTGTCTGTGGTGTGAGGTTTGAAAAGACATATTTTTGTTTACTAAACTTTTCTATCATTAGGTTGGCAGACAAAAAAAATCTCATTCTTGTTACATTTCACTTATCTTATCATGTAAATACCTAATATGTCTATTGTTTGATTTTTTATTTCAACATGCACTGGTCTGATAGTATTTTTAAAAATAACATTTTCCTTGTATATTGCCTTTCCAACTACTGTCAACATAAAAAAGGACAAGTGGCAGAAGAAAAAACTGATGGCATTGATTCCCTAGAGCTGTCTGATTAAAATGAGTAAAATTCCATTTCTGCTTATACAACTTGGTAATTTTAGGAATAAAGTAAAAAAATTGATCATCCAGAAGCCTAACTATCCTTTCATGAGTATAAAATAGATCATTTCTTTTCCCATAGGTTTCAAAATCAATTGCTAAAAGCCACAGTCATTTGAAATTTTAACTACTAATGGAAAAGGGTAGTCCAATAACAGGTTGTTGGGGGTTTATTTTGTCCCTATACTTCCATTCCTTTCCATGTGTATACATTCTACGTATACCATTTCCAAATGCCATTCACAGGCACAATATTGTATTCAAGTAAGATCTCCATAGTCAGTACAGTTTCATCTAATTGATTGTGTCCATAGACATAATTATCATCTTAGCACAATTAGAATTCTGCACAACAATTCGGGGGGAGGTTCACAATGTGGAAACATTCCCAACTTAATCTCTAAAAGATAATCCATGATTTCCTAATATTTCTTCATGGTTCCATTGTTTTTCAGCTTCTCCTATATTTCCAATAATCTTTACCTGAAAACTCAGGGCTTGACCTGTTAAGAAATCTTTCCTTTTTATCATTTTGTTTCCTTTTATCTTGTAACTCTTCTATCTGGCCTATATGCTAGACCCACATCCTACTTCACATATGACAAGCCAATTTTCATCCTTCTCCTTAAAAACTCTTCCAGGTTTCTGAGATTGTCATCTTGAAGTACTTCATGACTGACAGACAAAATCAGGAACTGAGGTCAAGGATTGTATAATAGATTGATGCTTGCAATAACTTGCTGAATATCCTTATGTATACCCATCATAGTTTACTTGAGGGACTTTTGTGGTAATATTTTTCTGTCTTAGCACATGTTCTGATGAAGGTTCTTGCTTGCCAAATGAAAGAAATCTTCCTGACTTTCCCCATCTATAGTAGAAGTCTTAGGTTGGGGGGAGAAAGGGTGCTATTCAGGTGAACAAAATGATGGTTTGGCCATAAAGTGAAAACCCAAGGTTTGATGGTTTCCTTTAGTCAGTGGAAGGCCCTCTCTGATAGTGACTCTCTTCCCCAGTTAGTTTAGAAACTCCAAAACTACTTTTAAATACACAGATATCCTGCCTCCATCCCACTTCTTCCCCAAAGCCAAAAATGGATTACCTCCCTTTCTATGGCAAATGCTATATCAGAAATAGCCACAATTTTTAGGGAATGCTGTTGGTATTCTATTTTGATACTCCTAAAATAAATAAATCTTGTCCAAATAAAGTATATGACATTTTTATTTGTATTCTAATATGGCAAAACATATCATGAGAACCTAATAAAACATTAAAAATTTTTAAACTTGTTCAAGATTCTACATATTTTACCTGATTCAATTTCTTTTTCCTCTGCCATTTGCCTTCACTAAGCATATTCAATACAAGGCAAAAGTAGTTTGGAAAGAATTTGCCAACTAGTTATTTGAGTTTGACAAGTTCAAAGACTAGAAGAATAGAAATGTAATTTAATTCTGTGACATTATGCCCCTGCCCTTGTGGCAACTGATGAGTTGCTAACTTCCCCAGCTTTGGGTAGCATTAAGTGGTGGAATAACAAAAGTGTTTAATGTAATCTCAGAATACCTGGTTGAAACCTAGACTCTAATACTATTTCTGTGAGGTTCTGAGCGAGTTATTTAACTTTTCTCATTCTCAATTTTCTCATCTGTAAAATGAAATGATTGGACTTTGAGGTTCTTCCTTCCTCTAAGTCTAGGATTTTATGGAAAGTCAAATAGTGCACTTTGCCTTCAATTCCTCCTTTCACCATCACCTGCACTTTCCTCTGTCCTTCCTCATGCCTCTCCCCAAAATTGTAAAAAGTGGGGATCCAGTACCTCTGAATTTACTGTCTTGAGTTCTAACCATGCTGTATTTCTTGCTCCTGTTTAGTGGAATCTTGGCAGGACTATGAAAGAGGAGGCTTCCCTTTGTAAAGCTCTATATGTAATGCAGATTAAATGTTCCTGTCACCAAAATTCCTTAATTCAATTAAATGTTCATAAATCTAATATGGGAGTGGTGAATGAAGCCCCAAATGTTTCTCAAAGAAAATGCACCCACCTAATAACACAAAAAAAATCTGGAAAAGCCTAGAAACTGATGATTTGGGGGACATGAATAATGAAAATCTGAAATAGGATTTGTATTTCCCCTCCCCTTCATATATACTTCTGAAAACTATATATAGTCCAAAGAGACTATACTGTCAAATAAAATGTTTTGATAACATCAGTTTTGAGTTTAAACCATACACACCAAAGATGTGCATATACAATACACAATATTATCCCAAGAAAAGTTTCAATCTGAGGCATGTGCAGTAGGAAAGACTCCCAGTTTAATTTCCTGTATTCTTATGAATACAACTATTTAAGAATAGAAATGCAAAGAAATGTCACAAGATTTCAAAAGCTACCACAATCAACTTTCTTTTCTTCTTGAAAGTTAAGATGACAGTGACAATACTGAAGGTCCCTTTTTTCACTGTTATCAGAAAATTCTAGCCAGAAGTAGTTGATTTACAGTATTGCTAACAATAGAATTTAATCATTCCAGAATGGCTTTACATTATAGCCCAGTGTAAAAATTTGATACTGGAACCTACTGGCTAGTTTTTTGAGTTTGTTGGGGGATTTTTTTTGAAGCATAAAATTCCTCTATACCGAGACTCCAACCACTACTAGAAACATGGCTGCTTTAAGAAATGCACAAAAATCTGATGCTATCCACTGATGGTCACAGGAGCAAGATTTGGAGTCAGGAGTTGTCACTGCTTATGGGTTTGGGCAAATCATTTCACTTCTTCAGGCCTTAATTTCCTCTTTTATAAAATGAAGAAGTTGGATCAGATGATTTTTAAGGTCCCCTCAGTTCTAAAACTAGACTCACAGGAGAGTTGATGGCTTCTTCATTAACAGAGGTAATTTAAGTTGGAATATAGTCAGTCACTCAAAAATCAGATTTCTATAATTCCCTTACCAACTTTTACTAAATTAGGTCATAAGTGGTTAAAAAGGTGGTAAGAGAGATTGCAGCCAAGAGGTTCTACACTAGGAAGGGATCAAAATCACAGTGAATAATTACAATAATAACTAACATTTATCTAGTACATACTATGGACTAGGCACTGATTAAGTTCATCATTTGCCTCTTTTATTCCAATTTATATACTGCTGAGCTGAGCTGGAGGAAATTATAAAACCTTGCAGCGAAAAATTGCAATACAAAGCAAGCTGATTTGCTCACTACAAATTTATGTTATATGTTTTCTTGTTTGCTCCTCATACACTTTGAGAAGTAGGTGCTAATCTTATTCTCATTATATAGTTAATGAAGCCTGAGAGAAAGGAAATGACTTGCACAGGGCCACATAGCTGACTCCAAGTCCAATATTCTGTCGTATACTATTCTGATTTTATCCTCTAAAAATTTATGATATATAATCTTAACTGAGTCCTTGATGCCACTCAGAAAATCTTCTAATTTATTCCTTTTGGCTCATTAAAACAGCAACTGTCCCAAACTCCTCCTTCCTCATGATCCCAAGCTTACTCCCAGGTCCAACACTTACAACACCAACAACCTCCTATTTCAACCTACTCAGGGAATCTCCTCTCCCTTTTGTCATTCCTAAACTTCTCAACATTGCCCCTATTTTCTTCTCTGTCCCTCATTTTCTTTATTAATGAGCTTCTCCTATGGTCAGATTATATCCCCTTCAGCCTGCTCCAGTCATCATCCCCTAGATCATTCCTTCATGATAAAGTCTCAATTATGGAAGTTCCCCTTAACCATTCTCTTGAGGATCTTTCTCAAGCTACAATGCCTTTCTTCCACTCTTCTATATGGCAAAACTTTTTAGAAAATGTTGTCACCATCAGATGCCTCTATTTCTTCAATGACATAATCAGTTGGTCTTTCTAAGGTCAGCTATCACCAGCTAATTATGAAATCCAATCGTCCTTTTCAATCCTGTCCTCTTTACCTTCTTTGGAGCATACAGCCAGACTGATTAACCTCTTTTTTTTCTGGAGTATTCTCTCTGCCTTAACTTTTGAGGCACCACTTTCTTGTGGCTTTCATCAATCTTTTTAATTGATTAGCTCTTCTTTATTTCTTCCTCCTCTTTTTTTCCCTAACTAAGCATTCACCAAGGATTAGCCCTCAAACTTCTTCCGTCCTAGCAAGATACCTTAGTTATATAGTTTCAACCATCATCTCTATCCCTACAATTCCCAAATTCACATGTGTTTGTGTGTGTGTGTGTGTGTGTGTGTGTGTGTATACACAAATGGGTATGACTACTTATCTGAGTTCCTAATAAGACAGTCTCTATCTTCAAGGAACTTAATAATAATTTAATTGGGGAAATAGCATGCAAACAAACATGTTACAAACAAGCTAAAGACATGATAAATAAGAAACAGAATGAAGGCACTAAATAAAATGAAGAGAGGTTGAAAAAGGCTTCCTATAAAAGATGAGATTTCAGTTAGAATTTAAAGGAAGTCAGGGAAATCAGTAGGTGAGGAGAAGGAGTCTTCCAGGCTTGGGGGACAACCAGAAAAAAATTCCTGGAGGGCAGAGAAGGACTGTCTTCTTTCTAAAACAGCAAGAAGGTTAGTGCCATTGGATCAAAGAGTATATATGTCTGGGAGTAAGGTCTAAGAATTCTGGAAATGTGGGAGGCAGAGAAAGGTGGGGGGAAGCTTAGATTATGAAGGACTCTGAATGACAAAAGATTTTCTATTTGATCTTGGAGGTAATGGGCATCCACTGGAGTTTGAATTGAAGAATGACATGATTAAACTGATGTCCATACCACAGAAACTTAAGAGAAGTTTATTTAGTTGAATTGTCTATTGGATGGGAATGCTGAGACTCCAGGATGGTAAGCTGAAAGGGATCATGTAGAAGTAGGGTGGAAACACAATCAGGCAAAAAGGAAATCTGAAATCAGAGATTCCTAGGACAATATGCTGCTGGGTAAAGTGAGTAGTCAATTTATTGAATAGTCATTAAAGGAAGTTCCATTCCTTTTTTGGTTAAAAAAGAGTTGGAAACAAAGAAGATTAATGTTGATTGGGAAGTTATTAAAGAAGTTGTGGTACACAAATGTAATATCACTGTGGTATAAGAAATAACTATGATGAATACAGAAAAGTATGGGAAAATATATGTTTAAAATGTACCTAGATAACCCTTTCCTGTGTATACGAGAAAGAAACTATAAGCATCTTCTTGGAAATGGATTTTTACTGTGCCAATCCATTCAAATGAAGAACATTTAGAGCGAATTGCATAACAAAGAAGATCATGCCCTAAACCTCCATCCCACCAAGCAGCAGTTGTTAATCTGTCAACATGTTTAAAAATTTCTTCAGTAATTGGTGGGGGAAAGGGGAAGGAGCAGAGGGCATGTGAGGAAGGATTCACAAATTCCATATTTTCTTTGGGGCACAAAATACAAAAGTCTGAAATTCCTAACTTCAAAGGATCAGATGAGCCTGACATGGGAAATCTGCCTTAGCAACTACAGAAAACATTAATCCTTGTTGCTGAAATTTTGTGAATTAATTTATGTACTCTCTTGTTATGCTTCTGAAATGATCAAAGTGTTATATCCTGAAATGGATACAGACCCAATTTTTTAAAAAGGCTCAAAATTATTTCAGAAAATAAAAAAGAACAAGTAAAGACTTATATAGAGGTGAAAAATCATTTTTCCCCCTAGCAAAAGGAGTCCTTGATTCAGGTCTGGAAATCATATGTACAATATAACAAGTGATGGTTTTCCCTCTATAATGTAAAAATAAAGAAGCAGATATACAAATAATACTAGAATTTGTATAGTAAGACTAAATGAATTTAAGTGACTTAACTGTTTAGTGTTGCATAGTTATTAACTATCAGAGAGGAGAGTTAAACAGGTCTTCCTTGATGCCATATCCAAAACTTTTTCCACTACACCACATTATCTTTTAAAAGAAGCTTGTTGTTCACTCGCTTCAGTTGTGTTTGATTCTTTGTGACTCTTATATGATATTTTCTTGGCAGAGATATTAGAGTAGTTTGCCATTTCCTTCTCCAACTCATTTTACAAATGAGAAATTGAGATCAACATGATTAGGTGACTAGTCTGGGGTCATAATCTAGTAAGTATATGAAGCTGGATTCAAACTCAGATCCTCCTGACTCCAGGGCTGGTGCTCTATAACTGTACATCTAGCTGCCCCCTAAAAGAAGTTGCATTCCAGATTAAAACAAGTCCAAAATTTCATCCCATACCAAGAAAATTGTCAAGAATTATAAAAGAACTCCATCTCCTTCTCTCCCCCCACTATCAAATATTGGAAATTCTTTAAAAAAAGATAGGAACTAAAACATTATTGGTGTAGCTGGGAACTGGTTCATTCATATTGGATACTGATTTGGACTGCAATGCAATATATATATTGACTAAACTGTTCAAAGTTTTGAGATCGTTATCCTACTACTAAGGTATTCTACTACTTTGATCCCAAGGAAGTTAAAGATAGAGACAAAAGTCCATTATAAACCAAAAGATTGATTCAGTACTCTAATAATAGAGTACTCAAAAAAAAGTATTTGTTCTCCTTGAGTTTTTGCCCTACTTCGTTCTTTCCCTCCTCCTTTACTTTTCCCCTTCCCTTTTTCTTTCCCCTCTTCTCCTCTGTTCTTCTCCCTCCTCTCATTCTTCTCCCATCCCTCTCTTCTCTCCCCCTTCCCTTCCCTTTCCCCCTTCTCTCTCTTTTTCCCATTCCCCAGTCTCTCCCCTTTCCCTGTCTCCCTTCACTTATACCTTCCTCTTCCCCCTCAAACCCCTATTCTGAATGGGTCCAAACCACACCACAGAATGGCATAGAAGCTCTTTTTCCAGTTTGGTCCAGATTAGTTCTCCTTAGGCAGTTCTCCTTAGGTGACCCCTTTACACGAAGAAGAGGTGGTTTGCTATATTGGTAAGTACTTAATACAAAATCTGATCGGTTTTAGCCAAACTCGATTGTTCCACTAGTTTCAGCTTCCCAGCAACAGGGATTTTAAGAATGCATCATGCCCAGCATGTGTCTTCTCTTTTCCAGGCTAAGCATTCTGAGTTTTGATCTTAATGCAACATGGATTCAAGCAAAGCCTTTCACCATCCTGGTTGTTCTCTAATCAGCCAGTTAGTCATCATTTATTAAGTGTTTAACATAGGATAGGGTCCATGCTAAGCCTTGGAGATACAAAGAAAGGCAATACCATTCTCCCATCTTTCAATTTATCAATGCCTATCCTAAACTGATGCCAAGAATTGGAGACCACTGCAAATGTAGCTTTACCAGAACAGATTATGAACTTTGATCTTTGTATTCCTATGAGCTAGGTTTCTTAAGGTGGTCACTGTCATATACTGCAAGAGTATCATTGACTTGCAATTAATTTTGTAGTACACTAACATTAGAATTTTTTTGAACAAGTTCCTTTCTAATCGTGGTTCAATAATCTTCTACTTGTATCCTTGATTGTTTGAAATAAAGAATAAAATTTTACATTTATCCCAACTGAATTTCATCTATGTTAAGTCCAATATTCTAGCCTTGAATCTAATTCTTTCATCCATTATGTCAGCTATCCTCAGCTTTCTGTCATTTGAGGTTTGATAGTCATGCCAGCTACATATTTGTTCAAGTTACTGGTTTCTTAAAAATGATAAATAGCACAGGACCATAGTTATAGAGCCCTGAGGAATAGCACTAAAAATCTCTCAAAGCAACATTGAATGATTATTTGAGCCTAACATTCCAACTAGTTCTAAATTCAGTTAATTATATCACCTTTTAGTTCTCATCTCTCCATCTCTAGCACAAGAATAATGTAACACATTCCATCAAATGCTCTGCTAAAATCTAGGCAAACAGTGTATGCAACATTTCCCTGTCAGAAAAAAAAGATGCTTGCCATAACCTTTTTCTGATGAAACTACACTGTATCTTTGTCATTACTTTCTTTTTCAGAGGTTCTCTATTCCTTTAATAATCCGTTCTATAATTTCCCCAGAAATAGAATTCAGGTTCATTGATCATTAGTTTTCACAATCTGTTCCCTTCCAATTTTTGAAACTCAGGAAATTTTACCATTCTGCAGTCCTGTAGTACCTCACTTTCAAAGACCAGTGATAGCCCCTCAGCAGTCACATCTGCCAATTCTCTGTTCCCAAGAAGATAGCTCATCTGCTCCAGGTGATTTGAATTCATCATGTTCATTTTTGTATTCCTAGCACCGAGCACAGTTCCTAGCACATAACAGGAATTTACTAATTACTAGTCACTTGGTCACCATCAACCTTAAGTACTTTCTTATTATCTTGTTATTTATCTTGGATATTGCCATCATCCTAATTGGCTAGTGTTCTGTGTTTTCCTACTCAAAAGACATTCTCCCCAGCAAACAAAAGAGTAAAATAAGAAATAAGAAGCCTTGCTATCTATCTCTTGATACTTATCATCATTCCCTGCAGACAATGCATTCATTGATCCCAGTCTTTCTTTGATGCTTCTCTTTCCCCATGTAACTCTCTTTAAAATTTGTTGGGTTTAGGTTTCCTCAACAGCCTCATCTTCTCTTGAGATTTAACATCCCTAACAGTATTTTCTGCAATACCCTAATATGTTTTATATCCAACAACTCTCCTTTGCTCTTATTTATTATTTTCTGTATATATCTTTTTTTAAAATCTGAATTGACTGGTAAGTTCCTTATGTGTTCTCACCAGCTTAAGCGCCTTTCTATAGGACTGTGATGTTCTTATATTTGGCATCTCTTCTCTGCTCTTGTTTCTATCTTCTGTATGGATCATTTATAAAATCTAATTTGGTTGGTGGGTTCCCCAAATATTTATGTCAGTCTCTTTAGGCAATTTCTGTTTTTTCTACTCCTTGAAATTTTTGTGTCTATATCTTCAGAATTTTATGATTGAGAGGTTCCCATCCCTCCTGTGTTGATCTTTGCCTAGATGCCATAGATTCCTACTTATGTCTCCTGGGAACCCTTTGAAATATGCTCTCCTCAAATGTATTTGGATATCAGACTATACCTGATAACTCAGTCACAGATTTTAGGGGAGTTATTTCTATCAGGTCCTATAGGTGTGAATTCATGTTGCTTTAAAGAGTTTGGGTCATGTTTTACCATTTTCTTCCTGTAGTGACTCCTTGGGATACTGAGGTGTGCTATCCTTATCTGTGAAGTGAACCTGCTTATTTATGGATAAAGACAGTTTTGAGACTAAAAAAAAACCAAAGTTGTGCTAAATATTATTTATTGAACTACTTTGATAAAGTTGCAATATCATTTTAAAATGGCAAGCCTAGTTTAATTTGACTACAGAAAATAAAAAAGACCTTGGACTAAAGAGAAAAAAATCCAAAAAACAAAAAAAAAAGCAGGAACTTTTGTTTCTTCATAGAACTTCGCCACCTAGTGTTCTATCGTGTAAATGATTAGGTTAAATTTAACCATCTTCATTCTGAACACTCAGAAATAACTCTTTAAAATGTTTTTAAAGCAAGAAAAGAAATTCAATGGAAACATTTATGAAATTCTTTTTAGTCTCTCAATAATTTATGTATGCCTCTCCCTCTTAGTTCTCTAATTTTATTTCAGCTTTGGTCAAAATTTTTATTTATTCCAAATGGCAGCAGAAAAATTTACAACTTGATTTAAATAAATGGCTAGATAAAATTCTTCATTTCTATATAAAATATTCAAAGTGAGGAATTCTACATTCTCTACATCTTAATTTTAAATCACATATTAAACAATTTTGCATTAGCACACATTAAACATACATACATTTGCATTATTATATACCACTTACAAAAAGTAACAGGTTGGGGCAGCCAGATGGAGCAGTAGTTAGAGCACTGACTCTGAAGTCAGGAGGGTCTGACACTTTGTTAGCTGTGTGACCCCTGGGCAAGACACAACCCCAGTTGCCTGCATTTCCCCACCTCCCAAAAAAGTGACAAATGATTTGGTATATGAACTTTAAAAAGATCAGATTTCATACTTCAAGGGCTAGTGCTACACACTATGAAGTTCTTGAAGACTTGATATTCTGACATTGGAAAGAAGCTATATGGAATAATGAAGTTGTATTCCCTTCAATTCAAACCTTTACTCCATAAAAATTTTCCAGTACATAGTTGAAGAACAAGACACTAAAATCAATGGATAAGATCTAAAAGGATCACTCATGAATGATGGAAGAAAGATTAGCTACTACTAGGGGCAGCTAGGAAGTGCAGTGGATAGAGGATCAGCCTGGAGTCAGGAGAACCTGAGTTCAAATCCAGCCTCAGACACTAATAATTGCCTATCTGTGTGACCTTGGGCAAGTCACTTAACCCCATTGCCTTGCCCCCCCCAAAAAGATTAGCTACTACATTTTTGACAAATCAAAGTGGCATAATTTGATCTGCACTTTAGAAAAAATTACTTTGACAATTAAACAGAGAACAGATTGTAGTAGGGAGAGACTTGAGGAAGATAGACTTATCACCAGTTTATTCCATAACAAGGCAAAAGGTGATGAGGATCTACACTAGAGTAGTGGTAGTGTCAGAGGAAAGAAGAGGGCCATATTGGAGAGATGTTGCAAAGGTAAAGTCAACAGGTCTTGGCAACAGACTGGATATGGGGAATTAGAGATAGTAAGGAATCCAGGATAACTCTTTGGTTATTCACCAGAGGGAGTAAGAAGATGAGGAGAGGGTTTTAGGGAGTCAGATAATGAGTTTTATTTTGGATGTGTTGCATTTAATATATCTACTATCTATCCAGTTCTAGATGTCTAAAAGGAAGGTGGAAATGAGAGATTGGAAGCCAGAAGACAGTTTGGGACAGGATATGTAGATTTGAGAATCTTCAACATAGAGATGGTAATTAAATCTATGGATGCTAATGAGATCATCAGGTGAAGTAGTGTAGAAGGAGAAGAGGAGCTCAGGATAGAACTCTAAGGAACCTACAATTCAAACCCAGAGGAGGATCCAACAAAGAAAACAGAGAAGGGATCAGATAGATGAGAACCAGGAGTGAATAGTTTCTTGAAAATTAAGAGAGAAGGGAGTGGCTAGGTGTCATAGTGGATAGAGCACCGGCCCTAGAGTCAGGAGTACCTGAGTTCAAATCTGGCCTCAGACAGTTAATAATTACCTAGCTGTGTGGCCTTAAGCAATCCACTTAACCCCATTGCCTTGCAAAAAAAATCATTAAAAACAGAAAGAAAATTAAGAGAGAAGAGGATATCAATCATCCAGATCTTCTCTCTAACCATAGATGACTTACAGAGTTCTGATCTGGGTCCTCTTCTCTTCTCCCTATATACTACACACTTGGTGATCTCATCAGCTCCCATAGTTTGCGTTACCATCCCACTTCTGATAATTCCATAATTCTCCTATTCTATCCTCTCTATTGACCTCCATTCTCACATCTTCAACAATGTCCCACACATTTAGAACTGAAAGTTCAGTAGATATTTTAGACCCAATATGTCCAAAGCTGAATTCATTATCTTTTCCTCTACACCACCCTCCTCAACTCCTAACTTCCTTATCATCATAAAGGGCAATATCATCTTCCCCTTCCCTCAGACTCACAACCTAGGAGACACCCTAGAATTCTCATCTCTCATCTCCATCCCAATCATTTTTTAAAGTCTTTTAATTTCACTTTTCAGTATCTCTTGAATGCTCTCTTCTTTCCTCAGACACTGCCACCATTTGGAGGCAAGCTCTCAATACCCAACACCAGGACTATTATAGTAATCTGCTTGTGGGTCTGCCTACTTCTAGTCTCCCTATTTTCTCCATTCAGCAACCAAAGTAATTTTTCTAAAGATCTACAGATCTGTTTATGTCTTCCCTTTACTCAATAAACTCCAGTAATTCTTTATCACTTCCAGAATCAAATATAAAAATCCTCTGCAATTTAAAAACCTTCATAACATAGCCCTTCCTACCTTTCCAATCTTTTTATACCTTACTTTCCACCATGTACTATTCAAACTAGTGACACCAGCCTTCTTCTTGTTCCATGAACAAGCCACTCCATTTCTTCAGCCTGGGCTTTTTCTCTGACTGATCCCCTGCCTGAAACTCTCCATCTTCAACTAAAGCCATTGACTTCCCCAATTTATTTCATAGCTCAATTAAAATCAATGTTTTAAAGGAAGCCATTCCCAACCTGTCTTAATTCTAGCTCCTATCCCCTTTTAATCATTTCCCTACTTTTTTTCCAGTGTATAACTTGCTTTGTATTTATTTTCTTGCTTATTCTCTCTTCCATTGGATTGTGAGCTCCTTGATGGCAGGAACTGTTTTTTTGCCATTTTTTAAATATTCAGTGGCTTAGAATGATATCTGACATTTATTGGTACTTAATGATGATGATGATGATGTTTGTCCTTCCTGAGTTCAAATATAACCTCAAATATTTACTGTTGCATGACTCTGGTCAACTCAATTAATCATCTTTAATTTCCTCATTTGTATAATGAGTTGAAGAAATTTTGAAATGGTAAACCGCTCCAGTATCTTTGTCAAAAAAAAAAAAGCCCAAATGGGGTCACAAAGAGTCAGAAATGACTGAATAACAATAACACCACCACAACAACAACAACCTGGAGATAGTAATAGCATCTACCTTCCAGGTTTGCTGTAAGAATCAAATGAAAGATAATATTTATGAGGCACTTTGCAAATGGTACATGACTGGAACTTAAATGTAACTTTCTTTCCTTCCATCCATTATATCTGACAGAGATCATCAAATCCAGCTATTTTATTTTTACAGTTAAGGAATGCAAGTCCCAGAGAGAGTAAGTGTATCTCAGTGAAAATTTCGAAGGGGTCTAAGAGCATCTAGTCAACATCTTCATTTTAAAGAAGAAGAAAGAGGTCCAGAAAAACTACAGAATTTGCCTATGTTACACAGATGGTAAAGTGCTCAAGTAAGAGACAGTGACAGATCTGTGACTATGAGTCAGGTCTTTCTAATCCAGTCCAGAGCCCTTTTGACTAGACCCTATTGGCCCATGTGTTTAATTAACTAAGATCAAACAGAAAACACTTCAATTTTTTTCTTAATTAACCATAAACTATTCTATTGGCATAAATTTATGTGAAGGCTTGCTTTTTGATGACCTTTACAGAGAGAGAGAGAGAGAGAGAGAGAGAGAGAGAGAGAGAGATTTTAATCTGCTCTCCATTTTTTTGTCTTCATAGTCTTCTTACATATTTCAAAGTTGTTGCTTTAAATGATTACAACAGAGTAATCAATACATAAGTCTTTCTGGAGTATGTGTTCTAAAGATATTCTACATGATGTGGTATTGGAAGATTAAACCTTAGTCCTTGCCTAGAGGGTCTAATTCTATTCCATGCTGATAAGTGAGAGAAAATAAGTTGGATTGTGATAACATGTTAAAATGGAGTTTTTACCAATCAAGCAAACAAAATAAATCTACATACAAATACATGCACACAGGTGCAAACCTCTTCATAAGACAGCTGTCATGGATTTGAGAATATGAAACAAAGCCAGAACCTCCCTATATCTCCCCTCTTTACCCTTACCCCAAAGCAATCATGACTTAAGAGACAACTTCAGGGATGGAGAACCAAGTTTAAATGTGAAGTCTTGACTATTTTAAGTGTTTTTTAAAAGGAGTGATTCCAAAGAGGCAATAGTTATTTTTTAATAAGTTAATATTATTCAGAACAATTTAGGATCCCTGAAAAAAAGACTATATAGTGTATGGGCCTGAACAGAGGAGGGGAGCCCTAGTCTAGCCTACATGAACTGATGACACCAGGGGGCAGAGTTGTAAAGAATTAAGAGGATTTTTATTGAAATTGGTGGCAGAAAAATAAACTAATTTTACTCCTAACAACAATAACAACACACACACAGGGAACAGACCCAAAGTGAAAAAGACTAAGAAAACAAAGGGTTAAATGTATAAAGGAGTGTATAGGCAGAAAAGTCAAAGGAAGCTAGTTGGGAGGAAACCAAACTCAGAAGAGAAAGAGCAGTTCAGGGAAATTGAATAAAATACTGAATGTCTATAGCCAAGAGAAAGACTAGTCAAATATTTCCTATGAGCATAGTCCAGAAAAACATCAGTCAAGTTGAGGGTCATTTGTTTGTATGGATAATAATTTTAAATCAAAGCCAAAGCATCAAAAAGAAAAAGATCTTGCTTCTTCAGCTGTGGGGAACTGAAGGAAAATTAGGCTCATCACTGGAGATAGAAATAAAGAAAAAGATTAAAAAAACCAAGGTCCTCAAAGATCATGATCCATTTTGAAGATATACATAACACAAAGAGCCTGAAGATCTGGGACAAGAGACTATTTAATGTTTCAAACCTGGGCCACTCTGAATAATATGAGACTTTATTTGCAGTTTATCTTAACCTTAAGTAGTTTGTATTCTTATTATTGAATACTTCAATTGATCATGACTGCTGGACTCCCTCCAGTAGATAGGTATTGGAAAGGTACTGCCTCTTCATATGAAACAGGAGTGGAGAAGGAAATAGTGACAAAAGGCATCCAAGTGATAAAAGGCATTTGAAAGGGTCCTATAAAGTAACTTATTCCTTGGCATAATCTCTCAAAGAAGACAAATAAACTACTACATTTTTAAAAGTCAAGCTTTCTCTCTCTCTATTTCTAAGTATTGTGGGTTAGACAAGAAATGAAATTTCAAAGTTCATATTTTTAAAACAGTAATAATAAAGTTATACAGAATTTCATTACAGAGCAACATTGGCTCTTCTATTGTATGTTACTGGTGTCCATGGTTACAAGAGAGCATTTGCTACAATTTTCTTAATATCTAGATAATCACCATTAGTATGTATTTCCTTTCAAATGCATACATACTTGAGCCAAAGTAGGGTCTTTTTGAGGGTTTTTTTTTGCATCTTCTTACCTCTAAAGTTTCCTCTGACTCCAGTAATTGTTAATACATGGGTACTGCCAACTCTTTACAAATCTGAAACTCCAGAAGCAGTTTGTTCTTTGTTTCATAATTAATCTGGATTTCAGATCTTCAGTTGCTTTTAACAAATCCTGTAAGAAAAAAAATTGAAAATAGAGTTCTTGGACAAAAATGGTATTAATTCAACAACTTGTTGGCAAAGAGAAGAAGGCTGGTTTGTCTCAGAATGTTGGATCTCTGGAAGGAAGCTGTCCCAGAGTCAATTTTTATTTCATCTAATAGAAAATGCTGTAGTTTGCTGGGAGGCACTTTAGTGATATAGTATTGAGATGAGAAATCCTTAAACCATTATGGATCATGAAAGTTCCTACTTGGAACTCAAAGATGTAGGCAGTGTAGTGAAGCACAAAAATGTAATCATAAATGTTTACAACTAGAGCAAACAGCCCAAAGCATATCTGTGATTCTATTGGAGATACCAGGATACAATGAGGTCCATACTGGGGGGTCTATAAGCACACAACCTAAGAGGGCAAGGATCATCTCAACTCTGCCATTACCATTCTTGTGCTGGTCTGGATCTTTATCAAGTACCATAGTAAAGAATGAGAGATGAGTCAAGTTCCTGAGATGATGGCCTCTTTCAAGACCTGAACTTCCTAATGGCCATCATTACCATGGGGCCCTGCCATCCTTTTATCCAATCCACTGAATACTATCACAGGCTCTTCCCTTTCTAGGCTGGAAAATTCATATCTGTTTCCCTGCATATTTTGGTGTTCAAGAGTCTGCTAAAATTAAAATCTCTTTTTTCCCTACTTTCTCCTCATATTTGTATCCCCCTTCTAATTCAGATCTATTCTTACCCAATTCCTATCCTTCTGTTTTATTTACTTCTCTGATTTAACAAACTTCCCTATATTTTATATATAATTTTATTTTCCCCAATTACATGTTAAAACAATTTTTAACATTTTAAAGCTTTGAATTTCAAATTCTATTCCTCCTATTCTCTCCTCCTCCTTTTCCTGAGATAGAAAGTAATCCAATATATTTCATATACATGTAATCATGTAAAACATTTGCATTTTGTCAATTTGTATAAGAAGAACTGAAAAGAAAGGAAGGAGGGAAGGAATGAGGGAAAAGAACTCAAAACCATAAAAAAATTTTAAATTGTTTTAACATGTAAAACTATACATATACATTTATATATATACATGGAAGTTTGTTAATAAGAAAATCAAACAAAGAAGGATAAGGACTGGGTAAGGATAGGTCTGAATTAGAAGGGGACATAAATTTGAGGGGAAAGCAGGAAAGATAAAGAAAGGAGGGAGGGAGGGAGGGAAGGAAGAAAAAGGAAAAATAGCATGCTTCAGTCTTTGTTCAGACAGTATCAGTTCTTTCTCTCCAGGCAGACTGCATATTTCATCATAAGTTCTTTGGGTTTTTTGGATTATCATATTGCTAAGAAATAGCTAAGTCATTCACAGTTCTTCATCATGCAATATTTCTGTTACTATATACATTGTCTTTATGATTCTATTCATTTCTCTTTGCATGGACATCTTTAGAGATTTTTCTGAAATCTTTCTGATTGTCATTTCTTATATTAAATTAATATTCTGTTATATTAATGGGTATCTTGATTCCTAATTCTTAGTTCCCACAAAAAAAGTTCTAAATATTTTTGAACAAATGGGTCCTTTTCCCCTTTTTATTTTTTTATGTCTTTTGAATATAGATATAACAGTAGGATTGCTGGATCAAATGGTATTATGAGTTTTACAGCCCTTTAGGCATAATTACAAATTTCTCTCTAAAAATGGTTGAATCCATTCACAATTCCACCAACAGTGCATTAGCAGTCTAGTTTTTCCCTATTTTCTCTAACTTTAATCATTTTCCTTTTTTGTTCTTTTAGCCACTCTGAAAGGTTGTTTTAACTTGAATTTCTCTAATCATTAGTGATCTAGAACATTTTTCATATGAATAAAGATAGCTTTGATTTCTTTCCTCTGAAAACTACCGGTTCATATCCTCTGACCATTTATCAACTGGAAACTTCCCTATATTCTTGATCACTTCCACTTGTTCCTTCTCTAGTGCTTATAAAAACCTAGCTCTCTCCCCAGAAAAAAGTCTCATTCCTACCTACTTTCTTTATTGCAGAACATTCTATGTTTTACATTCTTCCCCTTTCTAACTTCCAAGTAATTTGAGGTAGGAAGAAGAATCAATATATTCCTTATATGCCACTTCCATATTCTCTTTCCATGCCTCATCTCAGTCAACTTCACAAAGATATTTGTTTCAGTTTTTTCACTCTCCCCTCACTTAACTCCTAGAAATATGGTTTCCAATCTTACTGACATTTTTCTCTCCAAAGTTACCAATTATTTCTTTTGACTTCTTGTATCATTTATTAAAACACTCAACCATTCTGGATACTGCAAAAACAAAACAAAACAAAACAAAACAAAACTAGTTGAGTCATGTCCTTGCCTCCTGGGAGTCAGCATGCCTGTATCCATATGTATGAACCACAGAAGAGTCTTCAGGTACAAAGTTGGTGAAGTCTCTCTCTCCTCAAGTCTTCAACTCTGTCCTTCCTCATATTCTAACAGGACAGAAGGATGACTGGATTTTTTTTAAATTGGGTCTTATTTTTAATTTTTCAAAGGAAGGTGATCATCAATAGACTAAAAAAGAAAAGTAAACGAAGGAAATGAAATACGATCTTCTAAAAAAATTAAAATCAAGTTTTGTCTCATCCCTTTGCTCTTTTTTCTGTACTTAAAGATTTTATTTTGAGTTTTACAACTTTTCCACTAATCTTACTTCCCCACCCCCTACAGAAGGCAATTTGCCAGTCTACATTTGTTTCCATGGTATACATTGTTCCAAATTGAATGTGATGAGAGAGAAATCATATCTTTAAGGAAGATACATAAAGTATAAGAGATAGCAAGATCAGACAATAAGATATCAGGTCTTTTCCTAAATTAAAGGTAATAGTCCTTGGTCTTTGTTCAAACTCCACAATTCTTTCTCTGGATACAGATGGTATTCTCCTTTGCAGATAGCCCCAAATTGTCCCTGATTATTGCATTGATGGAATGAGTGAGTCCATCAAGGTTGATCATCACCCCCATGTTGCTGTTAGGGTATACAGTGTTTTTCTGGTTCTACTCATCTCACTCAGCATCAGTTCATGCAAATCCCTCCAGGCTTCCCTGAATTCCCATCCCTTCTGGTCTCTAATAAAACAATAGTGTTCCATGACATACATATACCACAGTTTGCTAAGCCATTCCCCAACTGAAGGACATTTACTTGATTTCTAATTCTTTGCCACCACAAACAGGGCTGCTATGAATATTTTTGTACAAATGATGTTTTTACCCTTTTTATCATCTCTTCAGGGTATAGACCTAGTAGTGGTATTGCTGGATCAAAAGGTATTCACATTTTTATATTGTCATTTGGGCATGGTTCCAAATTGCTCTATGGAAAGGCTGGATGAATTCACAGCTCCACCAACAATGTAATAGTGTTCCAGATTTCCCACAACCCTTCCAACAATGATCTTTATCCTTTCTGGTCATATTGAACAGTCTGAAAGGTGTGAGGTGGTACCTCAGAGAAGCTTTAATTTGCATTTCTCTAATAAGTAATGATTTAGAGTATTTTTTCATATGACTATGGATTGCTTTGATCTCCTTATCTGTAAATTGTCTTTGCATGTCCTTTGACCATTTGTCAATTGAGGAATGGCTTTTTTTAAAAAAATATTTCTCAGTTCTCTGTATATTTTAGAAATGAGTCCTTTGTCAGAAACATTAGTTGTAAAGATTGTTTCCTAGTTTACTACATTTCTTTTGATCTTGGTTACAGTGGTTTTGTCTGTGCAAAAACCTTTTAATTTAATGTAATCAAAATCATCTAGTTTGTTTTTAGTGATGTTCTCCATGGATGACTGGATTTTAACTTAATTTTTTGTATTTAATAAAGTGCCACATGATTGGTGGATACTGGGCTATTAAAATGGAAGTTTCCTGTCTCTCTGGACTCTTTGATGCTTCACATTTTAGTGTTTCCTCTTGTTTCTTCTGCTTCTGTGCCTCCTGGAAATCCCTATTACAAAAAGTTTTCTTAGCCATCCATTGTTGGTACACTGGGCAGTAATACAGAGAAAGAAATGTGTACTTGATGCCCATTTCTTTGAAGGTCTTCCCAAACACCTCAAAGTTGGTCTGTTGAAGTTTATCGAGCAACTTTTTTCTCTGGTCAATGGTCATAAGTAGGATCGCTTGTGAGCCTTGTCCTTGTGAGGCTTCTTCTGCATGTGTTCTTTGGATCTGGATCTTGACAGTCAGTTTTATAACATGAGTTTCCAGGGATGTGATATCTTCTGGGTTTACTGAGATCTTGTTTAGCAAATGTTCTGTCTTTATCTTCATTTTTTCCTTCTGATTGGCCATTTCCAGAAACAAGAGTCTTTTCACATCACCTACTTTGTAGATTCCAGGGACGTTTTGATAATCTTTTAGCAGCACGGAGGAAGGCAGGTCATCTATCTGGCTGCTCTGGGCTGCTGCTTTATTTGCTTAGGCTCAGGCTTCCTGGAGAAGGAAGAGAAGGCCATTTCCCAGAGGTCTCAGCAGGTATGGAGCCCCCTCAGCTACTCTGGCTGTAGGTGTGCAGGCCAGGACCGGGACCTGAGCCTGACCCAATTATGTCTTAGCTGCTAAATTTGCAACTTTTTCTTAGGCCTTATTTAATGTTCTTTCTTCTATGGTTGAACTACTTCTCCCCCTATCTAACCATTCCTTCCCAGGTCCTTTTACTGGGGGAGATCATTATCTCATTATTTTTTCCCTGGAAGATCTTTCCTGGAGCTTCTATTCTATTCTCTCTCTGGGCTTTCATTTGATGATCTCATCCATTCCCAAAGGTTCAATAATCATTTCTAAATGATGTACTAATCTTTCTCAACTCACATATTCAATGAACATATCTGACTCTTGGATATCTCTATTTGAATGTCCTACTGACTCCTCAGGCTTAACATAACCAAAGCCTTCTATCATCTTGCTGTCTAACTTTGGGTAAGCTTCTCTTTTTCTATAGAAGACCACTCTAATCAACAGGTTTATAATCTCAAAGCCATCTTGGATTTTTCCCTCACTTTTACTTCTCCTATCTGATCAGCTTCTGGCAATTTTGCCTCCATAACATTTCTTGTATCCATCCCCTTCTCCATTTACACTGCCAAGATCTCAATTCACTTTTTGTTACCACTCACTTGTACAATTTTAATAGGCTCCTAATTAATCTCAACTCTCTTACCCATCCTTCACATAGCAGTCCAATAGTCTTTCTAAAGCACAGCTCTGACTTTATTACCTCCCAGCTTGGAAATCTTCAAAGGCTCCCCACAGCCTCTAGGAAAACATATAAACTCTTTATCCTGGTGCCTATGCCCTTGCACAGTTTGGCTCCAGTCAACCATTCCAGCTGTATTTCACATTATTCCCCTTCATGTACTTTCTATTCCAGTCAATTTGGACTAGCTAGTTATCATATTTCCATGCATTCACTCAAGCTATTCCTATTGACTGGAATGTAATTCCTTATTTTGGCCTTTCAACTTTCTGTCTTAAAAGTCAGATGCTTCTTATCTCCTCAGAAGACTCTCTTGATTTTCTATTAATATTCTCTCCTTCCTCAAATTTTCTCATCTTTACTTTGCTGCGTATATATACTTTATACACAGTCAAATTTCAATAGAAATATTGTTATTTAATGATAAGAACTGTTTTGTTCATGTCTCTGCATCTCTAGCCCCTTAAAAAGTGGCATTCATTTAACAGTTGCTAAATAAATTTTTAATCAAATTTAGTCAGTAGACTTGGTTTCATATTATATAGGTCAAGGCATGAATCCTTCCCCGCAAGAACCCTACCTGATTAAAAAGAGCTATTGTGAATATGAATGAGATATCTATGTAATAGTAGCATTTATTTCCATATGGATAGGAGCTGTGATTATTTTGGTATAATGAAGAGAATTCAGAAGGAAAAAAGAAGACAAGATAAAAGCCCATTGGGTTTACTTTTGCCAAATATGGCTCCACAGAATGGAAAGCAGGAAAATGTTGGCTGGAATTTCTTGATCAAAATTGAATGCAGATAATCTTCAATATGTTGAATAGATGCATGCCAGTCAACTTGGCTAAAGTTTAAATTCCATGAATGAAAAAAAAATTTTCCTGCTAGGGCCACCAAATTATTCTGATTATTTTAGTCATTCCAGTGGATTTGATTCCACTGTTCTATTTGTCTTACTTTTTACTCACCCTCAAATCTGATGCTGATAGGAAGGATGAGTCATGTTTTTCCCACACTTCAATCATTATTTTATATGCTAGAGAAATGAAACTAATCAAATTTCCTTTGATCAAAAGACAACAATATTCTTGAATTAGGAAAGGTGAGTCTCTTTACCAGGCATATAGCATGCAGTTTTGATGTAGAGATAGGAGATGGAGGAAGGGACAGAAACTCATCAAATAAACCTAATCAATCTTGGCAGATACTGAGGGAACAAATGTTAAGGCCAGATTGTCATCAGATCCAACTGCTTCATCTATAAGCTGCTCCAACTACCCATTTCTGGTATAGTTCCAGTCCTTTGGCAACAATTCCATGGTGCTAAAAACAAAAACTCTCATTCTACTAAAATAAATGTTTCTTATCCTTCAATTTAGGTTAGAGGTATAGTTTCACAGGCCATTACTCATGCTGAATCCCAGGGCCAAAGATATTGCTACAAATACATAACAAGTCTCATCACTTTTCAACAAATGAGAAGACATGAGGAAGCAAATTTGTCAATGGCTTACCTTTCTGATTATAACAGAAAAAACTACTATACTAGGAGTTAAAAGACCCAAATTCTAATCAGATAGTTAATATAATACTGAGCAAGACATTTAGGCTCTCTAAACTGGTCTTGTCTATGAAATAGGGTTAATATACTTGACCTGACTTTCAAGATTACATTGTTTTCATTGCCTTGCAAAAAACCCCTAAAAAATAAAAAAAATTTCAAGCAGGGGTGGCTAGGTAGCGTAGTGGATAAAGCACCAGCCTTGGAGTCAGGAGTAACTGGGTTC
Organism: Macrotis lagotis; assembly: GCF_037893015.1. Classification (NCBI taxonomy): domain Eukaryota; kingdom Metazoa; phylum Chordata; class Mammalia; order Peramelemorphia; family Peramelidae; genus Macrotis; species Macrotis lagotis. Next base: position 424,361,317 of record NC_133666.1, on the reverse strand, counting down.
AGACACTTAATAATTACCTAGCAGTGTGGCCTTGGGCAAGCCACTTAACCCCATTTGCCTTGCAAAAACCTAAAAAAAATTTCAAGAAAAGATAATGACATTTTCATTCATAAATGCATAGCCATATATATATATATATATATATATATATATATATATATATATATATATATATATATGTATATATATATAATTCTCTTGCCCAGGAATAACAGCAGCTCCTTGACAACAAATGCCAGAAAAGTCAAATCATCACAACTACCTGAACCAACACTTCCCCTCAGACACTAATGGAAATAACCAAGAATCCTGAACTAAGAACATTGTAACCCAGTATTCAGTCATTGATTGAAGCAACTCCTATGGACCTGAGGATTTCAGGAATTGCTACATCTCAGCTACCTTTGATCTGTAAAAGAACATTCTACTCCCCAAATCCTAGGCACTTTCCAATTGTTCAATGTCAGATAATTTTCTTGGAAACAATGTATTCATTACTATCTACCTTGTCACTGCATCCTAATGGGTCCTTTCCATCAGACTTACAATTGAAATTTTGTGTATCTGTTTTTTCCCATTAGAATTTCTAGGGAGCTTACTTTTCAATTTGTATTCTCATCATTTCACACAGTGATCTGACCAAAGTAGTACTGAATAAATGCTTTTTCTTTCATTCATTCAGTTTCCTTTCTCCTTAATTCAACTGAAGAATTGTTTCTAATATCTAATAGTAATATCCTTTTAGAAATCATTGTGATATTTTGAAAGAATGAAAACATAAAATTCAAAAAAGAACAACCACAAAAACATAGAAGAAACTTTACATTTTTATAGGAGTATTGGTATTCTGTAATGTGACAGAATTAATATTATTAATATTACACAACCGTAATGGGCAGCTAGGTGGCACAGTGGATAGAGTACAGGGCCTGGAGTCTGGAAAACTCATTTTACTGAGTTCAAATATGACCTCAGGCATTTACTAGTTGCGTGACTCTGGACAAATCACTTAACTCTGTTTTGCCTGTTTCTTCATCTGTGAAATGAGCTAGAGAGGGAAATGGCAACCATTCAAGTATCTCTAACAAGAAAACCCCAAATGGTAGATACATAAAAAGTCAGGTACAACTGAAAGCAACTGAAAACAATAGCAATATGGTGATATTAAATTCTTTCAATATGATCTGGTCAAATCATGGTCATAATTGTTTTCTAAAAATAAAACTTATCTTGCAAACAAGGGGGAAAATTTTCATAAGATGTCTTAGATAGATTAAAAGAGATAGATTAGTGGCAGCTGTAAAAAGGAAAAATGAAGGAGCTACAAGTTTACAAATATTTTTTAAGCAGTAGTATATTGTGGTAATCACTCATGGAAATTATGGATGGAGGACTTCAAATTTGCACATTAGAGATTATGAAATGTGATATCATGGTGATCAAATCACATTTATTTATGTCCAATGCCTGATTTTAGCATCTCCTGCCAATTAAGGTATCCCTATTACAGAAGATTATGCTCAAGAATGTTAAGATTCTGCAGACTAATGAGTCTTACAACCACATACTTGCAAACAAATAGGGCAACTGTAACATTCCACTTTTTTGGTGGTAACAATCCCATCAATTTCAATCTTCCAAAATGCCCAAGAATTCAGAGACAAGCAGAAAAAGGCTAAAAGCAGAAAGAAAAAGGCACTTTATATAACCATACATTGATCTAGCATCTACTATATTGCATTGCACTATACTAGGTAATGAAGGAGTCACAAAGTTTGCCTAAGACACAGTCCCTGTCCTCTTGGATGTTATAATTTAGCATAAGAATAAGTCAAAAGACCTGATGATAATGCAAAATATTATATGACAAGTTCAATGGAATTATAAAACAGAGCTAGATAATATCTGAGGAGACAAGTCTTCACCTCAGGTGAACCAGGGAAGGCTTTATAGAGGAGGTGGCATTTGAGTTGGACTTTAAAGGACAGGTAGGATAGGTAGGAAGGATATTTTGGACAAAGGAAATTGTATAAACAAAATTTAGAAGCAGTAAAGGATGGGACAATTTATGGAGAAATGAAAGTAGCTCAGTTTTTGTGGTAGAGAGAACAATATATCAGACAATTATACTCAGCTCAGTAAAGACTTTTCTTTACATTGGTCAATACATTCTAATGGGAAAGAAAAACATATACAGAAATTTTCAACTGTAAGTCAGATGGAAAGGTCTCATGTGCCTTGGAGTGCAGTACCAAGGCAGATTGGAACACACAGTCATTCATTGTTTCCAAGAAAATTATATCATTTTCTGACATTGAACAATTGGAAAGTGCCTAGGATGCTGGGTACTAATATGGTGATCAACTGTCAAATGTTTTACTGAAATTAGGGTGTACTATATCTACAACATTCTTCTTACCCACCATTGAAAAGAGAAAATGTAGTCTGGTATAAGCATGATAAGCCAATAGTGATACTTAGACCTCTTCAAACTTCCCTTTATGCATATTCACAAACCATCTTTTTAGAAAAATTTTACAGAATTTTAACAGGTGTTAAAACAGTCTCATCTATAGTTTGAAGACTTTTCCCTCTTCTCTTTTATGAAACCTGAAGCATATATTTGCCCATCTCTAGTCCTGCAGAATTTCTCATTCTCCACAAATTTTCAAAGGGCATCATTGGTAGTTTACAATGGAATCCACAAATTCTTTCATGACCCAGGGATGTAATTCTTGAATGTTTGGGGAATTAAACTCATTGATGGCAGATAAGAGATTCTTAGTTTTTTCTCACTGATCTTGATTCTTCAGTTTTCACTTAAAGAATTTTTCCTTTATGTTCCTTTCCCACAGACAATTATTTTTCTGGGTAGTCAAAACAGAAACAAAATAAGAGTTGCAAGTTCTGCTTTTCTTCAATTGTTAACATCAATCTATTTACTCCAGGTTCTAGTATTATTCTTTCTTTGGTCTTTTCTTTTTGCTGTTGTTTCCTGCAAAGCTTTAAAAAAGGTTTCATTTTTTTTCTGTTGTTATTGTTCTTAGAATTCATCACAAGCCTTAGTTCATAATGAGACTTTGTAGTTTTAACACAATTCTTCCAGGATCATGATGCTTTTTAAATTTCTAATTTAAATTAAAAATTTTTTTCTGTCTTTGCTTCCATCTTCTAGAAACATCTTTTAAAAAACCTAAGGTGAGGGAGCCAAGATGCCAACAAGAGAAGAGCTTCTCTTAGGTGTGCTCTCTCAAAGCCAATAAAATAAGGTCTCTAACTAAATTTTCCAGAGGCAGAACCCACAGAGGGATCCATTGAGGCACTTCTCCAGCCCAAGGTAACCTGGAAAATAGCAGAAAAGCTCCGCTCCACAGGGTTAGAGGGGTGACCTCCAGAGTGAAGGAACTTCAGCCTCCCAGAGGCAGCCCCAGAGTGCTGGGAGCCTTGGCTCATGGCAATGGGGACAGTTTTCTGACCTACAACCCCAGGGAGCACCAGGCACAACTTGGAAGATCAGTGGGGTAGTGCTCTGCAAGCAGCATGGCCTCAGCAGCCCAGATCAGGAACCAAAAGCAGGCGGAGTGGTAAGCAGGAGCCCCCAGGCAACTCAGCCTTGAGTACTCAGCAGAGTTAGGGGAGTAGAGAGAGACTTCCGAGGTCTGTCCTCTGTCCCTGGAACAGGACTCTGAGGCTCTAATCACATTCAGATCCTTATCACAAACTAGGACCCCCATAGAACAGCAGCCCCCACTTCAGTCCCATGGCAGAGGGGTGTGCTTGTGCTCATTCACAGACCAGTAAAGAGGACAGAGCTTCACACACTGAGATCCTTGGGTGGGTGGGTGGGGTCCCAATAGTACTCAAAAGCTCAGGAAGCACCCCAACACCAGGCACAGGCTGGGGAAATGAGTAAATAGAAAAAAAAGAGGAACACCATTGAGAAATACTTTGTCTGTGATCCCAAGAAGGATCAAAATACTCAATCTGAAGATTAGGAAGTACAAACCCCTGCATCTAAAGACTCCAAGAAAAATGGAAATTGGGATCAGGCTATGACAGAGTTCAAAAAAGATTTTGAAAATCAAGTGACGGAGACAGAAGAAAAATTTGGAAAAGAAATGAGAGAGATGCAGGAAATACATGGAAAAAGAGGTCAGCAACTTAGTCAAAAAGATCCAAAAAAAAATGCTGAAGAAAATAGCATGTTAAAAACCAGCATAGGTCAAATGGATAAAACAGTTCAAAAAGTTATTGAGGAGAAGAATGCTTTAAAAAGCAGAATTCGATAGATGGAAAAAGCGATTAAGAAAGCTCTCTGAGGAAAACGAATCCTTCAGATCTAGAATGGAACTGAAGGAAGCTGCTGATTTTCCGAGAAATCAGGACACAATACTTCAAAAGCAAAAGAATGAAAAATTAGAAGAAAATCTCATTGAAAAAGCAACTGATCTGGAAAACAGATTCAGGAAAGATAATTTAAATATTATTGGTATACCTGAAAGTCATGATAAGGAAGAAGAGCCTTGACCTCATTTTTAAAGAATTCTTACAGGAAAATTGTCCAGATATCCTAGAAGCAGGGGGCAAAATAGAAATTGAGAGAATTCACCAATCTTCCCTGGAAAGAGATAAAAAAAAACAACCCCCAGGAATATTATAGCCAAGTTCCAGAACTCCCAAGTCAAAGAGGAAATATTACAAGCAGCCAGAAGGACACAATTCAAATATCATGGAGCTGCAGTCAGGATCACACAGGACTTAGCAGCAACTGCAATAAAGGCTCGTGGGGCTTGGAATATAATATTCTGGAAGACAAAAGAGCTCAGAATGCAGCCAAGAATCAACTACCCAGCAAAAACCAAATATCCTCTTCCAGGGAAAAAGATGGACTTTCAATGAACCAAGGGAATTTCAAATGTTTCTGTTGGAATACCCAGAGCTGAACAGAAAGTTTGATCTTCAGGTACAGGACTCAGGAGAAGAAGGGTAAAATATTATGGACTTAATGATGATGAACTACATATATTCCTGCATAGAAAAATTATAATGATAATACTCATAGGAAACTTCTCATTTAATAGAGCAGGTAGAAGGAGCTTTTATGGATGAGGCACTGAAGAGAGCTGAGTTTGAAGATATAATATATTGTAAAAATGGAGTCAATGGCTAAAAGGGAAATGTAATGGGAGTAAGAGAAAGGAGAGGTGGAATAGGCTAAGATAGTTCATATAATAAGATTCTTTTTAATTACAATGAGCGATTGCAATGATATGGCAGGGGGGAGACAAGGGGGAATGAGGGAACCTTTGCTCTCATCAGAGGTGGCTCAGAGAGGAAACAGCATATATACCCAATGGGGTATAGACGTCTAGAATAAGAGGGAGAGAAGAGGGACAGGGGGGTGGGGGGGTGAGTGATGGATGAGAGGGTGGACCACAGAGAGTGGGCAGATATAACACATTTTCTTTTTTATTTCTTGCAAGGGGCTGGAATTGGATGGCCTTCCTTGGACCACAGGGCAGGGTGGTTGCTGGGCCTTAGGAGTGGTAGGTGGGCTCGGGGCCTCTTGACCCCAGGCCCAGTGATTAGTCTGCTGTGCCACTCAGCTACCTTACAGCACATTTAAGAAGAGGGACAGAGTAAAAGGAGAGAGAAAATATAGTGTATGGTAGTGGGGAAGTACAAATGGAGGGAGTTGCAATCAGCAATGGCAATGGTGGACAAATATGGAAGTAACTTTTGTGATGGACTTATCCCAAAGAATGTGATCCACCCATGACAGAGCTGGTGGTGTTGGAACACAGACTGAAGCACATTTTTTACTATTATTATTATTGTTGTTGTTGTTATTTTGGATGAGGGGTGTGGGGCAAATGGGGTTGGGTGGCTTGCCCAAGGTCGCACAGCTGGGTGATTGTTGGGTGTCTGAGGCTTGATTTGGACCTGGTGCTCTGTTCACTGCACCACCTGGCCTCCCCTACTATTATTATTATTACTATCATTTTATTTTATTTTTGGGTTTTTTTTTTTTTGGTTTTTGCAGGGCAGTGGGGTTGGGGTGGATTGCCTAGGGTTGCACAGCTGGGTGATTGTTGGGTGTCTGGGGCTGGATTTGGGCTCGGGTGCTCCTGATTCCAGGGTCGGTGCTCCGTCCAATGTGCCACTTAGCTGCCCCTATTATTATTATTATTACTTTTTGTAATTTTAATTTTAATTTTTTCATCTTTCCTTTACTTTATTGTTCACAAGGGTCTATATTTTGGGGTGGAGGGGGTATTATGTTTACTCTTAAACAAAAATATTTTAATAACATATAAAAACATCATTTGTACAAAAATAAAATAAATACAAATAGAAAAAAAAACTAAGGTGAATATGTTGTCATGTACATCAATCCAGTCCCCTTAGATAATTATCCCCTTTTTTAATTCTTATTTGTAGTCATATCATCAGAATGTCATTCTAACAGCCTGCCTTTTTTCCTGAAATGACTTCCTCCATAGAATTTTAGACCATGAACAATGATTGGGTAATAACATAAAATGGGGTACATTAAAGGTTGCATGAAATGCTAAATATGAAGAATTTAAAGAAGCTTTGAAGAAGCAATGTAAGTAAATTGAGAAAACAGTTTTAAAAGCAGGATGACAACAATGGAAATGGAAACAAATAAAAGAAGAAGAAAAAAATTTTAAATTAACTTCCTTCTTTGCAAGGGAGGGGTGGCTATGAGTGTACAATATTGCATATACTAAAGACATCATTTTATGTGTTGATTAGTTCAACTGGATTGTATTTTTTCTTTTTTTTCATTCTAATGTTAGAAGAGATGAATCACTGGGTAGTAGAAGGGAAAATACACTCTGAAGTAGTATATCAATAAAATGTTTTAAAATAATTTTAGGAAATAAGAACTATCTTCTTTCTGAATTCTTTGAGATTTGATCTTTCAGATTCATAGATTGTGCCTAATTTCCCCTATCCTATAGAGCTGATAAACCAAGATTCATCATTTATCTATCAGTTCTTACTTGTAGTACAAAATCTGGTCCAAAAGTTCTTCTTACTGTTTTTTTTATTTTTTTTAAGAGCTAAATTATAGCTCTAGCAAATTGCTTGAAGTTTTATTATTTTTATATTATTCTTCTATTTCAGATTTGTGATCTGCTTTCCATACTCATCATCTATTTCACCTTTGGAGCAAAAGAGTTATTTTCTACATGAATATGCCTATATGATGATATTCTATTACTCATCTAGACTATTTCTTTTGAATAAGGGATGTTCTGCTATACTTATATCCTAGTCATAGAAAATGCCTTACCAAAACTCAGGGATATATATAGATGAGATAGAAATAGAGATAGAGATAGAGATAGAGATAGAGATAGAGATAGAGATAGAGATAGAGATAGAGATAGAGATAGAGATGATAGAGATAGATAGAGACATAGATATAGATATATGATGCCAAACTATACTCTTCTGTAAATATGTGTGTATATATAAATATGTATATGATACACATACATGTATGTGTATGCATATATATATAAACATATTATATATATATATATATATATATATATATATAAAACACCTTGCTTATTACCTATATTTTGAGCAAAGAATATATAAAAAAAGAAAAACTATAGTGGAAAGAGTTCTGGATTTAGAGTCAGAGGACCTGGATTCAGAGTCAGAGGACCTGGATTTAAATTCCAGTTCTGCTACTTTTAAACTGGGTGATTTGGGGTAAGTTATTTCGTTTCTTTATGTCTTTGCTTCTTCATCCACAAAAAATGAGAATTGGACAACATGTCTCTAAATCTATGCATCTATTATCCTTTAAGAAGCATCAATCTCATTTGTGGCTATATCATCCATTAACAAGATTGTGTAGTAAATAGATGTTCCAGGCCTTGAGTCAGAAAGATTCTTCTTCTTGAGTTCAAATCCTGCCTCCCTTATTAGCTTTGTGACCCTTGGCAAGTTGTTTAACCCTATATGCTTCAGATCCCTCAGATGTAAAATATGCTGGAGAAGGAAGTGGTAAACTATTAAGTGTCTTTGCCAAGAAATCTCCAATGGGGTCACAAAGAGTCAAACACCAGGGAAAATGACTAAACAACATTATTGTACAATTCCTTAATCAATTGCCTTGTATGACAATACAATAACCTATTCCTCAAGGAAGATGATGAGAAAAAAATACTAACTTTAGAAGAGCTTGCTTTATGTAGTCCAAAGAAAGGAAAAATCAGATTTCATGGGATCCAAAACATTTTGTACCATTGGAGTTTACCATAAATGATTTGCCATTATTTTCTAGAGTAACCTTTAATGTCTTTAATGTCAAAGATCTGAAGGGCTCTTGTATTAGTAACTGATATCTTTCTGACAATAAGGATGAGAACTTGTTGAAGGTGAATCCCAGGGCGGCTAGGTGGCATAGTGGATAAAGCACCAGCCTTGGAGTCAGGAGTACCTGGGTTCAGATCCGGTCTCAGACACTTAGTAATTAGCTTGTGGCCTTGGGCAAGCCACTTAAACCCATTTGCCTTGCCAAAAAAAACCCTAAAAAAAAGGTGAATCCCAAAAAACAACATAATACCTCCTTTGAAATGCTTCCATTAAATAATTTTACCTTAGTAAAATTACCTTAGCATTATCTTAGTAAAATAGTACTTAATTGCCTGCACTGTGGTTTACTGAATGTTGTTCATCCCATTTCCTGTAATTCTAATGTTAAGACTATAATTCAATTCAATAAACATTTATTAAGCACCTACTATATAGCAGACTCTGGATGTGCTGGAGATACAAATAAGAAAAAGAAAAGACAATTCCTGTTCTCAAGGAACCTACAATCTAATGAGGGAAAATAACACACAATTGCCTTCGTTCTTCAGTTTTAGGGGTCTTTTAAATCACATGTAGTAGGATTACTTTTTATATAAAACTTGATACATCGTTTATAAAAACCTGAAACATCTGCATTATTGTTTGCTATACTGTTAATAAATTGTATCATCAATAACTTTTTTTTTTAGGTTTATGTAACGCAAATGGGGTTAAGTGGGTTGCCCAAGGCCACACAGTTAGGTAATTACTAAGTGACTGAGGCTGGATTTAAACTCAAGTACTACTGACTCCAGGGCTGGTGCTCTATCCACTGCGCCACCTAGCTGCCCCCTATTGTCATCAATAACTTTGATGTTTATTTAAGCTTAAATGATTCAGTATCTCTCCTCTCTCTCTCTCTCTCTCTCTCTCTCTCTCTCTCTCTCTCTCTCTCTCTCTGTTGTGTGTGTGTGTGTGTGTGTGTGTGTGTGTGTGTGTGTGTGTGTGTAATAGAAAGGACAGAAATGAGCAAAATTTCATGAGAAAAACACTTTTCCAATTTATCTAATAAATAATATTTATTAAATTAGTATGGGACTCAGTTAAAGAGCTGTTTCAATTTTATTAATAAGGAATTATTTTGTGTGTATATAAAACATTTAATAGAAATGAACATATATAGTGAACTCTAAAATTTTAAGGAGTTTAAAAACAAGTGTTAAAAGAACATAATAGAAAAATGTAGATCAGACATGAAGTTTTAATCTCTAGGATTTACCAAACAAATTTAAAGGGTTCTTAGACCATCCCATGATGATCACCAAGAAACTGGGAAAGCGAGTAGATTCTTATACAATTTGGGAAATGGAAAAAAATCCTTAATATTTTCAGCAACCTGTGCATAGGAATTTGTACAATATCTCTAACTGAAATTGATCTACACATATTATCATTTTTTATCTCTTCCTGAATTTTCTTGTCTCTTCATGGAAGGATGGTCTCCATACATTAATTTCTACCTAATGAAGCAAGGTGACCTGATATGAAGCTTAGTATTTTCTAAAGGAAATTAATCTTCTATCACAAAAAAGTTAAAAGAAATTATTACTTTCACTACACACACACACACACACACACACACGTCAGAGGCAACTAGGGAGCACTGCATAGAGCACTGGATTTGAAATCAAGAAAATCTGACCTCAGACAAGATTTGACCACTGACCTGGTTGACCTCTATTTGCCTCAATTTCCTTAATTGTAAAATGAGGGTACTAGAAGCATCTACTTCATAGGGTTGTTGTGAGGATCAAATAATATAATATGTGGGAAAAACAAATGTGACTGGCACATGGTTTGTGATATATATATATATATATATATATATAAATTAACTTCTGACATTTTGAAGGCCAGTATTGTTTTGCTCTTGTCTTTGTAGCTAGAACATAATCATAAAAGATACACAGTAAAGGCTTATTGATTGACTAATTAGGAATGGATACATAGAAATAGGAGTAATTTAGGATGGGGGAAATGATTTCTTGATAGAGGTCAGGAATTCTCAGCTGGGTTGACATGCCCCAACGAATCTTATGCTAAAATAACTTTTTCAAAGTTTTCCCTCAAATATCATACTCATGATTTCAAGATTTGGACTTGACTTCAAAACAACACCCAATCAAAATGGTTAAATCCATTTCTTCTTCATCAGAAGAGGACTTCATCAGTAAATATTTTGTCAGTGAAGTTCACAAAAGCAGAATAGCCCTTTTTTATAAAATTTAGTGAGGAAAGTATAAAAGTTCTGTGTTGCCCTAAAAATGAAAAATCAAAATAGGGGGAAGTTAATGGAAGAGCTGATACGTTCACATTGCAGTTGAACTCTCCTGACATTCCTCTTCAGACAACTTTAAAATAATACCTAATATCAAATTGTGGGGGCAGCAGAGCCTACAAAAGGTCAGGGTAAGACAGTTTTCCAGCTTAAGGCAACTTAAGAGGCCAGAGCACATGTATACCAGGGCAATGCCAATATCTCCCCTTGGAATCATCAGTAGCAGCTTCAGGAGTGCTCATTCCAGAGATGGTAAGGGTGTCAGACAAATGGTCAAAAAGAGATTGCAAAGGACCCATTTCTGGCATTTGGTGCAGCTGGTTCTGTTTGGAATTTTTTTTGCCCAGAACCAATTCTAGGTCTCAGAGGAACACTTGTGATTGATCACAAGGGAAAAGGGACCCTCATTTTCAAGACAGAAAGGAGAGCTAGAGCTTGAAGCTGCTAGAGAGCAGGGGTCTGACCAAAACAACTGGAGAGTGGATAAACAAGTTGTTGCATATTGTTTTGGAGTACTATTGTGCTATACAAAATTATGAGGGGAATTGTTTCAGAAAAAAAAAACCAAGGTAAAACTTATATGAACTCATGCAAAATGAAGTGAGAAGAACCAGGAGATCATTGTATATAATAACAGCAATGTTGTAATGATGATCAACTGTGAAAGACTTGGCTACAATGATCCAAGATAATTTCAAAGGACTCATGATGAAAAAATGCTATCGATATACAGAAAGACAACTGATAAACTCTTGAGTGTAAGATGAGGTATAACATCTTACTTTATTTTATTTATTTTTGTAATATGGCTAATATGAAAATATGTTTTACATTTCACATGTGCAAGTGACATCAATTGCTTTTTTGGTAGGTGTGAGAGGGAGAGAATTAGGAACTCAACATTTGAAAAAATAATTTAAATAGATAAATTATTTATTCATTTTTTGTAAAAATGTAAAAAAGCCACCATCCTTTTCCATCTTATTCTTTCCCTCTTCTCCCTAGCTTTTCAGTTCCCTTTTGTATTATTGTCTTCTTTCATTAGAATGTAAGTTCCTTGAAAGCAGGGCTTTTTAAATTTATATTTACATCCAGTAAGCAGTTAATAAGTGTTTGTTGTTGCTGTTTTGCCTGACACCGCCAAGTTTGAAACTGATAATTCCAACCCTTACCTTCTTCTTTGACCATTGTTTATTATTATTTATATAACTCCTTTCTTTAATACTTGACAGATTATAAAATACTTCCCTTAAAAATATCTTGGGTGGAAGGGGGCAGTACAAATGTTATTAATCTCATTTTGAAGATAAGGAGACTAAAAAGCAGGGAAAGAGAGTTAATTGCCTCAGATCACACAAACTAAAAGTGGTAAGCCTCCTATATTCTATAAATTCTTTTCCCTCTATTCTCTCATAGTAATATCATGACAGTCTACACTAGTATTCTCCAAAATGAGTATACAGAACTCAAGGGTACAAAAGAAAATGCTTGATTTATTTATATTTTCAATATGAACAAAAAAGTATTAAACTTTAGTAAAATCTAACACATACATTTTTTTCCTTTTTCCTTTTTTATCTTAATAGTACTTTTTCCAATTACATGTAAAAATAGTTTTCAACATTCATTTTTGTTAAATTTGAGTTCCAAATTTTTTTCTCCCTTCCTCTTTCCTCCCCCTTCCCTAAGACAGCAGGCAATAGGTTACACATGTAGAATCATGTTAAACATATTTCCAGGTCTAATATATAAATTTAACCATTCCCTCACTTGGTCCATATTTTATAGGATCATGTATTATGTATGGTATTATAAGGTATCCTAAGAGAAGAGTAGGAATCTACAACATGGAATTGACAATCTATAGGAAGCCTTTTTTAATCACTCTAAATTTTAGAACCTTTCCTGTTTTGATTATTTCTTATATATCCTGTACATAAGTTTTATTTGTACGTAGATGTTTTCATATTATCTCTCCCATTAGATTGTGAGCTCCTTGAAGGCAGGAAATGCTTTGCATTTCTTTGTATTATTAAGCACAGTGCCTGCAGTTAGAAGACACTAAGAAATACTTATTTAAAAAAATGCTCATTAACTGACACATTATAGAGGTTCAGTTATCATCATAGAGGTTCAGTTATCATCTAGTCAGAGTCCAATATTTGACAGATGAGGTATCTGCAGGCTAGAGAATATGTGATTTGCCAAGGGCAGTCAGTTACTTAACAACAAAAATCAGGATTTGAATCTTAGTATTCTAGCTCTTCTCTTCCTTTTCTCTATCCCAGCTCTCCGACTCCCCTTATACCCGCTATGTTCATGCCTTTTACAATTCCATAGAGTAGGAAAGAGTAAAGGAAAGACACATATTTCCCTTGAGCATAAAAGAAAGGTTAGCAAAATTGTGCAAAAGGTGAAGTTTTACTCTGGCACCTTGATCTTTTGACCCTTTCCAAAAATTTTATGGTATTCATATGAGGCTCATCTCATAATATAAATATCCAGAAATATGCTGGCAAGTATTTTATAACCAGATCTCAGAGAAAAAATATGTACACAGTACAATTTTGATTTTAATCTGTATTCTTAATAGTTTCTCTAACTTTCCTAAGTCCATCTATATCTTCTGCCCATTTCTGAGGTGTAAATGCTAAGACTAAAAATTTAACAATCTGCTAGGTCAAGTGGCTCCAGCACACCCAACCTCTCTGGATACTGGGATCCCTGGAAATCAGGCCTGGACATATCAACTCTACTCAGTTTAACTTCATCATATATCAACAAAGAAGCAAAACTGCATAAGAAATCAGTGGATTTGTGATATCATTCTGGTTTATTCCTTTCACATTCCTTTCTTTTCCCCATTTACACTTAAAAACAATTTTTAACCATTTTTAATTAAATTTTGAGTTCCATAGTCTGTCCCTCCCTGAGAAGTCAAGCAATTTGATATAGATCAAACATATGCAGTTATGCAAAACATATCTCCATATTAGTCATGTTGTTTCACAAATCTTCTCAAAGCCATAATAAATCCAGAAGTTCAGGAAGAAGCAAAATTCCTCTAACTTCCCATTGACCTGATAGAATCAGATGCTTACTTCTTTGGCCAGTGTTGAAAATGTCAAGACATAAAGCATTCACTGGTTCACTGATTTACATTGACGACTACATAAGTGTTGCTTTTTCCACACAAGAATAGCTGGAAGAGTCAAGTTAGTTTGCTCTCTCTGAATGAAACAAAGCTCTCTTTCATTCCTGAAAAGAAAACAACAAGCATTAGTTAAAGGGAGGGAAAATGAACAGTAATGTCATATTACAGCAAAAAGAAGTAGGTCAGGACAAGCACTTTGGAATATTTTAAGATCAGAAGCACAGAAACCTAGGACTTGGGGAGAAAAAATTCGGGGATTTCTAATCTATCCTCTTGTCTCATAGATATTTTATAATGTACTCTGTCACTTCATCCCTTCCCCCCCACTCAATGAATTGATTCATCAGAAGTTCTTTAATTTATTTGTCCCAAATGCCATAACCTAAATAAGTGGATCTCTTTATCTTCAGGGAAGATGCAAAACAAAATAGCCATTATCATTTATACACATCTACACCCTGTTTCTGACACATATGAACTGTGTGATCTGGACTTAATCTGTAAATTGATTGGGGCTCCAGGCCAGAAGCATCAAACACACCTGCAGGCTGCATGCCCACAACTCTCCCAAGGGCAGATAATGCAATTGAGAAATATTTAACCAAACAAAATTCAATAAGACATTTGTTGTTTTTGTTATTCAGTAATGTCAGACTCTTCACGAGCCCATGTGAGCTTTTCTTAGTAGAGATACTAATGATTTGCCACTTCCTTTTCCAACTCATTTTTATAGATAAGAAAACTGAGACAAACCAGGATGAAGTGATTTGTCCTGGGTCACCCAGCTAGAATGTTTCTGATACCATATTTGAACTCACAAAGATGAGACTTCCTGACTCCAGGTTTGGGGAATCCATCTACTACACCAACTTGTTGTCCAGTCAATAAAAAATAGAAAATCACATATTAACATTATCTAAATCAATATGTACTATCAGGGACCCTTATATATGTTAAGTGGCCTCCATTCCTATTCAAGTTTGAAACCACTCCTCTAGGTAATTCTCAGACATTTGCATTGGTGGAAGGCATGAAATCACAAGGCTAGTCCCTATCTCTATCCTGTACTATGCCTTGTATTTCTCCAGACTACTAGGAAGTTAATACAGATATTCTTTATGAGGTTAAACCTGCTATAATTATTCCTTTTATATTATTCAGCTACATCACATTATCAGTTTTGAGCAAAATTATCCTACAGTGCTGATCTAATCTCTGCATGTTTCTCTGTGACCCCTAGGAAACTTGTTGTCCTATAAAAGTTCAGCAGTTTAGTTTTGCTATCTAGCATAATAATGGTAATCATTTTAATAGAACAGCTGGAAGTTTGCAAAATGCTTTACAATTATTTTCTCATTTAATTTTTCATAACAATGCTGGGAGGTCAGCATTCTCATAACTCACTTTTTTTTAGGTTTTACAAAGCAATGTGGTTAAGTGACTTACCCAAGGTCACTTAGCTAGGTGATTATTAAGTGTCTGAGATCAGATCTGAACTCTAGGGCTAGTGTCCTATCCACTGTACCACCTAGCTGCCCCTATAACTCACCTTTTTACAGATGAAGAAACCCAGACAAATATTGGTTAAGTGACATACCCAGGGTTACAAAACTAAGAAGTATCCGGGATCACATTTGAATTCAGGCCTTTCTTCATCAATACTCTTTCAACTAAGCTACCAAACTTCCTTCAAAGGTAAATATGGAAAAGAATCTATCAGAGACATGACAGTGGCAATGTGGAATCTATAAACTTTCGTATTCGACTTTACACATTAGAGTGTCATCAATAATTCAGTGTTAGGGGAAGGGAATGGATGGTCAGGGAATATCACATTGAATAAAATGAAAAGAAATTAGGGCAAATTCCAAGTATGACTTTATTGACAGAATCAAAAATATTCTGAAATTCAAGTATGCCACTATATTGAGTAAGGTTGACTGACTCCTTCAAAAATCTCATAAAATCTTAGATCTAGAGCTGAAAGATCCTTATAGGTTATCCAATTTATGACTCTCATTTTACAAATGAGGAAGTTGAGATCCAAGAAAGGCAAATGCCCAAAGTCATATAGGTATAGATATGATTTGAACTCCAGAGCCAGTGATCTTTCCAATATACCAGGATGTTTCCTATTGCCAATAGTCACTGAGAGAGAGAGGGAAAAAAGACTTCACAATTTTAGATGGAAAAAAACATAGATTTGAACAGATATAGCAGAAAAAAAATTTGAAATCAGGATGTATTTTTTAACATAAGCTCTGATGGATAGGGATGATGCCTAGATATCCTGCTTTTTACAGGGCTGAGAACAGCAATAAGGTTTCTAAGTAAGGCACTGATGATATAGATAGAACACTGGACTTGTAATTAGGAAGACTCATCTCCATGAGTTCAAATGTGACCTCAGACACTTACTGGCTGCGTAATCCTCGCAAAATCACTTAACGATATTGACCTCAGTTCCTCATTTGCAAAAATGAGCAAGAGAAGGAAATGGCAAGTATTCCAGTATCTCTGCCAAGAAAACCCCCAAAAGGGATCATAAGAATTGGATACATCTGAAGCACCTGAACAACAGCAACAAAGAACAGCACTAGGGAGTGTTGTTTCCCTTTGATGATGACTGCAATCAGACAGTGTGTACTGCCACAATGATGTGGCCAGTCAATACTATTCCACGTCGTTAGAATTTTGTTAGGTCATTGTTTAGTTTGGGGTCCATCTGTTTCAGTATGACAGAGATAGACTTGAAGGTTTTGAAGAGATCGGGCAAAATCATCAATGCTTATCAATTGATGCAGTCATTCCTGTCTCATCAATTTGTAATTATTTGAGTTCCGTTTTAACAGGAAACAAATACTTAGACATTCAACCAACCAAGTAGTATTTTATGAATGTAGAAGGGGCTTCTGAAACACTTTCTATAGGGACCCAAAAGCCCTCATAAGTTTTAACCATAGATGAGTTCAAACCAAGGAAACAGGAATAATGAATCATCAATGGATCAACAAGTATTTATTAAGCAATAGGACAATCCCAAGGCTGTCACAAAATTATGTTTCAAGCTTATATTCCAGAGTACAATTGTACCAGTTACATAGACAAAGAACTATAAGAGACCTTAGAAACCAACTAATGAGACCCCTTTCATTGTGAAGCACTACACATTTAAGGGTGATTGGGTGACTGGCTTAAGGGCTAGCTAAAGGCAGACCTTTTACTTTAGTACTTTAGCCCAGGTCTACACATTCCCAGTCCCAGTCCATAACTGAAGGGAAAAATATTTCAGTTTGATTTATATTCCTAAAATGCTGCCTTGTTGATCAGTTGCTAAAGGTATCCCATCTCAATCTCAATAATCATACTGCTTCTGCTTATCATTAACCCATCTTTAATTTCTTAGTATCATTTAAAGAATAGTTGGGATAGACCAATCCTAAAACCTAGATGAGGTCTTCTAGATAAGCTAATCTAAAGAAACTTATTAAAAAGAAATATTACAATATGAAAGGCAGCTTGCTGTAGTGATAGAGATTGGAATCAAAATACATGGAAGAGTTTTGCTTAGGAAAAGAAATGATTCTTAAGAAATTTCATAAATATTTTAGTAGCAGTCTAGTTCATCCATAAGAAATATATCCTAATTTAATAAGCACCTATGAAAATAACCTGGTATAACAAGTGATGCTGATTTCATAAACATAAACAAAAATGAGCTCTAATGGCTATACACGTTTTTAAATGCATATTATTGCATCCAATAGCTCAAATCAATGACTTTAGTAGACATGTAGATATTTTTGCATCTTCTCCGGAGGCAGAATTGGGGGTGGGGAGTTTAATATTTATATGAATCAGTAAAAATTTATGTAAGTTACTGAATTATACTAAGATATTATTTAAGCTCCAGATATTCAGATATTAGATTGAAAAATATACCGAAAGCATTATTTTAACCTTAAGGAAAAAAATACTCTTGATTCTCAAGATTTGTTTTGAAAGAACTGATCTCCAAAATAACCTGAATTCAGACATAAGAAGCTATTTTTAAGGACTTATTTACAATATAAAACATCAGGAACTGGAAGAAAGCCCAAAGTGCAGGAGGGAGAAAGAAGAGGAGAAGAATTCGGTTACATAAAGATGTCATCTATGAAAGCCATATTGGAAAGGAATGAATGCTTAAATCAATGACTTAAACAAGATATTTATAAGCTTTAGGTCTGGGGTGGAGAAGAATCTGACCAATGGGTGCACTTATGAATCCTACAGTGACCAAATTGGCTTGGAATATGTTTTGCTCACAAATTGCTCTTTTGAAAAGTGGAGAGCACACTTTTGAGGCTTGAACAAATGTTTGTTTCTTCATTTAATCTCCACCCTCCAAAAGTTTTAGCACATGTTGCCATGTAAAATTACATAAGTCTCTTGGGCTTAAAAACAAGCAGCTTAGTTATACATATTCCAGACAGTTAAATTCATTCTTTTTTCTTCAAAAGTGGAAGGAAGGAGGTTTTAGTGGCAAAAATGAAAAGAAACTGATGACGAAGATTATTGTAACTTTTAACAATAATAGTAACTGACATTTATGTAGCACTTTTAAGTTTTGCTAAGTGTTTTATAGATATTATCTCATTTGACCCTCACAATAATCCTGAGTGACAGATGCTATTATGTCCTTTTTTATAAAAAAAGAAACTGAGGCAGCCAGCATTGAAGTAACTTGTTCAGAGTCATAAAACTAGCATCTGAGACCAGATTTGAACTTATCTTTCTGACTCCAGGCCAACATTCTATCCAACTGTACTGCCTTTTGAATCTCAGTAATCAAAATCTTAATTAGAATTCATGAACAAAAACCAAAAAAAAGGAAAGTATTCACTTTTTAAATCAAATCACACTATATTATAATAAAAAATTATCTGTATGGAAATCAATGGAAGGCACTATTAGAATAAAGGGAAACAAATGTTAGAAGAAACTGAAGAATCTCAACCAATACCTACTTCCTTAATATATTTTTTCTTTTTTTAAATATATTTTTGTTGCATTAAGTAATAAAAAAATGAAAAAAGAACTTTTAGTAAAAAAAAGTTAGTGTTTAATTAAAGATTTACTTAAATGATCACTTTATACACAAACAGGGAAAACTTGCTCTTTAAAGGAGTCTCTTAAAGCATCCTTTCAAGAGAATGCAAACCCCCTCATTTAACTTCTGTGTAAATTCATTTTTGTAAATTAATGTGAGGTATACCGGTAGAAGGAAATGAAAAAACAAATATTATATACATGCATTTATATGAAAGGTAAGGTGAGGAGAAAAGAGCCAGAACATGAAAAGGAGAATACTAAAGTCAAAGCAGAAGGTCTAAAAGGTCATC
Source organism: Macrotis lagotis (assembly GCF_037893015.1). Classification (NCBI taxonomy): domain Eukaryota; kingdom Metazoa; phylum Chordata; class Mammalia; order Peramelemorphia; family Peramelidae; genus Macrotis; species Macrotis lagotis. Next base: position 424,342,098 of record NC_133666.1, on the reverse strand, counting down.
TTGATTAAACATTGTAGAAGCTACATAATGGTAAAGCCAATAAACAACTCAAAGCTCTTCAAGTCCTTGAAGATGAAGCAAACTGAGGTCTGAGTGAAGTGTCCAAGATTACATGACTAGTAAGTACAAAGTTGATATTAAGAGCTAGAGTTCTGACTTCTATTCCTGAGGGGTTTTTTTTTTGTTTGCTTGTTTTTAATCAATTGCTTCATTAAAAAGAAGGTGGTGAGCTAAGGTGGTAAAGAAATAGGAGCTCAGATATGAGCTAGTAGTTTTCAAAGGAAGAAATTCAAGCTATCAATAAACATGTGAAAAAAATGTTCCAAATCACTAATTTTTAGAGAATTGTGCAAGAAAACAATGCTACCTCACATGCCTCAAATTGGCAAAGTTGATCAAAATAAAAGTGACAAATGCTGAAGGGGCTGTGGGAAAGCAGATACATCAATGCATGGTTAGTGAGACTTTGCCCCCAAGCAATTGAACTGTGCAAAATTTTTTGCCCAGTGATATTGCTACTATGTTGGTACCTCAAAGAGTTCGAAGAAAGAAGAGAAGGGCCATATGGACTAAAATATTTATAATAGCTCTTTTTTGTTGAAAAGATATGAAAGCTAAGAGAATAATCACAGTTGGGGAACAGCTAAACAAATTAATGAATATGAATGTAATGTAATATTATTGGGTCATTAGAAATGATGAAGGGATGACTAGATAAACTTGTAAGATCTGTATGAAGTGATGCAGAATGAAGTGAGCAGAACTTGGAAAACAATTTATACAATGACAAAAACATTGTAAAGTCAAGTAACTTTGCTTTTATTTTTTTTACTTTAATTTTTTTTTAGGTTTTCTCAAGGCAAATGGGGTTAAGTGGCTTGCCCAAGGCCACACAGCTAGGTAATTATTAAGTGTCTGAAACAGGATTTGAACCCAGGTACTCCTGACTCCAGGGCTGGTGCTTTATCCATTACGCCACCTAGCCGCCCCAGTCAAGTAACTTTGAAAGACTTTGAAACTTTGATCAGTGGGTTACTCACCTCTAGGGAAAAAAAGATCAGGAATTCAAGATGCAGGATGAAACATACATTTGTGTAAAGAGACAAAACTTAAAGTATTTGTTTTGTAAATTGTGTATATTTGTTTTGGTGAGAGGAATGACTCAGAATACACATTTAGAATTCTATTGATTTTGTTCAGAGTCATGCTATTAGCACTGACTGGATGAGATTTTGGAGATAGGTGAAATTTGGAACCCTGAGATGTGCTTTTAAAATAATAATGTAAGCAATTCATTAAAAAATTATTTGGTATCTATTGTTCTGGGTGCTTCAGAGAAGAAGAAATCTCTATATTCACAGATCTTACTATCTAGGAAAAAAAGTGTAAATAATGACTAATAAAAGTTTTAAGATTAAAATAGAGACTGGAGGTGGCTAGGTGGCACAGTGGATAGAGCTGTGGCCCTGGAGTCAGGAGTACCTGCGTTCAAATTTGACCTCAGACTCTTAATATAATTATCTATCTGTGTAGCCTTGGGCAAGCCACTTAACCCATTGCCTTGCAAAAACCTAAAAAAAAATAGAGACTGTGTGGTGGTAGAGAGGTAGAAAGTCAGGGTTAGAGCCAGGAAAAACTTGGATCCAAATCTTCTTGATTTGTTAGCTTTATCACAAACCTTGGGAAAATATTTTACTCTATGTTTCAAGCAATTCTCCAGAACATAAATATTAAGTCAATAAAAGATCTCTCGATCCAGAAATTCCATGCTGATCACTTGCATATTCATATGCCATAAATAACATGAAAATGCAAATTAAAAGGAGATAGGTAGAAAAGTAAACTGGGGCAAATTGTGGATGGCCTTAGAAATAAGGAATAGAAGAATTTGAACTTTATTCAATAGATAATGGGTAGTCACTGAAGGGTTTTTTTGAGGAGGGAATGACATGGTTTACTTACTTTATTTGTGGGTAGAATTGGAGTAGGAAGAGTTTGAAGGCTCACGTGAGAGGTACTCAACCAGAGTTATATATGTAGAAATGGAGAACTGAATCAAGAACCATCACTGAGGTTGAAGTTATAGAACATTTGAATGTCTGGGAGGAATGGGTAAAAAAAGGAGAGAAATCAAAGATTCCTATCATAGAATAGGAGCAGCATAGGGGAAATGTGTAGTCAAGAGGCAACTGGGTGACACTTATTAGATAAAGTGTTTGGACTTGTAGTAATAAAGACTCAAATTCAAAATCTGCCTCAAATAATAAATGACTTTGGCCTCAAGTTTCATCTCAGCCTCAATTGTCTGATAGGTAAAATTGGTTAATAATTACACCTACCTTAAACAGTTGTGGAAAGATCACATATGAATGTATGTATACAGCTTTGCAAACTTTAAAGTCTAAATTAAGTGATAGCAGTATTAGTAGTGTGCAATAGTAGAAGCATTGGTCATCCTTGGATATGCTATTCTCATTGAATGAGACTGAAAGAGCAAGGCAAAATTTTTAAGTACAATTCAGAGTCAGACAATGGCAGCAAAGTTTAGTGAGAAGTATTTAATTCTGGCATTAAGACTCAGAACTTTTTTAATGTAGTTACTAAAACTTTGGGGGAATTAAAATTTTATGAGATTAATATGGTGTTCTTCCCAGAACATGATGAAGCATTGAATGCAAGCCTCTCCTAGAGACACTCAAGGACCATAATTTCGAAACAACCCTTTAGGCAATGTAACTTCCTCTCAGTCAATAATTTCACCCTCCTCCCAATGCTGCCAAGAGATAATTTTAACTAATTTGGATTTTTCTTCTCTTAGCACATATAATAGTCACAATAATGAGCAGGAAGCAGGATACAAAGATAGCTAAGTAATTCACATATTGAATAATTAGACCGTGAATAGTTAAGAGGGGACTATAAGTGGGAAGAATATGTCCTTTGGATTCTCTATATTTTCATCAACACACATAAACTTCTGAGAAGTTTGAAAGAACATCTACATTAAAAATTTTGGTACTGCTACTTGACCATGACAATTTTAATTTGAAAAGCCATACTATAAGGAAAAAAAGCTTCAAACTTAAAAGGTACATTTCCCTTTCTTACTCTAATTTAAGCAAAGGGAACAACTCAAAAACTTGAAGATTTTGTTCTTTGTCAATTATCCCTTGGATGTTTATGACACACTCAGCTGGTGTGCAGAGCACATCATTGTTCTGGTACAGTAGGAGATAAAACAGATTCCTGGACTAGTTTTGGTCTGTGAGATGAAAAAATGTGTTTCTCTACTTGGCAAATAAGAAAAAAAATTCAAAAACAGGATGTTGGGCTTTTCTTTAAGTCTTAAAATAGAAATACATTTATTCAAAGGACTTTATTGAGAAGTTGCATGGAAAGTAGGTGGACAGATACCTTCAAAGCTGTTCCACCTCTGACGCATCCTGGCTGTGCTCTCCTAGGAAAGTCCCTTGACCTCTCAATGTCCCAAGATGCTTTCTAAATTAGAGTATATAAATAAAAGAAGAGTTGCCAAGATTGGCAATTGGAGAGACAATTTTCTCATTATTGTTGAAATCAGAGTTATGAACTAATGCAAAAATGTTTACATACAGACTTACTCAACACTTTAAAAAATCAGCTTTTACAATTTTCAGAAATAATTTAGAATTAATGACAATTCGTGTTTAGATAGCACTGATTAAGATAAAGATAAATGTGTGGTCACACCATCATCTCATTTGTTTAAAATACTTTTTTGATGTGAAACTGATATAAGGGGAAGAAAATAGTATAATTAGTTTTTAGAATGTTTAATAAATTAAGTGAGAAAAATTTAACTAATCATCAAGACCTGCCACTTGGTATAGCTAACAAAAAAGTTGATGGATTTAGAATCAGACTTGGGTTCAAATCTCATTTGGCTCTGACAATCTATATAATTGTGTTGTCTATGTGCTTCTATGCTGCTTCTGTAAAATGAGAGGATAAGGCTAAATGTCTTCCACAGGACTATGTAGCTCTAAACTTAGGATCTAATGAGCTATGTCACTGTCTACCACCCCCAAACAGGGTCAGGCTGAGATGAACAGGAACCAAGTTCTTCTGAAAATTTCAAGATTTTTGCTCTGCTTTAGTGCCACAAAATGCTTGCCAAGAATAAAAAGAGAATTATTAATGTTCCCAGCTTCTTCTAGTCAGTCTCCAAAGAATTGTGTTTTATTACAATGTTCTGATCCAGCCAAGTCACAGAGAGAAAGTCTGCATGAAATAATTCCAAAACCAGAAAAAAAATCTATTGTAAAATTGAAAAATATTTAGGCCTTATGTAGGGTCTAAAAAGTCATTCATTCATTCATGGAATTCCCAAAGCATATGCAGACCAGATAGTAGAACTGCTATAAGGTTAATAATGTCAGAATTCAGTTTTATTTATAGTGCCTTTAGGGATCATATAGCAAGGAGTCAGGAGTTTGAAGTAGGCAGGCCAATAACATTACAAAATTTTGGCCTATTCTTCAATGAAGAAAGGGAGTGGCTGGAAAACAACCACTAACCTCCTGGTCAAATCTTTTGACTTGCACAGAAACTCCAACTTCAGTGTTAGAAATGGTTAACAGAATATGAATTCTGTTTATAGAGTTGTATATCTGAAGAGAGAGAATCCCATCTCCCCTCCTCATCAAAGCCTTACATCAGGATACTCCAGATTTGCCCCAGATCTCAGATCCATAATTACTTCTAAGTAATGATAGTTGAGAGTCATATAGAGCTTTACTGTATGCAAAACACTTTATGTAGATCATCTCCTTTGATCTATCCAATGTGGTAGGTATTGTTAAAACCATTTTCTTTTTTTTTTGCAGTTGCAATTTAATATTATTTATTTATTTATTTTTATTTTTGCACAAATGATTTTTTTATACATTGCTAAAATATTCTTGTTTAAGAGTAAACACAATACAGCCTCCCCCCAAAAATATAGACTCTCATGAGCAATAAAGTAAAGAGAAAAAAATTAAAATTAAAATTAAAAAATAATAATAATAGGAGCAGCTAGGTGGCACAGTGGACAGAGCATGGGCCCTGGAGTCAGGAGTACCCTAGCTCAAATCCGGCCCCAGACATCCAACAATCACCCAGCTATGTGACCCTGGGCAAGCCACCCAACCTCATGGTCCTGCAAAAACCAAAAAAAATTAAAAATAAAGTAAAATAGCAATAATAATAATAGTAGTGGCGGCTAGGTGGCACAGTGGATAGAGCACCAGCCCTGGAATCAGGAGCACCCAGGCTCAAATACTGACCCAGACACCCAACAATCACCCAGCTGTGTGGCCCCAGGCAAGCCACCTAACCCCACTTGCCCTGTAAGCCCCCCCCACAAAAAATAATAACAATAATAAAAAATGTGCTTCAGTCTATGTTCCAACACCACCAGCTTTGTCATGGGTGGATCACATTCTTTATGATAAGTCCATCACAAAAGTTACTTCCATATTTTTCCACTGTTGCCATTGCTGATCGCAACTCTCTCCATTTGTACTTCCCCATTACCATATACTATATTTTCTCTCTCCTTTCACTCTGTCCCTCTTCTTAAATGTGCTGTAGGATAGCTGAGTGGGGCAGCAGACTGATCACTGGCCCTTGGGCCAAGAGGCCCCAAGCCCACATGCCACCCCTAAGGATCAGCAACCACCTGGCCCTGTGGTACCAGACAGGCCATCTGATCCCAACCCCTTGAAAGAAGTAAAAAAGAAAATGTGTTATATCTGGCCACTCTCCCCTGTGGTCCACCCTCTCCACCATCACTCACATCCCCCCTTCCCCCTGTCCCCTTCTTTCTTTCTTACTCTAGATGTCTATACCTCATTGAGTATATATGCTGTTTTCTCTCTGAGCCACCTCTGATGAGAGCAAAGGTTCCCTCATTCCTCCTCATCTTCCCCCCTTCCATATCATTGCAATAGCTCATTGCAATAAAAAATATTATTATATGAAATATCTTAATCTATTCCACTTCTCCTTTCTCTTACTCCCATTACATTTCCCTTTTAGCCATTGACTCCATTTTTACACTATATCTTCAAATTCAGCTCGTTCCTGTGCTTCATCTATAAAAGCTCCTTCGACCTGCTCTATTAAATGAGAAGTTTCTTATGAGTATTATCAGTACCATTTTTCTATGCAGGAATACATGTAGTTCATCATCACTAAGTCCCTCATATTTTACCCTTCTCCTCCACTCTCTATGCTTTACCTGAGTCCTGTACCTGAAGATCAAACTTTCTGTTCAGCTCTGGTCATTTTAACAGGAACATTGAAATTTCCTTGGTTCATTGAAAGTCCATCTTTTTCCCTGGAAGAGGACATTCAGTTTTGCTGGGTAGTTGATTCTCAGTTGCATTCCGAGTTCTTTTGTCTTCTGGAATATTATACTCCAAGCCCTAGAAGCCTTTAATGTAGTCCTGTGTGATCCTGACTGCAGCTCCACAATATTTGAATTGTGTCCTCCTGGCTGCTTGTAATATTTTCTCTTTGACTTAGGAGTTCTGGAACTTGGCTATAATATTCCTGGGGGTTGGTTTTTTTTTTTATCTCTTTCTGGAGATCAGTGGATTCTCTCAATTTCTATTTTGCCCCCTGCTTCTAGGATATCTGGGCAATTTTCCTGTAGGAATTCTTTTAAAATTATGTCACAGCTCTTTTCCTGATCATGACTTTCAGGTATCCCAATAATTTTTAAATTATCTTTTCTGAATCTGTTTTCCAGATCAGTTATTTTTTCAATGAGATGTTTCACACTTTCTTCTAATTTTTCATTCTTTTGCTTTTGAAGTATTGTGTCCCGACTTCTCGTAAAATCAGCAGCTTCCTTTAGTTCCATTCTACATCTGAAGGATTTGTTTTCCTCACAGAGATTTTTTATTTTTTTTCTATCTGGCCAGTTCTTCTCAATAACTATTTGAACTGTTTTATCTATTTGACCTATGCTGGTTTTTAACATGTTATTTTCTTCAGCATTTTTTTGGTGACTAAGCTGTTGACTTCTTTCTCATGTTTTTCCTGTATCTCTTTCATTTCTTCTCCCAATTTTTCTTCTATCTCCCTCATTTGATTTTCAAAATCTTTTTTGAGCTCTGTCATAGCCTGATCCCAATTTCTGTTTTACTTGCAGTCTTTTGATGCAGGAGCTTGGACTTCCTCATCTTCAGATTGAGTGTTTTGATCCTTCTTGGGATCAAAGACAATGTATTTCTCAATGGTGTTCCTCTTTTTTCTCTGTTTACTCATTTCCCCAGCCTGTGCCTGGTTTTGGGGGTGCTTCCTGAGCTTTTGAGATCCCACAAGGATCTCAGTGTGTGAATCTCTGTCTTCCCTCCTGGTCTGTGAATGACCACAAGCGCACCCCTTTGCCATGGGGCTGAGATGGGGGGTGGGGGCTGCTGTTCTATGAGGGGCCTAGTTTGTGATTAGGATTTGAATGTAGTCAGAGCCCAGAGTCCTGTTCCAGGTACAGAGGACAGACCTTGAACACCTGTCTCCACTCCCCTACCTTGGGTATGCTGGGCACTCAAGGTTCATTTGCCTGCGGCTCCTGCTTACCAGCTCTGCTTACTTCCATTTCCTGGATCTGGGCTGCAGGCCACACTGCTCGCTGAGTGCCCTGAGGGCTGGGTTTCACACACTTGCTCTGGCAGAGGTCCTCCACTGATCTTCCAAGTTGTACCCAGTGAGCCCTAGGGTGTAGGTCAGGAAACTGACCCCGCTGCCATGAGCTGTGGCTCCCAGGTGCCCTGGGGCTGCCTCCATGAGGCTGAAGTTCCTTCACTCTGGTGGGCTGCCCCTCTAACCCCGTGGAGCAGAGCCTTTCCACTATTTTTCAGGTTACCTTGGACTGAAGAACTACCTCACTGGATCCCTCTGTGGGTTCTGTTTCTCAAAAATTTAGAGTCCTTATTTTATGAGTTTTGAAACATTATAGAGAGAGCACCTAAGAGAGCCTCTTCTCCTGTCACCATCTTGGCTCCCAACACCATTTTCTTTATTTGTAAAGTGAGGCTCAGAGCCATTATATGTCTTACCTAATCACACAGCAATTAAGTTGCTGAGGTTGGATTCACTTGACTTTCATTCTTGTACTATATCCATGAGGGAAAGGGAAGAGAGATGGAGAAGGAAAGGAGAAGAAGGGGGGGGGGGGGATAAGGGAGAGGGAAGAGATGGGAGAGAGATGGGAGATAGATAGGAAAGGATTGGGAGGGAGATTGGAGAGGGGTGGGAAGAGAAGGGAAGGGACTATTCAAAAATAAAGGTGATGCTAAAAAAAGGATATCAATATTTTTAAAAACATCTTTAAGTACTATATAAATTGGAGTTTTTTAAAGATTAGTATAGGAAAATTCTCACAGAGATTCTCACAGGCTATTATGCAATCATTTCCATCTAATTCAACCTCTTTCTAAATCTATAGTACTTCATACTAAGAATTAGTTTTTATAATGACAATTCTGAATCAATACAAAATTCTGAATCATGGAAAGATTAAAATTGTAAATGCCATATTTTTGACTAAAGCCATTGGAGTAATATTTAACCTTTAGTTTATTCTTCTTCCCCCCTCCCCTTACAAAAAAGAGAAATCCATTAGCTAGGTCATTCCATTCTCCAAAAATTCTAGTTAATTAAGGTCTTGCTAGAGGAGTCTAAATAACACTCATACCATTTCCAAATCATGTTTGTTTTTGTTGGAAGTTTTGTTAATTTTTCAGAAATTTTGCTGATTTTCTTCTACTCTCATTCAGATAAACTGAGTTTTCTCTTTGGGCCAGGAATATGCCTCCTGCTCTCCATGGTGCCCCAGAGAAATACTGAAGAGCAAATTTTGGTTGATCACTGCTTGACTTCTATCACAACTGGAGTCTCTTCTCTCCCCACTAAGAGAATGGTGAGGAAGGCACCACCACATTTTTCATCTACTATTAGGTGACATAATCATTGAACTGAAACAATTATATTAAAACATGTTCAAATTATTACTTTTACATCTATATTTTCAGCAAAGCGTTATATCCCTTGGTTCTCTGGTCCAGAAGTATAGAGATATCTGAGAATTTCTGCCAGATTAAAAGAGATGATGATAGCCTAAACAGGCTTCTGATTTGTACCATAGACCTTATGAGGCAGATTCTACCAAGTACTTCACTGACATTGCTGGTAAGTCATTTCAGTAGTGTTCCACTCCACATGCAATGTGGGGTCTTGGCAAAGATACCAGAATAGTTTGCCATTTCCTTGTCCAGCTCACTTTATAGATAAGGAAACTGAGGCAAATGGGGTAAATGACTGTCCCAGGATCACACAGTAAATATTTAAGGTCAGATTTTAATTCAGGAAGACAAGTCATCCTGACTCTAGACCTGGCACTCTATTACACCAGTTAGTTGCTCCATTACTGGACTACTGTTTCAGAATTCCTGTTCTATCTGGATAATTTAAATAAAGGTATTGGGTAAGATACCCCAGTGCTTCTTTAATTAAGGACCATTGTTTGGCAAATTGGATGGAGCACTGGATTTGGAGACAGAAAGCCCAGGGTCTGAATCCCACTTCTAATACTAATTAGCTATGTTGAATAGGCAAGTTACCTACTCTGACCTCAATTTCCTTATCTATAAAATGAAAATAATATCTGTAATACTTACCTCCTAGGATTTTTGTGAGAATGAGATAGAATAATGTTCATCAAAAGTTTATCAAATTTTAAGTAACAGTTATTATTATATTATTATTATTAAATATATGCCAAGATTCTACATTTTATATCTATTATCTATCAAAACTTGAATTTAGGATCATAAATGTGCCAAGTGTTTGGCATGTAAACATCTCAATTCTGAGTGAAAATGCCTAAAGAGGCATCCTTTTGACTATAGTTATCATCAAATGATCAATCAAGACAGTGACAATTTTATGAGATTAATTCTAATAAAAATTATATGTCTCTTAGTATTATGAAAATATGGATTCATAGCAATGATGACATGTAATGGCAAAAAAATTTACTCTTTCTTTATAACAATAAGGAAATTCCAAATTTGGGGAAAAAATGTACTAAACATTGCCAGAATTAGGGTAACTGGGTAATGTAATGGAAAGTGTATTAGAATTGAGTCAAAACCAGCCTCAGACACTTTCTAGCTGTGTGTGACTCTGCCCAGGTCACCTAATCCCAATTGTGACCAGAAAAGAAAATAAATTGACAGAATTCTGAATTCAGTTTTGTTTTTTTTTAAAAACTGCTTTAGAGTAGTGTTTAGAGTAGCCAACTTTCTTACAAATGTCAGTTGACTAAGATGAAAATAAAGACATTTAAACAGAAATATAAATAAAATATGCACTAAAAATAGATCCAAGAGGTTTTTTTTTGGGGGGGGGGACTTACTCTGAAACTTCACTTGTCTTATCATCCTTAATCCTAGAAGTCTGATAAAAATTATGTTGTGATTTATGGAAACTAAATGGGACTTAGATTCAAATCCTACCTCTGCTAGTGCTAGCTAAGTGTCCTTGGCAAAGTCATCAAAGCGAGGCAATTGGTCTACATAACTTCTTAGGTGACTTTTAGCTATAAAGCTCTGATACCTTGGAAACAAATGTTTTGCTGTCATATCTTATGCAAAAAATGACAAATTATAGAGTGAAACTGATAAAAGGTCAAAGTTTATAGCTGATTTTGCCCCATATAAATTTGTGGTGTTTCACCTCATTAGGGATTTGTTGCTACTCAGCAAATCCTATTGTATTCTTTTTCTCATTTCATACCCCCTCAGAAGTTCTAAATACTTCCCATTCTCTTCAAGTCCATAGTCTCTTTTGGAAATTTCACTCTTACAAATTTCACTCATACAAAAGTATGCCATAGCTTTCTTACACATCTTCCCCTTCCCTAGCCCCTTCCTAACGCTGCCAAAGGAATCTTCCTCTTGCAAAGATCTTATGTTAGTCTTTTGGTCAAACATCTTCAGCGACTTCCTATTGATGACTGAAAAAAAATGAAAATTCCATATCCTAATATTCAAGACCCCAGCTCACTCCTCCAGCCTTACTTCACCATACTTTGGTGCTTAGCGTATAGAACGTGCTTATTAAATGCTTATTAATTGGTTCCTCTCAAGTTAAAGTAAATCCATGTTACCTCCCTACACTTTTCTGCCATTGCTCAATATTTCTGCCAAACCCCTTTTAACTATTGAATTTCTAGATACCTGTCAACTAAAGTCAAACTCTTTCACCTTCTCTTATAGGTCTCCTTGGTCCTCCCTCCATTTATTATGACTAGACTCCGCTTAACCTTCCTGGCACCTTGTTTATAAATCCTTTATGTACTTGCGTTATATTTAATGACCACATTTTTTGAAAGTTCAAAGAGCACAGATCTCATGTCTTATCTAAATTGTCTCTTCTAGAAACCTAACACCCAACAAAGAACCCTGAAAACTGCTGCAGGGTTAAAAAAAAATTAACAAATGCTGAGTTTAATTGGGTACACAATAAGTTTCACATGGAAAAACTAGTTTGGAAGATATTTCCTACATTCCAATTGAGGCTATTAGAAATATGCACAAAGCTTAAGGATTCTAAACTTTTTTTTTGTCTTAGCCTCTTTTGGCATTTTTGGTGAAACCTGAGAATTCCCTCTCAAAATAATATTTTTAAATGCATAAAATACTTAGGATTACAAAGGAAAAAATCATGTTAAATATAAAAATATTTTTAAAAACAAGTTCATAGACCTCAGGTTAGCAACCCTTGGGTTAAAAAATATTTAATAGAATTTTTTATTTTGCAGAGAATAAGGAACAGCTAGTTCTCTTCTTTCATTTTATAAATGAGAAAGCTGAACCTGGGAGAAGTGATTTATCTAAGTTCTTACAACTAACAAAGAGTAGTAGTGTTCTTTCCATTGCATCACAGGTCCTCAAAGTCCTATCTATTATTAGGCAATTAAGATAATAGCTTAACATCCAACCAATGCCAATTAAGAAAAGAAGAAACAAAGGGGCAGCTAGGTGGTGCAGTAGATAGAGCCCTGGCCCTGGAGTCAGGAGGAGCTAAGTTCAAATGCAGCCTCAGACACTTAATAATCACCTACCTGCGTGAACTTGGGCAAATCACTTAACCCCATTGCCTTGCAAAAACTTAAAAAAAAAAGGAATGAAAAGTCCCATATACAAGCACATATACAAATATGTATAATATATACATGAGTGTATTTATATATTCATGCATTCACATTTAATTGTGTATACACACACATTCACATGTGTATGTATATATATATATATACATACATATTTGTTATATGTAACTGAGTTTATTTGTTCTTTAATTGCTCTTTTAGAACCCAAACCTTAGAAGATTAAATATTAGGGAATATCCTGAAAAACAGATCTAATTACTCAATTGCATGGTAGGGATAAAGTTTTGAATTAACTAGGATATTATTTGTAGCTACTCCCATTTAAATAGGAAAAGCAAATCTTTTGCTTAGTTGATGGTTTTAGATTTCTTGTTACTTATTTTTAGGATCTTGGAAGCTTCTCTCATGCTAATAACAGAGATCCACTGTATATCTACAAAATAATAAAAATACTCTCCTCTCAACAGGACCTCATTTGAATAAGAGAAATTTATTTTATACAAAATATCTCAAGAATATGTCTTTATAAGTGTCTTTTCCTACCTGGTCCTCATATATCTTTAAAAATTCATTTTTTTTTAATGTTTTGTAAGGGACTCTTGTGTGTAGGAGTACTAGCCTGAGGAAGTAAACTTTTATCACCTGGTGTCCTCTAGCACAGGAGTATTATTTTACTGGTAGATTGGAGAGTGACACAGGAGTGGGAGTGGACCAGGGATTGGGGAGGATATTTAAGCACTTGTATTTGGTTTAATAAATGGAGAACTTTCCATCTTTGTCTCCCACCTCTTCAACATTCACCTGAGAATCTGACTGCAGCTGGTCTGAGTCAAATGAATAGGTTATGAATAAAGGATAAGCTAGCCATTAGGCATTCAACAATGTTTGATAAGGATAATGCATCTAGTTAGCCATTCATACTCTCACCCTAAAAATGCTTTCTGAACTGATGCCTATTAGTATCTTGTCCCAAGAAAATAGGAAAAATTGCTAGTTAGAAGTCAACCAAGCTCAGGTTTATAGAGTTAAAAAATCAATGCCAGAGGAGACTTCTGAAAGTGCACATGATTCAACTTATTCCTAAAAAGATACAGTTTGTAAATTATTTAATTTAGTTGAAAGGCAACTAAAATCAATTAACTTATACCTTTAGCAAGTACAGCCAAGAGCCACATTTTGGCAGTAAAGAAAACTCAATGAAACAAATTCAAAACATCTGTTTCCTCATAGCCTCAGCATTTCTCAAAATATCTTAGCCAGAAGTTGAAGACAATAACTCTACCCACTTAAAACACAACAGAGCAAGTTTGTCTCTCAAAGAATAAAGAACATTATTGTAAAAATATTTCTAAGACTTAGCTCTCTTGAGATCATAATTTCCTAAACAGACAAATAAAAATAATTTCTAAAGTGTGATTTTCTCTTTAAATCAAAATATTTTTTCATGTAATTTATTTTGGGACTTTGGGAGGTTCTTAAAAATTGTTCATTTTTTCAATCAGCAAAAATTCACATTATTTTCCTTCCCAATTCAACTCCCTCCCCACCAAGCAGTAATGAAAGAACAAAGTGCTTGTTACAAACATGTATAGTCCTGCAAAAAAAAATTTCCACATTGGTCATATCTATACATACACACATATGCTATATATGTATATCTAGCTATATCTTTATAAATTCTGGACTCCTTCACCTCTCTAAGAGGATGTGGGTAGCAAATTTCATCAGCTTGCAGTATTTTTTTCTTAAATTCTAGATTTTGTCTATGATGTTCCTAAAAGATACTATTTCACACTTTCCATCAAGAAGTATCAATGGATTCTATTTCTACTTTGTCCTCTGGTCCTAAGTGATGGAGGCAGTTTTAAGATTTATGACATTTTGGGGTGAGGTGAGGGTCTGAGAAAACATTCCTAGGGCATTCAGGAGTCTGATTGATTTTAATTTTTCTCTGACCCATTTTCTAGATCAGTTCTTTCTGCTATGAGAAACCTTAATTTACTTCTATTTTTTTCAGTTATTTCATTGTTTTAAAATTTATTGTTTTATAGATCCTTATCTCTTATTTGCTTCATTCTAATTTTCTAGGAGTTTGTCGGTTGAGGAAGGTTTTATGCTCCCTATTCCAGAATGCTACCTCTGGGCACAGATATGCTGCTCAGTTTGCCCTGGATTTTGCAATTACTACTATAGTATTCTGGTATGAGTGTCTCCCCTTGTCCTAGTGCATAGCTTTACCCTTGTGCTGGAAAGTTCCACATGGTGAGCTCCTGGCCCAACTCATTCCCTCATGTCTACAGATCTTTCTCTATTTCTCTGTGCCAATCATGCTGGGGAAAATGACTCATTATGAATTTTCTTGAATTTTCTGGTCAGGATTCAGTCTTAAGTATTTTTTTAGATCTGTTAGAAAGTAGTTTGGGGGGGAAGAAATTCACTCTATTTCTTGCCACTTTTATATGATTTATCTAGGTCAAATAGATCCTTCATTAAAGTCATATAATTGTCAAGTTTTATAATTTAAACATAGTCAATTATCGAACAATAAATATTAATAGCAAAGTATGTCCTCAAAAAATATGACTTACCTGACTGCCTGAAAATGGAACAGTTTAATTTATCCTTGACCATATTTTATTACATTTTCTTAAAACATATATGCATGAAGACCTGTATAACTCATTAAAGTCAGGTATAAATTACAAAAGACCTTAAATTTGCTAATATCACTTATCTAATTATATTACCAATAACATAGAATTATTTCTGTTATTCTGATCTTTTGATTTCATTGATGTGGGTACCTCCAGGTAGTAAAACTACCTCCATGTAGTAAAAGCAATGCAGACCAATGAGTTATCTTAGAGAGTTACCTGAGGCCAGGATGTCCCAAAGTCAGTTTCTACCAACTGTCATTGCTACATTTCAGTGTGAGCAATCTTGTGTCAGAAATCAGCAAATATTCCAAATCAGGGTTTGATTTGTTTTGTTGGTTTTCTAGGTTTAACAAAGTGATGAAAAAAAGTGTAAATAATGCAGATTAAAGTTAAAAATGTGTCAGTATAATCTAGTTGCTCAATGTTTACAAGCACATCACTGCCTTAGGAACCTGGAAATTAAATGACTCATCTGGGACAGCTAGGTGGCACAGTCGATAGAGCACTAACCCTGGAGTCAAAAGGACCTAGTTCAAATCTGACCTCAGACACTTAATAATTGCCTAGCTGTGTGACCTTGGGCAAGTCACTTAACCTTATTGCCTAAAATAAAAAGAATTAAAAAAATAAATGACTCAACTATGATCACAAGGGCAATGTATATGTCAGAAATAAGACTTGAACTCACATCTGTCTGATACAAAGTTGACCCATTATTCATTCTCCTACACTGCCCAATTACAGAAGAGAATTATAAGATTTTTTAAAATTTTTGATAAAAATGTTTACAGATTAGTCATTTTGGGATGAGGAATTAGGATTAGGGTAAGAGATAGATAAGAAATAATTTTTATGAAACGTTCATCAGATTCTGGAGAATTTTGTTTTGATTTGGTTTTTCTTCTTCTAGATGGGGATAACATTGTCCATAGCCAGTCTAATACAATTGGCCTAGCTCTCTGAACTTCTGAGAGGAGATGCTTCCATCAAGATTGATCATCTCTGAAAAGAAGTAAGAACATCACTTGTACAAAAATATTCATATCAGCCCTGTTATAGATGGCAAAGAATTGGAAATCAAGTAAATGTCCTTCAAATGGGGAATGGCTTAGCAAGCTGTGGTATATGTATGTCATGGGACACTATTGTTCTATTAGAAACAAGGAGGGACAGGAATTCAGGGAAGCCTGGATGGATTTATGTGAACTGATGCTGAGTGAGATGAGCAGAACCAGAAAAACACTGTACACCCTAACAGCAACATGGGGGTGACATTCAACCTTGATGGACTTGCTTGTTCCATCAGTACAACAACCAGGGACAATTTTGGGCTGTCTGCAATAGAGAATACCATCTGTATCCAGATAAAGAGCCATGGAGTTTGAACAAATTTCAAGGACTATTCTCTTTCACTTAGGAAAAAAAACAGATATCTTATTGTCTGATCTTATTTCTTATACTTTTATTTTCTTTCTTAAGGATGTGATTTCTCTCTCATCACACTCAATTTGGATCAATGTACAACATGGAAACAAAAATAAAGACTGACAGATTGCTTTCTGGGGGGGGAGTGGGGGAGGGAAGTAAGATTGGGAGAAAAATTGTAAAATTCAAAACTCAAATAAAATCTTTAAAAGTTAAAAAAAAAGATTGATCATCTCACAATGTTAAGGTGTGCATTGTTCTCTTGGTTCTTCTTCCTTCACTCAGTATGAGTGTAACTGTAACTCATTCCATGCTTCTCTAGAGTCTGACCATTTATGATTTCTTATAGAACAATTATATTCCATAGCATTCATGTACCATAACTTGTTTAGCCATTCCTCTCAAATTCCAATTCTTGGCCATTTCAAAAAAGAACTGCTATGAATATTTTGGCACATGTGGGACTTTTCCCATTTTTTTATAATTTCTTCTGGATATAAATCTAGAATCAGAATTGTTGTTTCAAGGGGTATTAACAGTTTTATTGCTCTTTGGGCATAGCTCCATATTGTTCTCTAGAATGGTTGGATCCATTCACAACTCCACCAGCAATGAATCAATGTTCCATTCTTTCCATAAGCTCTCCAACATTCATCATTTTCCCTTTTCTCATCTTGGCCAATCTTGATAGGTATGAGGAGATACCCCATAGTTGTTTTAATTTGCCATTCTCTAATCAATAATGATTTTGAGCATTTTATCATGTGATTATAGCTTTAATTTCTGCATTTGAATACTATCTATTTATATCCTTTGACCATTTATAAACTGGGGAATGATTTGTAACCTTAATTTCATTCAATTCTCTATATATTTTAGAAATGAGACATTTATCAGAACTCCTAGTTGTGAAAATTATTTCCCAGCTTTCTGCTTTCCCCTCTAATGTGGGCAGAATTGATCAATGCAAAAACTTTTAAATAGTCAAAATCATTCATTTTGCAGTTTATAATGTGCTCTAATTCTTGTTTAGTCATAAATGTATCCCCTTTCCATAGATTTCATAGAGTATTGCTTGATCTATTAATTTAACTATAGTGTCACCCTTTATGTATAAATCCTGTATCCATTTTGACCTTATTTTGGTATAGGGTGTGAGATATAGGTCTATGCCTAGTTTTTGCCATAATATTTTCCAGTTTTCCCCAACAATTTTTGTCAAAAAGTGAGTTCTTATCCCAGAAGCTGATGTCTTTGGGTTTGTCAAAGAGTACATTGCTGTAGTCATTTACTGTGGTTTCTTTTGAACCTTTCCTAATCCACCAATCCATTACTCTATTTCTTTACCAGTACCAGGCAGTTTTGATAACTCTCACTTTATAATACAGCTTTATATCTAGTAGAACTAGGTCACCTTCCTTAACATTTTTTTCATCAGTTCCCTTGCTATTCTTGAACTTTTGTTGCTCCAATGAATTTTGTAACTTTTTTCTAGCTCATAAAATAGTTATTTGTTAGTTTGATCAGTAAAAATTATTTCAATGAGAATAACCAACAGTATGGGAATGGGGGGGGGGCAGGTAAGTTTAAGTCCATAAAAAATTTGAAACAATTATTTGATGAAAAAATACATTACAGTATATTTTACATAAAATAGCCTTATTCAAAAGTATATAACCTTCCCATATTTTCCTCATTTTTTATTGAAATTTTATTTTATTTTTCTAATTACATGCAAAGGTAATTTTTCAACATTTATCCATTTGCAAATTTATGTGTTCCACATTTGTCTACCCCCTTCCCCCCCTCTTCCCCTATGGCAGTGAACAGCCTGGCAAAACATGTACATGTACAATCATGTTTAATATATTTTCATATTAGTCATATTGTGAAAGAATTCTCTCACTTCTTACTAAATCACTGTCAATGAAAATCTTTAAAAAACAACCTAATATCTTAAATTGAAGTGCCTACTACTTTTGATGTTTTTTATTTAGTCCTTAGTCTCTTCCCTCTATACAGCCTTCACTCAATAATTCTATCGAGTATCTAACCATGTCACCTCATTTAACATTTTCAATGGCTCTCTATTGTCTCTAGGACAATAGAAAGTGAAATAGCATCTCAGATTCTGATCTTAGCCCTAACACCTTCAGCAAAATCATTAGGAAAGAAATCCCATACCAACAGGCAATCTGTAGTTCTCTCACTCTAAACCTGCAGAGCTTTCTTATTAGTTGACAATGGCTTAGTCTAGCAACATTCTACTAGAGATCCAATGGGGCAAACCCAGAATTCTGTTGCTCAGATCCAAAGGACAAGCTTCATACTTCCTTTTGAATCAGAATGCTCTGGGCAAACAGATTGGGGAAAGTTTTCAGGTCCCCATCTTGATGAGCCTTTTGAGATCCTAGAATAACATAGTACTCAATACCCTGAGAAAACAAGAAGACCCAAAAGGATAGAAAAAGACTGAAAACAGCTTGGCCACTTTGTCCAGAGATACAGAGAGCAAAGGCAGGAAGACTGGACTAAGAATCAAACAAAAAAGAATGCTAGTACCAAAAAAGCTTTTATGGTACACTGTCAAGACACAAAGAAGAAATAACTCCAAAACATTTACACCAGAGCCCCAAACCCAGCAGCATGGGCACAAGTTCAACTAGAATTCTGGGATAAAATAAAGAGTTTAAGGGGTGGCTAGGTGGCGCAGTGGATAAAGCACCAGCCCTGGAGTCAGGAGTACCTGGGTTCAAATCCGGTCTCAGACACTTTATAATTACCTAGCTGTGTGGCCTTGGGCAAGCCACTTAGCCCCATTTGCCTTGTCAAAGTCTAAAAAAAATAAAATAAAATAAAATAAAGAGTTTAAAAAGTAAAAGTGAAAAATATTTGCATAAATGAAATAACACCAGGAGAAATAAATGGAAAAGAAGAGAATGTGCTGGGGGGGGGGGGGGGGGATAGGGGTGAGGGAATGGAAGTGAATTGAGAGCTATACAAGAAAAATTGGAAAGAGAATAAGTAAAAGAAAACTTCAGTGAAAGAATTAAAGAAACTTACATTCTAACTTTCAAGGAATCTGTTTCATTGGTATCAGTCAAAAGTGAATGACTGGGCGGCTAGGTGACTTAGTGGATAAAGCACCAGCCCTGGAGTCAGGAGTTCCTGAGTACAAATCCGGTCTCAGACACTTAATAATTACCTAGCTGTGTGGCCTTGGGCAAGCCACTTAACCCCATTTGCCTTGCAAAAACCTAAAAAAAAAAAGTTAATGACTATGAGAAAAGAAAAATTAAAGTCAAAAAAGTGAAAAAATTTAAAGTATATAGTATTTCAACAAAAATAACTGACTTGAAAATTAGATCAAGAAGAGAGAATTTAAGAATTATTGAATTACCTGAAAACCATTACAAAAAAATGAGCCTAAACTATATTCATATTAAATAAGTCACAAAAGAAAATATCTACACTGGGGCAGAGCCAAGATGGCGACAAGAAGGGATCCAGTCTTAGGAGCTCTCTGATAAAACTCATCAGCTAAGGACTCTAACTAAACTTTCAAGACACAGAACCCACAAAGGCACCCAGTGAGGCAGTTCTCCTACTCGAGGTAACCTGGAAAAAAGCAGAAAGGCTCTGCTCCCCGGGATCAGAGAGGCGACCCGCCAGAGGGGTGGCCTGCCAGAGTGAAAGAACTTCAGCCTCCCGGAGGCAGGCCCAGGGCGCTGGGGGTCTCAGCTCACAGCAGCAGGAGAGTCTCCTGAGCTGCACCCCGAGGAGCACCAGGCACAAAGTGGGGGAACAGCGGGGGACCTCTGCCAGAGCAAGCATGTGGAGCCCAGCCCTCAGGGCACACAGCCAGCAGCTTGGTCTTTCCCCCCAGACCAGGAAACAGAAGCAGGCAGAGCCGGTAAGCAAGGCATGAGCCCATTGATCTGAGGGAGGGGAGTGAAGAGAGACTGCAGAGCTCTGTCCTCAGCCCCAGGAAAAGGACTCTGGGGCTCTGACCACATTCAGATCCTGATCTCAGCCTAGGCCCCCCAATAGAACAGCAGGGCCGCCCTCCACCTCAGTCCCATGGCAGAGGAAGATACTTATGGTCATTCACAGACCAGGAGGGAGGACAGAGCCTCACCCACTGAGACCCTTGTGGGAATGTCCCAAAAGCTCAGGAAGCACCCCAAACCAGGCCCAGGCTGGGAAAATGAGCAAGCAGAGAAACAAAAGGAAGACTATTGAGAAATATTTTGCAAATGAGCCCAAGAAGGATCAAAATACTCAGTCTGAAGATGAGGAAGCACAAGCTCCTGTATCTAAAGACTCCAAGAAAAACAGAAACTGGGCTCAGGCTATGACAGAGCTCAAAAAAGACTTTGAAAATCAAATGAGGGAGTTGGAAGAAAAACTGGGAAAAGAAAGAGAGATGCAGGAAAAACATGAAAATGAAGTCAGCAGCTTAGTCAAGGAAATCCAAAAAAATGCTGAAGAAAATAGCATGCTAAAAACCAGCTTAGGTCAAATGGATAAAACAGTTCAAAAAGTTATTGAGGAGAAGAATGCTCTAAAAAGCAAAATTAGCCAGATGGAAAAAGAGATAAGAAAACTCTCTGAGGACAAATCCTTCAGACAAGGAATAGAATTCAGGGAGATTGATGAATTTACCAGAAATCAGGAATCAATACTTCAAAACCTAAAAAGTTAGAAGAAAATGTGAAATATCTCATTAAAAAAACAACTGATATGGAAAACAGACTTAGGAAAGATAATTTAAAAATTATTGGAATACCTGAAAGTCATGACCAGGAAAAGAGCCTTGACATCATTTTCAAAGAATTACTACAGGAAAATTGCCTTGATATTCTAGAAGCATAGGGCAAAATAGAAAAGGAGAGAATCCACCGATCCCCCCGAGAAAGAGATCCCAAAAAAACCAACCCCTAGGAATATTATAGCCAAGTTCCAGAACTCCCAAGTCAAAGAGAAAATATTACAAGCAGCCAGAAGGACACAGTTCAAATATCGTGGAGCTGCAGTCAGGATCACACAGGACTTAGCAGCAACTACATTGGAAGCTCGTAGGGCTTGGAATACAATATACCAGAAGGCAAAAGAGCTTATAATGCAGCCAAGAATGAACTTACCCATCAAGGCTGAATGTCCCCTTCCAGGGGAAAAAGATGGACTTTCAATGAACCAGGGGAATTTCAAATGTTCCTTTTGGAATGGCCAGAGCTGAACAGAAAGTTTGATCTTCAGATACAGGACTCAGGTGAAGCATGGAGATTGGAGGAGAGGGGGGAAATATGAGGGACTTAATGAGGATGAACTGCATGTATTCCTGCATAGAAAAATGACACTGATAATACTCATATGAACCTTCTCAGTTAATAGAGCAGGTAGAGAGAGCTTTTATAGTTGAAGCACAGGAGAAAGCTGAATTCGAAGATAAAATATGGTTTAAAAATGGAGTCAATAGAAAAAAAGGGAAATGGAATGGAAGAAAGAAAAAGGAGAGGGGTAATAGTCCAAGATATTTCACATAAGATTTTTTTTATTACAATGAGCTATTGCAATGATATGGGAGAGGTAAGGGGGAATGAGGGAATCTTTGCTCTCATCAGAGGTGGCTAGGAGAGGAAACAGCATATATACTCAATGGGGTATAGACATCTGGAGTAAGAAGGAGGGGGGAGCAGGGGGAAGGGGTGGGGATGTGAGTGATGGAGGAAAGGATGGACCATGGGGGGAGAGCGGTCAGATACAACACATTTTCTTTTTTACTTTTGCAAGGGGCTGGGATTGGATGGCTTGTACGGGACCATGGGGCCAGGTGGATTTTGGGCCTAAGGGGTGGTATGGGGGCTCAGGGCTTCTTGGCCCCAGGACCAGGGATCTGTCTGCTGTGCCACTCAGCGACCCTACAGCAGAGTCAGTGTGAAAGGAGAGAGAAAACAGAGTACATGGTAGTGGAAAAATAAGAAAGGAGGGAATTGCGATCAGCAATGGCATCGGTAGAAAAATATGGAAGTAACTTTTGTGATGGACTTATCATAAAGAATGAGATCCACCCATGACAGAGTTGTTGGTGTTGGAACAAAGACTCAAGCACATTTTTTGTTATTATTATTTGGGGGAGGGTGCAGGGCAAGTGGGGCTGGATGGCCTGCCTGGGGCCACATAGCGGGGTGATCTTTGGGTGTCTGGGGCCGGATTTGGACCCAGGTGCTCCTGGCTCAAGGGCCAATGCTCTGTCTGCCACCCAGCCACCCCTACTATTCTTACTATTTTATTTTATTTTGGGTCTTTTTTTTCCTTCTTTTTGGTTTTTGCAGGGCAGTGGGGATCGGGGAGCTTGCATGTCACACGGCTGGGTGATTATTGGGTTTACAAGGCTGGATATGGGCTTGGGTGCTCGAGGCTCCAGGGCTGGTGCTTCGTCCATTGTGCCACCTGGCCATACCTACAATTATTACTATTATTTTTTTTAATCTTAATTTTTTTCTCTCCCCTTTACTTTTTTTCACCCAAGCAAGTCTATCTATATTCATGGGGGAAGAGGGGTATTTTGTTTACTTGTAAACAAGAATGTAAACAATTAATGTAAAAAAACATTTGTACAAAATGAGAATAAAAAATAAATTTAAAAAAAAAGAAAGAAAATATCTACACTGCTTAGAATCAGAGGACAACACAAAAATAAAATCTACCAATCACCTGAAAGAAACTTTTTTTTTGTTTTTGCAAGACAATGGAGTATAAGTAAATTTCCCAAGATTATATAGCTAGGTAATTATTAAGTGCCTGAGGCAGAATTTGAACTCAGATTCTTCTGACTTCAGGGTCAATGCTTTATCCCCTGTACCACCCAGCTACCCCTGAAAGAAAGTGTAAAATGATAACTTCCAGGAACATCAAAGCTAAAACCCAAAGTTTTCAGGAAAAGGAGATATCATGTGAGAAGCTAGAAGAAATTCAATTATCAAAAGTCACAGTCAGAATCACACAAGACTTAGCAATCTCTCTATAAGGGAACAAAGAACTTGGAACATGATATTATGGAAATCAAAAGTCATAATCTTATATCAAAAAAATTATCCAATGAAAATTGTAAATGCAAAAGCCATAATCTTATACCAAAAAAATTATCCAACAAAAATTGTAAACTCATACTAGGGAAAAATAGTCTTTCAAACAGAGGATCTCCAAATATTCCCGATGAAAGATCATAGCTAAATAGAAATCTTGAAATATGAACATTAGTCATAAAAGACAAAAAGCAAATGAGTGAGAAATAACAGTGAACTAATCAAGGATGAACTGTTATTTGAGGAGATGACATGTGTATCTCCTTAGAACCTTAATATCATCAGGGATCCCAGAAGGAGTCTAAGAATAAGGCAGAAGATCTGGGATTGTGAGAGGGATTTTTTGGGTGTGTTATTTTGATGATCTTTTTAAAAGCACACAATGAAAAGGGAAAATACACTCAAAAGAGGGAAAGGAAAAGTTAAATGGGAGAAATTATCTTACATTATTTGGGTGAACAGATGGAAGACTTTACAAACAGTGAGGGGGTAGGTAACCAACACTTGAACCTCAGTTTTATCAAATGAGATCAGAACATACACATGGAGTTGGATGCAGAAATGCATTTTATTTAGCAGGAAACAGGAGGGAAAGCTGACATGAATTGGAATTAAGGGATAGATTAAGAAATAGAAGGAATTAAGGGATGAAGTAATCCTATACAAAACAAACTTAAAGGTTTACAAAAATATTTATAGTTTTTTTTTCAGGTGGCATAGAATATAAAAGAAAAAGAATATGAAAAAAATGAAAAAACTTTTGCCCCCCCCCAATACCACCAAAGCTGAGCAGGGACCATCCTCACAGCTCTAGGGCAGAGGGGAAGGCCTGAACACAGGAGGCAGGAGAGTAGTCAGAGCCTCTCATAAGACCTGGGAGGAATTAAGGTCCCCATGGGTTGTCCCAAAAATCCCCCAAAGCCTTGGAAGTGTGGTAATTCAGTCATAGGCTGAGGAAATGAACAGAAAAAGAAGAATATGACCATAGAAAATTATTTTGGTCCCATGGAGGATCAAAATACATACTCAGATGATGACAAAATTGATTATGCAAATTATGCAAAACCTCCATGAGAAATAGTATGGATGAGCTCACAAAAAAAGACTTTGAAAAGCAATTAAGGGAGGTAGAGGAAAAATGGGAGGAGAAATGAGAGCGATACAGATAAATCATGAAAAGCAAGTCAGCAGCTTGCTGAAAGAAATACAAAAAAATTACTGAAGAAAATAACATGTTAAAAACCAGTTTAGGGGGCAGCTAGGTGGCATAGTGGATAAAGCACTGGCAGGAGTACCTGGGTTCAAATCCAGTCTCAGACACTTAATAATTACCTAGTTTTGTGGCCTTGGGCAAGCCACTTAACCCTGTTTGCCTTGCAAAAAAAAAATCAGTTTAGGCCAAATTGAAAAAGCAGCACAAAAGGCAAATGAGGAGAAGAAGAATGCCTTAAAAAGCAGAATTGGCCAGCTGGAAAAGGAGATTAAAAAAAGCTTTCTGAAGAAAATAACTCCTTCAAATACAGAATGGAACTAAAGGAAGGTGATGACTTTGTGGGAACTCAGGAAGAAATAAAACTGTACCAAAAAAGCACACAGAAATTAGAAGAAAATGTGAAATATCTCATTGGAAAAACAAATGACCTTGAAAACAGATCCAGAAAAGATAATTTAAAAATTATTGGGCTACCTGAAAGTCATGACCAGGAAAAGAGCCTAGACTTCATTTTTCAAGAAATAATACAGCAAAATTGCCCTAATATCCTAGAAGCAGAGGATAAAATAGAAACTGAGGGACCAGTCACATCCTGAAAGAGATCCCAAAAGAAAAATTTCCAGAAATATTATAGCCAAACTCCAAAACTCCCAAGTTAAAGAGAAAATACTAAAAGCTGCCAGAAGCAAATGGCTCTATAGTTAGGGTTTCACAGGTTCTGACAGCATCTACATTAAGGGTTCATAGGGCTTGGAATATGATATTCTGGAAGGCAAAAAAATCTTGGTTTACAACCAAGAATCAACTCCCCAGCAAAACTGAACATCCTGTTTCAGAGGAAAAGACAGACCTACAAAGAAACAGGAGACTTTCAAGATTTCCTATTGAACCAACAAGAGCTGAACAGAAAGTTTAATCTCCAAATACAGGACTCAGGTGAACCATAGAGGGGGTGGAGGAGAAGGACTAACTATGAAGAACTTAATGAATGTTGAACTGGTTGTATTCCTGCATGGGAAGAATATATAGACAAGGCACAGCAAGGAGATGAATATAATGGTATAACATAGTAAAAAGATGGAATCAATGGTGATAAAGAAAAGTACTGGGAGGAAGAGAAAGAAGAAGAAGAAGAAGAAGAAGAAGAAGAAGAAGAAGAAGAAGAAGAAGAAGAAGAAGAAGAAGAAGAAGAAGGGCTAAGATATTTAACTTAAGAGCCAAGAAAAAGCTTTTACAATGGAGTGGAGTGGGGGAAGGTGGGGGGGGGTGAGCCTTCACTTTCATCAGAAATGGCTCATAGAGGAAATAACACACATTTAATAGGATACAGAAATCTATCTTACCTAGAGAAAAATGAGAGGAAAGGGATGGAATAAGGGGGAATGGGGGGAAGGGGGGAGTAGGCGATAGAAGAGAGGGAAGATTGTGGGGGAGGGTACTCAGATACAACACACTTCTGAACAGGACCAAGATGAAAGAAGAGAATGGAATAGATGAGAGTGGAAAGGAATAGAGTGGAGGGAAATCCATCTAGTGATAGCAAGGAAGGTAACTCATCCCAGAGACAGAGCCATTGAAATCCGAACACATATTGAAGTACATTTTTTTTCTTCTCTCTCTATTTTTGAGATTTCTCATCTTTTTTTGGGGGGGGTTATAATTACTCTCACAACAAGATTATTGTAATAATATAAAAATAAATAAACAAAAAATGAAAAAACATCACTTAAGGGCTGACTGGGTTGGACTGAACAAAATTATGTTAAATGGTTGTAATGGAGCATCACTGCATCACAAGAAATGACAAATATCTGCGTGACCTTGGGCAATTCTCTTAACTTTATGGCCTTGAAAAATGAAAAAAGAAAAGAAACAAAGAAGAAAAAGAAAGAAAAGACAAAAAAGATGGTTTGAAAAAGTGATGCAGAGTGAAGTGAGCTAAACAGCTTGTACAACAACAACATTGAAGACCAGTGAGTAAGAAAGCTACTTACTTCCTGACAGAGAAATGATGGACTCTGGATCCAAAAGGAAGATAGACATTTTTATCTGGCTGTGGGAATTTGTTCTGCTTAATTATAGTCATTTATTTTTATTTTTATTTATTTTTAACATTCATTTAAAAATTTTATAGTTTCACATTCTCTCCTTTCTTTCCCTCTCCCACCCATTGAGAATTATGTATTTGAAGTCATACAACATATTTTCCTATCAACCTGCTGAAAATAAAGCAAAAGTGAAAAAAATATGCATCAATCTGCATTCAAAGTTCTCTCTCTGGGGGTAGATACATTTTTCCATCATAGCTCTTTTAGAATTAAAGAGTATAATAGCAGTCCTAAAACCACATGCTTTGATTCACTACTATATTCAAATTCTAGTTGTTTTCTGTAAAAAGACTCCAGAAATAAAATATTATTCCTTTGTTTGGTTTTTAAAATCCTTCTTAAGGGTAGCTGGAGGATAAAAACCAGCCCTGGAGTCAAAAGGACCTGACATCAAAACACTTGATATTTATTAGCTGTGTGACCTTGGGCAAGTCACTTAACCATTGAAAAAAAAGCCCTTCCCAATCTGACTCCAACCTATCTTTCAGGCTTCCTATATTACTACCCCTTTTTATCTGCTACAAATCCAATCAAAGGAATTTGTTTCCTTTCTTTCTATATACTCTTTCTTGTTTTCATATTTGTTTCATCATTATTAAGAATAGTACTTGACACAGAATAAATGCTTGGTAAATTTTTTCATTCACTCAATTCACTAAGCATATTTAACTTAAATTTAATTTTTAAATTAAAACACTCAAATGTATTTCCACACAAAAATCAGAACACAAAAAATAAATAGATATAAATATATATATATAACTGAATCTCATTTCATATTGTTTCTTTTGAATGTAATCTACAAACAATAATTTGAAATATATAATATATAATTCATATAATTATAATTCAAATATATTAATTATATATATTTGATATATGATAAATTTTACAAATTACTTTCAAAATTGTCCTGCTTATATATGCTTCCTTCTGAGCTTCTGTTTTTTCTGTGTATTTAAAAGAATATTTCAGTGGTTCTCTTTCTCATATTTATAGATCTATAAATAGATTTGTATTTGTGTTTGTATGGATATATATACCCATACATATTTATCACTGTTGCTAATATCAGTCTCATTAAAAACTGAAAGGTAAACAAAATACTTATAACAAATAAGCAAAGTAAAACAAAATGAATCTACAAAGAAGCAACATTCATATATCTCTTTCTGTACCTCCTTTTCCATCATCTCTTACTTCATCACAGTTCATCTAATGACATGCTTGATCACTGCACTGATCAAAATTTTCAAGCCTTTCAAAGTTGGTTTTCTTTTAAAAATCTTAATACATTGTTCTCTTGATTCTATTCACATGACTCAGGGTCAGCTCATATTATCCATACTCTGAAATCATCTCTCTTTAAAGTATAATAGCTCATTATATCCATGTACAAAAATTTGTTCAGCCATTTCTTAGTTGACTGAGATAATTTAAGGCATTCCTTTATATAAAAACAATTCATCATCATTATTAATAATAATGTTTTCTCTTCCCCCATCCCCCTTCTTCTCTTTAGTATCAAATAGTTTGCTTTGCTTTAATATAAATATTATCCTCTTATCCCATTCTCACTATTCCCACTGTTCACATGTTGAGTTTAATATATTTCTATACCAAACTGTGTGTGTTGTATATGTGAGGTTCATTTAATACAATTCCACTTCTTTTCCTCCATGCTTGTATGTATTTCTCCCTTACTTTAATTATGAGAAATACAAAATTCTACTCCCCTTTCCTTACTTTCTAAATTAGTCCTTTTGCTCATCATTTCCTTCCTTTCTCAGAGCCTCTGTCTCACATATGTTGATCCTTACTCCCTCAAGAAACTTTGAATATGGGGCAGCTAGGTGGCGCAGTGAATAGAGCACTGGTCTTGGAGTCAGGAGTACCTGGGTTCAAATCCGACCTTAGACACTTAATAATTACCTAGCCATGTGGCCTTGGGCAAGCCACTTAACCCCATTGCCTTGAAAAAATCTAAAAAAAAAAAAAGATACTTTGAATACAATAAGATTTTTAATTACATACTTATTTCTACTTCCCTTATTAGATAGACTGTTAGCACCACTTCATAAAGGTTTTTACAGCTGACCAAGGAAATTTATCTTTCTAAGTTTCTTTGAACTTTTATGTTATTATTTCAAGTTCCTACTCAGCTCTGATCTTTTCATCAGGAATGGTTGAAAATTCTCTATTCCATGAAAGATACATTTTTTTTCAATGTAGAATGATAGTTAAGTCTATAGGGATAATTATTTTGGGTTGTAAACCTTTTTTTTTTGCTTTAAAAATATTATAGGCAGCTAGGTGGTACAGTGGATAGAGCACTGGCCTTGGAGCCAGGAGTACCTGAGTTCAAATCTGGCCTCAGAAACTTAATAATTACCTAGCTGTGTGACCTTGGGCAAGCCACTTAACCCTATTGCCTTGAAAAATCTAAAAAAAAAAAAATCACTTTGGGGTGGCTAGGTGGCATAGTGGATAAAGCACTGGCCCTGAAGTCAGGAGTACCTGGATTCAAATCTGGTCTCAGACACTTAATAATTACCTAGCTGTGTGGCCTTGGGCAAGCCACTTAACCCCATTTGCCTTGCAAAACCCTAAAAAAAAAAATTATCAAGATTTCTTATTTATAGTTGAAGCTGCAGGTCTGGAGTGATCCTAACTATGCTCCTTGACAATAAAACTGCTTCCATTTGGATGCTTGCAGTAATTTTCTTTGATATAGGAGATCTAGATTTTGGCTATGACATTCTTTGGTCTTCCTTAGATAATTTTTTAAGGTGATCAAAGAATTTTCTTTCTTTATTTTCCTCCTCTTATTCTCATAGATTTGTATAGTTTTTTCTTGAAATATGAGACCATGTACCAACTCCCTAAAGAAAATTCTAAGGCTAGAAAAAATAATAAAATTCACATTAAGAACAAAAACTCAATACTCTCAATATAATAATGAAAAAAGTGGAAAGGTCTGTCAATCTGATCTCAAACTATACTAGAAAGCAATGATCATTAAAACTATTACCAGTTCAAAGGAGACAAATAGTGACCAAGAAAAGTCAGAGGCAGACAGAAACAAAGGCTGAAAGACAGTTCCATCAGTGGAACAGATTAGGTTTACAATATAGAGAAGCAAACAAACACAATAGCATACTATTAAAAAACAAACCAAAAGTCACTATTCATCAGGATAAGGACTCAATATTTGACAAAAAAACTCATTATATGCAAAAGAATATACAATACACCAAGATAAGTTTCAAATGACACATGACTTAGATATAAAAGATCATATCATAAACAATTTGAGGGAGAAATTACTTTTAGGATCTATGCATAGGGAAAGAGTTCATGATTAAAGCAACAGGATTACATAAGATGAAACTGACAATTTTGATTGTATAAAATTTAAAAGTTTCAAAAATCTGGAAGTGAAACAAGTAACTGAGAATACATTTTTTGCAATAAATTTCTCTTTTCAAAGATATTTAAGCAAGAATAAAAGCTACTCCAATTGAAAAGCAATTAAAGGATATGAACAGTTTTAAAAGGAAGATAGCAAAGCTACCATCAATCATATAAAAACTGCTCCAAATCACTAATAATTAGAAATATAAATTAAATTAACTCTGAAACTCTACCTCACACATATCAGACTGGCAAAGATGACAAAAGAGTAATTGATGAATGTTGGAGGAGTTACAAATACACTGGTATATTACTATGAATTTATCCAGCCATTCTGAAAGGCAATTTGGAGCTATATCCAGAAAGGTGACAAACTATAAATCCTTTGATCCTACTATGCCATTACTAGTCTCATTCTGTCAAAGAAATCACAGGAAAAGGATATATATGGACAAAAGTCTTCATAGCATCCCTTTTGATAGTAGTAAAGAATCCCCTATGGGGATGCTCTTCCATTCAGGAATAGCAAAAATAAATTGTGGATATCAATTAATAGAATATCACTATGACATAAAAATTATGAAATGTACTATTTCAGAGGAAACTGAGAAGACCTTTATGAACTGATGAAGAGTGAAGTAAGCAGAACTAGGAGAGCAATTCATTCAATAAAAGATTTAATAACTCAGATCAATGACAAAATGCCAAAATACAAGTCAAAAGTAATGATAAAACAGACATGAACTTAAAATGCAAAAAGAGACACATAATTTCAGATATGGCTAATGTGAGAGTTTATTTTTTCCTGACTTTATAGCTATATGTACATAGTGGGCAACGAAAGGAGATGTCTCACAGACATTTTTTTTAGTGGTTTTTTTTTACAGACTTGAAAATACAGATTTCTAAGTCTTGAAGGAGGTTGGAGGAAGAATTACAGATCTGGGAGTTATCTGTATAAAGGAAAATCACCAGATACCCAAATGAATTATATTCCTGTTGAGTTAGTAAATGACAATATATTGAGTAAGATTGTTGGCACTTTAGAAGAAAGGTAAAAATAGTATAGAATGAAGTTTAATAAGTTAAGTGTAAGACTAGAAAGGAATAAAGTGACAAGGTGAGGAAGATAAAGCACAATCAGAAAATTAAAAATAAGTGGGACAGGTTATAACGCGCAACCCTGTAAAAAAAGTTAATATCATTGAGAATACCTCAGAAAAGATGAAGGTAATCAACATCTTTACCTTGTAGTTGACCAGCCCTAATTTTGACCTTAACATTTCTTTTTTTTAAGAAATATTTTATTTATTTTGAGTTTTACAGTTTTACCCCCATTCTTCCTTCTCTCTCCCCACCCCCCATGGCCTTGACATTTCAAGGGGAACATGGAAAATCTGAAGGGTACATGGGGAAAATATTGTAAAACTTTTTTTTAAATGGTTGTTTAGTCTAGTAAACCAAAAAAGTCAAAAAGATTTAATTGTCTTTGAGTCTAATAATGGTTATTAAAAGAAAGCTGCTAACTAGTAATTTTCTATTTCTATAGAAGTTAGAGCATAAGGAAGGATTGCTTGGTGGTATTGGTGGTTTATTACTAGAAAAGACAGCCAAAAAAAGGTTATAGACTATTCCTTTCAGGAAACCTTTAAAAAATCTAGCCAAAAGAGCTATTTGTTTGACTCATTCAACTGTTACTTTGTTGAGGGGAGAATGATGAAAACAACAAAAACCTAAATAATTTTAGATCTAATTTCATTATTTTATATTAAAAAAATCTAAAATTTTGGCATATGATCCCTTTATACTTAGAGAGGTGATGTGGGATGTTTCTGGGAATGTAGTAATTATCTAGGAATCTTTATGCAGTCATGAGTCAGCAACAATAAAAATACAAGCACAGTCTAAAATAGATACTATCCGAAGAATATCTGGCTGCTCACATTATATAAAATTTATTTCCACAGTGATATTTTTTTCCCTGACTCTATTTCTGAGTAGGGACTTTACCTCCTACTTTGAAAAATGGAAGTCATTAATCATAAGCTCACAATTCACTCCTACTCCATATTTTTAATAATGCCTCTTGGCATTAGTATTTGTTTTAATTTGTTCTAGTCTATAAGGAAGTAATCCCTTTCCTTGCCAAGAAAACTTCTCTGTTTGGTGCTCTTGATTTCTTTCCATCTTCTCCCACAACCAGTCACTGAATCATTTCTTCTTTTCCTCATCTTCAGTCTCTTTCAATCTACTGTCTCCTTCCTAGCCACTAAACAATTATAGAAAAGTCTCATCCATCCTCAAACTAGCATCCTCTCAAGCTATCTTTTTTCCTTTTTTTTTGCAAGGCAAAAAGGGGTTAAATGACTTGCCCCAAGGTCACACAGATAGGTAATTATTAAATGTCTGAGGCTGGATTTGAACTCAAGTACTCCTGACTCCACTGTGCCCCCTAACTGCCTCTTAGGGCCAGTTTTCTATCCACCTAACTGCCCCCCCCAAGCTATCTTTCTATAGATAGCTATGTATACAAATAATTACTATCATTTTTATATACTGCTTACTATGGGTCAGGAATGAAGAAAAATGATTTTTAAATATTGCATTTGAAACTCACAATCATCCTGGGAGATACTATTGTTACCTTTATTTTACAGAGACAGACTGGGGTTAAATAGGTATCTGAGATCAAACTTGAACTCAGACCTAGCATACTACGTAACTACCTCTTATCCTTTTAAAAGTACAACTCCCAGAAATTGGCTGCTCCTTTCATCCACTGTTCAATCCTTTGAAATTAGGTTTTCAGCCCATAATTTGAGTCTAATAACTAGTCTCTTGGAGATTAGCAATCATTATAAATATAAAAGATTTCTCAATCAACTCCTTACCCTGGTAATTGTCTCTTCCCGCTGGTCTGACCCCATCTCTTTCAGTGAATATCTATATCCCTCTTTCAAATTAAATATAGGTATTTCTCAAATCACCAGACCTCTTTCTTTTTTTACTCTCTTTATCACTCAATCATCTCATCAATTCCATAGGTTCATTTATTATCTCCATAGAGTTGCTTCCCAAATTTAGAGAGCCCTAATCTCTTTTTTGGGCTCCAGTAAGTGAAAAGCAATCATTGAGTATTGATCAAATAACAGGCACAGTGCTCAGTGTTGGGGATGTGAATAAAAATTTAAAAAACAGTCCCTTCACTCAAAGAGCACATATTCTAATGGAGGAGAAAAAAATGGAGAGATAAACAAGATATAAATAAGGTAAGTCAAAGGTGTCAACAGGCAACTGAAACTTCAAAAACTCATGTCAAAAACTTTATTTTTATTACAAGAGAAATGAAGATGCCCTGAGCAAGGACAGAGAGCTCACAATCCAAACAGAAGGTTACATATTTATGAAATGGGAAGGAGAAGCAGAAATCTCTACTTAAATGGGATTGGCAGAGGATGAGAAATCATGAATAATAATTAAGATGGCAAAAGCAGCATTCTTTTCCCTTGGGAACTACTAGACTAGACTTAACTTCCCAGGCCTGGCACCTGTCTTGTCTCCCAAGGACACACAGGGAAGTCTATCTTGGGGTGCAAACAATACAGTATGTCAGCTGGAGGTGGAGGATTTGTTCTTGACATGTTCAGCGGCTCCTGTATGGTCTGGGTCCAACCTTTCTGGAAAATATAGCAACCCACAGAGAAAAGTTCAGAGTCCCCTCCCCCCAACATGGGCAATCTGAAAGGGAAAAGTATTATCAGATTGGAGGACCAGAAAAAAAAAATCTCCTATGGGACTTAAATGAAACTTAAATTGAATTTTGAGGAGTCCAGAGCAACTAAAAAAATCAGAGATGAGTGAGTAGAACATTCCAGGCATAAGAAACAGAGAGTGTAAAGGCATGGAGTGCCCTGCTTGAGAAACTGCAAATATGCTCATCTGGTTGGGTCATATAGTACATCTAGGATAGTATAATGTGAGAAGACTGAAAGGTAGGTAGGAACCAGATTATGAAGAACTTTAAATGCTAAACAGAGAGTTTGTATTTGATCCCATAAGTCACAGAAAGAGTGGTGCTCAGTGAGCAGGTGACATGGTACCTATGCTTCAGAAAAATTATCATGGCAGCCAAATAATAGAGAATGGACAGGAGGGAGGAGACCCTTAGACCAGAAGATCAATGAAAATGTTACTGTAATAGTCCAAGAGTAAAGTGATCAGAGCCTGAACTAGGGTTGTGCTATGGTACTGGAGAGGAGGTATAGAGAATGGCAAGATTTGGTGATGGGTTGCATATGTGGGTGAGTGATAGGTGGTATCAGGAGCAACACAAAGTGAGCCTATATGCTTGGAAAGAAGGTGGCATCTTTGACAGTGATTGCTGTTATTTTTTTTTAGTCATATCTGACTCTTTGTGATCCCTTTGGGGGTTTTCTTGTCAGCGATACTGTAGTGGTTTTTCCATTTCCTTCTCGAGTTCATTTTACAGATTAGGAAATTTGAGTCCAACAGGGTTAAATGACTTGTTCAGAATCACACAGTTAGTGTCTGAAGTTAGATTTGAACTCAGAAAGATGAGTCTTCCTGACTCCAGTCCAGACACCCTATTCTCTATACCACCTAGCTGAGGAGGGTTGGGTTAGGAAGGATAGTGAGGTTTATTTTAAAAGATGTTGAATTTGACATCTAGTTTGAAGACCAAAACACAGTTGGTAAAATCTATGCCTAAATTCTTAATCATCTTCCCATTTTCCAAGGTTTGATTCTTCTGTTTCCTACCACACCCAATCTTGACATTTCCTACACAAAATTTCTCACATTCATATTGTTATTCCCCACTACTCTGGTTTTCATGACTTACTTTCCAACTGGTTTACAATAGCAGCTTCCTATCTTGTTTCCTTATTTCCAGTCACTTCTCCCTCAAAAGTATTCTCCACATAGCTGTCAGATTAATCCTCCTACCAAGTACATTCAGGAGATTTGTGTAACTTAGATATCATAGCAAACAAAGCAAGATGGCATAAACACATTATAAGCATTCCAGCAATGACAAAATTGCAACACAGCAAAGATAATTCTAAAAGACCTGTTGTTGGAAAATGTCATTCACATCCAGAGAAGAACTATGGAATTTGAAAGCAGATCAAAGTATACTATCTTCATTTTTCCAAATTTGTTTTGTGCTTTTGCCCTCTCATACTCCCCCCCATTCTGATTCTTCTTTCACAGCAAGACTAATATGGAAATGTGCAAAGCATATTGTATACATTATAACCCATATCAGATTACTTGCTGTCCTAAGGTAGGAGAAAACAATATAAAAATGAATGCTGAAAATTATTTTTAAATATAATTGAAAAATAAAATTTAAAAAGTGCTACAGATTGCTTTAAAGGTGCCTTAGAGGTCAATCTAGTCAAACTATCTCATTTTGCAGATAAGAAAATGGAGATCAAAGAAACTAAGTGATTTGAGGACACAGATGTAGAATGGCAAACAAAATTATTTGTAAACCTTTACAGCCAAATCCAGAGCTCTTCCTCCCTCTCCCTCACATTTATTTTTAATTTGTAGCACAAAGCATTTGCATTATAAAATGATTGCATATGAAATTGCAAATTTATTGAGTATAACTTATTATTCATTTAAAATATTTAATAGTTATTATGTAAATTTATTTAACCTTCAGCCTCATCTTCTGTCCAAACTGTTTGTCACTCATCTCCTTGATCCAGTGGTCTCCAAATGGTGCCTCCACATCTCTCCAAAATAACTTACAATGTCTTAACTAATAAGTCTAATTTTTTTTTCATAATCTTTATCGTTGACCTCTGGAGTTGCTAACATCACTGATCACTATCTCTTCCTAAATACTCTCTTTTCTAGGTTTTCTCTCATACTACTCTTTTTCAGTTTTTTTTTTTCCCCTGGTTCTTCTTCCATGTCACAATTATTAGCAGTGAGTAGTCTGGGAAGCTCTGTTCTAGACCCTTTTCTTCTTTTTTACTCTCCACTACCTTACTTGGTGTTTTCATCAGCATTCATGGGTTAAATTATGAGTTCTATGCAGATGATTCCCAGATCTATACATCTAATCCTAGTTTCTCTCCTAAATTCCATTTCCATATCCCCAAATTGAAATTTTTTGAACTCGATATTCCAAGGGACCCCAAACACAACATGCTTGATCTAGAATTCATCTTTCTTTCAAAAATTTGAACTTCTTTATTACCCTTGTGGATATCACCAACCTCCAAGTCATCCAGATTGGAAACTTTACCTCAGTATTATCCTCATCTCCCTCCTCTCACTCACCTCACATATTCAATCCACTAACAAATCTTGTCATTATTAACTTCACAACTCTTCTCCACTCATTTCTGCCACTCCAATGCAGGACCTCATTACTGCTGTTGGACTTCTAACTGATCTTCTGGCCTCAAAACTCTTTCCAGTACAATCCACCATCCACTCAGTTTCCAAGGCGATCTTTAAAGCATAGATCTGACCACATCATCCACCTGCTCAATAAGCTCCAGGGGCTCCCTATTGCCACCAGGATTAAAAAACAAACAAAAATCCTCTACAATTAAAGCTCTTTGTACCTGGCCCCTTGCAACCTATCTAGTTTTCTCACACTCTTATTCTCCTACTTGTGCTCTAGGTTACCGCTATCCTACTCTATTTGCAATTCATAGAAAATAATGTCACATCTCCTATCCCAGTGCCTTTGAATTGGTTGCTTCCTCAGCTCTGCCTCTTTATTTTCCTAAGATACATCTCATCTCACATCTGCAGACTTTTCTTGCTCTCCATCACATACAAGTCGAGTTATATAATAGTTATTTACATGTTTCTCTGGAAAGAAAGCTCTTCCAAGGTAGGGATTTTTTTTTCCTTGTTCTATTTTCATATCCACCAGCATAGTGCAAAGGTATACAGTATATGCTCTTGTTGTCTGGATTATCAGTTTCCAAATCCATCCTACCCTGCTGAAATGCAGCCTCCAAGAAGGCTGAGCAGTGGGTTGGACAACTGTTTGTGACCATCTGACTGTTGGCACCTGAAGACAACCAGGTGTCTCCTCTTGAGGTTGTGGACGTAGATTGCTCTAGCTTTCTGGGTGGAAGTGGCACTTCAATACTGTTGCTTTTAATCTTATATTGGTATACAGTCTCCAATTAAACGAGACAGAATTGATGTTAACTGCATCTGTATGGGTCCAAGCCAGTCCCATCCCCTCCTTTCTTTCCTTCATCTCTCCTTCCCTCTCTTACCTTCCCAAACCCTGGAGTAAAAATGTTATCTGAAGGGCAAATTCTTTCTCATCCCCCCCCCCCCCTTCCTCTTCCTAGCTTCTGCTCAGCGCTAGATCTTTTGTTTTTGCTTTAGTCTGTGGAGAAGCCTGGTCAACAGCTTGGAACACTTAGTCCCAGGCCCCACCCCACCTACCCCGCATAGTGCCTGTTAGTCAAAGCAGTAGGAACAATCTTCTAGCACAACAATCTAGGTAAGCCCGTGAGTGGAGGTAGATTACACATATTGAGGTGGGTGGAAAAGTTCTTTCAATTTATTGCATCCTGATGGTGCTCAACATCAGTCCTTTAAAAACTCAAGGAAGACATCTATTGCTCTTGCCAGAGAGGCCTGTCTAAATCAAGGAGATATAGAGGGAAATACTGACAGCTGCAATGGGTTATACACTGCAGATTCAAACAAAATCAGTTTCCATTGCCCCTTATTACTGTGGGGAGAGATGGAATACCATATTCATAGGCATTTTTGTGCAAAACAGCAGTATGTTGAAGATTTAAAATAGGTGGCAATAAGGATGTAGGGAGATAAAAACTGATTTTTGCCCAGGTTATACAAATGCTTTAAGTCTGTCCATAAGATCCTCAAATTTAAAACAGAAAACATCTTGGAAATCCTAGAGAAGGATCTAATTCAGAAGACACTCAAAGATCCAGATGTCAGGTACTTATTTCTTAATGCTGATTAGTGTGGTGACTGAATCAAACCTAAAAACTATAGAAATCTCCTCGATGATATCCATGGACCAAGAAAGAACAAAGCACCAAGTTTGTCCACCGTCCAGATTATGATAGCCAGTTAAGTTAATCAGCGGATTTCAGGAACAGACACTCTTAAAACAACAAAAAACAGGGACCAGACCTAGAACAAGTGGTATGGGATGTTTTTAGGAATCATGCTATTTTAAATGATTCCAAAATACTAATAAATTCCTTTATTTCAACATCAATTTTATTTCTATTGCAGTACTGGGCTTCAAGTCAGTGAGACTTGTACAGGAATCTGTGAGATCAAGGTCATTAATTTCTATCTCGGGCACTTCCTAGGACTACTAAATCATATGGATTGTTTTTGTTGGTGGAGATCTCAACTTCCCTGAATACTAATGAAATCTCAAGTCTGTTAAACCCATTCTTCATTGGAGAAATAGTCAAAAAGTAGACCATTTGGAACTAATCAGCTTTAGAGAAATTTCTCAGGCTGTTTAGTCCAGACATTTCATTTGGCAGATTGACGAAACTGAAGTTCAGAAAAGTTGGAGGACCTGTCCTAAGGATACCAATACAGTTAAGGAAGAGTTAGGATCTGAATCCATGTCCTGACTCATGCTACACATCAATAAATTGCTCAAGATCTCCAAGAACTGAAATGTTTCTTATGAAATTTAACAACTTTTTGGCCAACCTTAGCACATAAAAAGAATTCAATATTGAACTTTTTGTGAAATTGACATATGAAAACCGAGTTATCTTTGACCCTCTCTTCAAGGATCATATCCTAAATCGCTTTTAGTAATCTAAACTCCTTGAGCACATAAGGACTATGTAATTTCTTTGCATCTCGAACACTTAACCTATCTTTGCACATAAAGATGGAAGAAAAATTAGATATTAATTGCTTTACCTTATAAGAAATTGTTAAACTATGTCTTATTAGAAAGTTGCTCAAAAATTTTATTTCATGGAATATTAGAAAAATACAAAAAGTGAAGAACCAAATTATGACTAACGAGAAATGTTTTTAAGTCCTCAAAAGATGGTGTTTGACCCTGAGACCACAGGTATGTTCTTTGTTAATCTGTGGCTCTCATTGAAATGAATTTCAATAAGAGTATATGACTTTTTTTAGTCACAGATACCTTAATTTTGGAAACTTGCTTTGGTTCTGTACTTAATATTTGGATTACTTTTAGCAAATTAAAAATACATAACTACTTGAGGACAGCAATCCAAATTACAACTGAATCATTCAAAAATGAACTAGGAGTTTTAAAAAGGCATAATTTTTGAGTTTTGATTTAAATTTGACTAATTTTGCTAGCGTGCATTAAGTATTTAGTACTTCCAGATACGTAGATTTAAGGCAGTTTTATTTCATATGGTACTCAATAGTGGGTGAGTGGATTTTAAGATTTTCCACCCCCATTAAATGACTGATAATTTCTCAGCACTGTCCATACTGTCCCAGGTTTTTTTTAAAGCTTTGAAAAAAACCAAAAGGAATTTTATTACCATGTTGCTTCAGTCATCATCTGGGGGAACAAGTCTTTTGTGGTGCCAACCACCTATAACAGAGGGGACACGTAAAGCAGACAAATTGAAGCAACAAAGCAGCCTACAGCACTAACAAAACAGCCTGGTGGTCCATGAATATCAAACCACCTTTGCCTTTTTTCCACTTAGATCCTGATGGAAACCCAGGACTCTGAACTCAACAATCTTAGAAAACAGCAATGTTTCTTTCCTCCTGTCAAGTGCCCACCCAAAGGTATCACCCTGAACAGCTTTGTGTAAATTCAGCTTGGCATCTATTCCTGCAGGTGCTACTTGAAGTTGAAGAATTTCGACATCTCATTTTCCATTAGAATGGGAGCTTCTTGAAAGCAGAGAGAACAAAGTATGTATATATAATAAAAGAAATCGGGACCAAGAGTAAAATGACTAAAAAGTAACTGAACTGAAGTATTGAGCCAAGATAAAAGAAAAGCATGGAGCAAAAATCTACTTTTGTTTCTTGGACAATAGGGAACCCTGAAAGGGTTTGTTGTTGCCACTCTTGAAAGTCATTAAAAAGAATCCAAACTAGGGACAGCTAGGTGGCAGTGCAGTGGATAGAGCACCAGCCCCAGAGGCAGGAATACCCAAGTTCAAATGCTGTCTTGGACACTTAATAATCCAGCAAGCATTAAACTCTCCATTAAGCAAAATTTCAAATTTTAACACTGCTTAAAAACTAACACTTTATTTTGGGAGGCTTCAAAACAGATTTAGTGACTAAGAAGCTGTAGATATTTTGGTTCAGCTGTGAATCAAGCATTTCTGCTTTACAAAGGCCAATTCCTCAGAAAGGCAGTACTAGAAGTCTTACCAACAACATTCCACTTATGTTTCCTGGAATGATCTTTGGTTCAAAGCTTGAAACTGGGTTGACAAAGGGGAAAAAAAATCAATTGCTATAGCTCAATTACAAATTCCTTCTTCAAAAGGTAACAATTCACTATACATACAGCTTAATACTTCTAGTTCATGATTTCTTTGTACAGAAATCCCTTCTCATAAGCCAGATCCTGCTCCAATTCATAATTTGAGAAAGCTTAGTGATCAATGAAGGGCACAGAATGGCTCCATTAATAGAACTGACAACCTTTACCGCTTCAGCTGTAGTGAACTGTTTTATTTTTATAACTGTTAACTTTCAAAAAACGCTAAAAATTAAATCCTAAGATTAATGCAAAGACTAGACATTCTCACAGGATGAAACCAGAATTAAAAACCAAACATAAAACCTGGTCCATATTAACCCAAGGGTCCAATTTATGTGACCTTGGAAAAGTTTTAACAACCTCCATTTAAGCTGAATTACAAATCTTAGTTTCAAGTCAAGTCCTTTTCCAGCACCTTATAATCCAATCCAGCCCTCCAATTCTCAATGAGAATTTCTACTTAAATTCTCCAATCTCCTGAATTACTCAATTTTCAACTACTCCAAAACCTTATATTCTATGACCAATTACTTATTCTGAGGATGACTTGATTTCAAAGACATCAAAATTCAATAGTTGCAAATCAATTTATTTAAAGAGATGAGTGATTAGGCATCTGCAATGGTGACTTCAACTTCTACACCTGGTTCAATGCTGATGGAAGTGATCTGCTTAACAATCTCGGAAGGACTGTGCAAATCAATAAGGCGTTTGTGGATTCTCATCTGGAACCGATCCCAAGTCTTTGAACCTTCGCCGCAAGGAGTTTTTCTGGTTGTGATGCGAAGTGTCTAAAAATGGGAGGAAGGGCAAACCAAACTTGTTTTAGAAGTTATACTTAAGAAAACTTTATGAATGCAATAAAGTTTTAGCTATCTATCCGTATCCTGAAGACACCATCAACCATGCTAGATTTTTCTAAGTGTGTAGGACTAAAGGCTCCATCCCAGCCTTTCGTACCTTAGTGGGCATTCGAACAGGTCCCTTCACTTTCAGGTTCTTTTCTTTGGCTCCTCTAATGAGATCGGCAC
The DNA here is from genome assembly GCF_037893015.1 of Macrotis lagotis. Taxonomy (NCBI): domain Eukaryota; kingdom Metazoa; phylum Chordata; class Mammalia; order Peramelemorphia; family Peramelidae; genus Macrotis; species Macrotis lagotis. The sequence continues at coordinate 424,300,438 of NC_133666.1, read as the reverse complement.
ACACTGAAAAGGAAAGAAAGAGGCATTGGTTTGGTTTAGTTCATTCAAAGGGGTCTAGAGCGACCCTATCTCGGAGGTGGCTCAGAATAGCGTATAAGGCAATCACAGAGAAGTCAACTACTTGAGGTTTGGTCATCAGCGCCAACCTGTGTGAAGGCTGCAATCCATGGGCCCGTGGCGGACGCCCGGCAGGGGGGCATTCCCGGCCCTCGGTGGCCCGCAGTTCGCCCGGGGCACCCCACGCTCACCTTTCTCGAGCGACTTCACGTTGCGGCTGGTGAGGGTGATGCGGATGCGGTGAATGGCCACTTCGGGCTCCACGAGCGTCTTGCCGGTGTCTTTGAACGCCTACGACGGAAGGCGGCCATTAGGGGGGGAGGGGGCGGAAACACCAGCCCCGAGGAAGCGGGCTACGGGAGGGCGGCAAGGGGCTCGTTCCAGCCCGGTCGGGGGCCGGTGGCGCGCGTGGGCCGAACCCGCCGCGCGCGGCTCTTCCCCTCCTCCTCCTCGGCCAGCGCGGCCCAGCGGTGCGGAAGCCCCCGGCCGCCCAGCCCCCTCCGGCCCTCCTTACCATGGCGGTGGAGCGGCTTCCCGACCGACTTATTCCTCGGGGTGAGGGAACAGCGGTGAGTCAGGAGGAGGAAGGCAGGGAGCGCGGCCCGCGGAGCCGCAGCGGCGCTATCTCCACCCAAGAGGAAGGGGTGGAGCCGGAGCCGCGCTTTTATAGCCGCGGCCGCGGCCCGGCGCCGCGCGCGCTGGGCGCCCATGACCCGGAAGAGGAAAGGAGCGCCGACAGCCGCGGGCGGACGGAGCGCCGGCCGGGTCGCCCTGCAGCGACCCCTGCCGCTCCGGCGGAGCGGGCGCTCCGACTTCCGGCCCCTGAGTTCCGGGCTCGCCCCGACCCTCGGAAGCCGAGGCCCGGCAGCCGGCGTGAGGAGGGAGTCCCGGACGGAAAGCGGGCCTCGGCCGGGGGCGACGACTTGGTGGCGGAGCCACGTGGACCGCGCCCGCCCCGCCCCCGTCGGAGAAGCACGTGCCCTCGGCCGCCTCCCCTGTCCCTGGAAAAGCGCGACTTCCGGGTTGGGGAGGGCGGGGGCCTCGAAGAGGGGCCCAGGTGCAGGGTAGGGAGAGCCACCGGGGAGGGGTCAAAATGAAGGGGGGAGGCCGTGAGAACTTATATCGAGAGGCGCTGGGGGGGGGGGGGGGGCGGCCAGGTGGCGCAGTGGATAGAGCACCAGCCCTGGAGTCGGGAGGACCCGGGTTCAAACGCGGCCGCAGACACTTAATAGTGACCCACCTGTGCGGGCGTGGGCAAGCCGCCTAACCCCGTGGCCTTGCCAAAACCTTAAAAAAAAGGAGTGGTACTAGGTAGAGAGGAGGGGGCCGGGGTGAAGATGGCACGCGGGGCGCCTGCCCCGGATGCCAGGGCACAAGCTCCATGAGGAGACTTGTCCTAAAACAGGACCAAACCACCTGGAGCACCTGGGCACAGGCTGGCCAAGGCTCAGGAGAGAGAGATGGAAGAAAGGGGGGGAAGCTTCAGAAACTAGGCCACAGAGGGAATGCAGTCCAGATGACGGCCATCTGCTGGTCCATTGTGGCAATGACAGTGTCGTGTGTACATAGAAATACACATATATATTTGCATGTATGCATACACACATATTCTTATATGAAAAATGTGACAAACATCTTTTTTATGAAAAGAAGTTGCAATTGCATCTTTCAAGCATTTTGTTTGTAGAGGCTGTGGTATTTTTGTGATGACAGAAATCAAATCCTTTCAACCTCGATGGACCTGCTCCTTCCATCAGTGCAACCATCAGGGACATGAAGAATACCATCTGTATCCAGAGAAAGAACTGTGCAGTTTGAACAAAGTTCAAGGACTATTCCCTTTACTTTAGGAAAAAAACCCAGATATCTTATTGTCTGATCTTGTTATCTCTTATACTTTTTTAGTTTCTTCCTTAACGATATGATTTCTCATCACATTCAATTTGGATCAGTGTATACCATGGAAACAATGTAAAGACTGGCAAATTGCCTTCTGTGGGGGGTAGGGGGAGGGAAATAAGATCAGGGGAAAATTGTAAAACTCAAAGTAAATAAAATCTTTATAAAAAAAAGAAGAGAAGCTTTATGGGGCGCCTAGGTGGCTCAGTGGATAGAGCACTAGCTAGCCTTGGAGTCAAGGCTGATCATCGCTCCCATGTTAGAGCGTACAGTGTTTTTCCTGGTTCTGCTCATCTTGCTCAGCATCAGTTCATGCAAATCCCTCCAGGCTTCCCTGAATTTCCATCCCTCCTGGTTTCTACTACAACAATAGTGCTCCATGACATACATATACCACAGTTTGTTAAACCATTTCCCAATTGAAGGACATTCACTTAATTTCCAATTTTTTGCCATGTGGTTGGTATTTTTAATTCTTAAAGAAAACTTAGGAAATATTCTCTCCCAGCCAAGCAAAGAAGGTAGTCAGAGTCAAAATGAATTGGAAAACCAGTCCTATCTGTACTTTTCTAAGCTAGTCAGATACTAGTGTCCATGACAAAGGAATTCTTTAAAACAAATATTTCTTTATCGAGTGAATTGGCAAAAATAAATAGTGCAAAGAGCTTGACATAGCAAAAACTTGGGTTCAGATCTTAGTTCTGGCAATGTATGACCCTAGGCAAGTTTCACATCTCAGACTGGTAGGGAACTCAGGATTCCCTTAGTCAAAAAGAATAGATTTAATCTCTTCCACATGAGAACCAGTTTATTTTGGCTTAGAAGACTTCTCTTATCATCCCAAATTCTAGTAATCAATCCCCATGTCCTGGTTCCTGGGCTCCTCATCATTTTGATTACCCTTTTTCTGTATTCTCTAACTTGTTGATGTCCTTCCTAAAATGTAGCACCCAGAACCTAACACTTATGCCCCACAGAAATCTGACCAAGGCAGAATATAGTCTCATAATCACCTCCTGTGCTCTGCATACCTTACCTCTCAAAGTAGTTGTTTTGAGTAGCATATCACATTGTGAGCTGGCCTGTGGAATCCTCACTTCTTTTTTTGTTTGCTTTCCTGTAGCACAGTGGTTCCCAAACTTTTTGAATTCAGGACTCTTAGACTTTAGAAATAATTATTGAGGTCTCTTCCCCCACCCCCAGTACCTGTTGTTTATGTGGATTATATCTATTCACATTTACCATATTAGAAATTAAAATGACTTTGTATGACTCTTGTGGACTCCCTGAAAGCATCCAAGGAATCCTTAGTGGTCTATGGATCACACTTTGAGAATAACTATAGAATTTCCCAAATAAGAAAATAGTATCATCAGTGGCAATCCAGCCATCAGTCCAAAATACATTAAGTATAATACTATGCATCAGACCTTAAAAGGGAATATAACATGAAAAGACATTTATATGCATATATATGTATGTAGAGATAATGCATGCATACATACAATACATACATTGTATGTGTGTGTGTGTGTGTGTGTGTGTAAAATGCTTTCAGGAGAGAGAGAATTCTAACAGGGAGGTTCAGGAAAAGTTTTCCATGGATGTTGGCACATGAACTAGTTCTCAAAAGAATCTAAGGATTCTCAGAGTAGAAGTAAGGGTAGAATGCATTCCAGGCATGAAGTGAAAAGGCATGGATTGCTAACTTCAGAGAGCTGTGAGTAGGCCAGTATGGGCAGAAGGCAGAGTTCATGAAGGGGTGTGCAATAAAGCTAGAAAGGTAGAATGAAGCCAAATTGTAAAGGGCTTCAAGTGCCAAACTAAGGAGGGTAAATCTGTGATTTAAAATTTGCTAATCCACAAAGGGGAATCTGTAAGCAGTCAATCATCATTTGAATAAACTCCTAGTTTAATTGCCCCAGACTTGAAATGTACAATACACAGTTTTATTTATTTTTTATAGTCACAACCATTCTAACTATTTACCTGTAAAATGGAAATAATAATACCTATAAACCCTGTCTCATAGAGTATTGAGGATCAAATGGATGTAAATTTTAAAAGCTAGGAAAAATAGTGATTAATTATTAATCTAGTTTCATGGGTTATAGTGAAGTATAAACTCCTAGTCATACAACAAGATCATTCAAGACTCTTTGGAAGTTGTTACAGGGCCAGGGATTGAACTTTGATTTCGTTGTCACAGAGATCTATGCAGATCAGCTCATTCTCTGTAGCTTTTATTTTTTAAGGCTAAAACAATAGTTTGTTATTTAAGCATTCAGCAACATCTCAGCGATCAAAATTAAAAGTAATACTAAGAATGGAAGGAAGACTTCTCTACAACATGATTAGGTGGGCTGCATTTGAAGCACCCCCCCACCAGGGTGTATGTGGTGAAAGCATGCTTATTCATTCATCCAATAAATTAGGAAATGCAGAACTGCAGGGAACGGGGGACACACAACTACTCATTTCTGAGCTGGCATAAGATCTTTGATGGACTGTCCCTGCTCCAAATGCTTCTCTGTCTTTAATGAGCAACTTCACACCATCTTCCACCATCTGCACCAACTCCATCTCTGACCCAGTCAATCAACATTGGTGATATCAAAGACACCACCCACAACTGCTGTGTCCACACCCCCTAAGTCCCTCTTCTGCAGCCTCAGCTTCTTTTGCATCTCACCATCTTGCCCAGGTGGGGCATGTCAGAATATAACCCAGATGGGAGTTCCACATGAACTTGGTTCTTGGTCTTAAAAACGGGTATCAATCTAGGTGTGTTCATTGCAAAAGTGTGTGAACACCTCCTTCATGTTAACCCTCTTCTGGAGATGACCCTCAGATGATTTTCCTCATTGATCCACAAAAGATAGGTCTTGGCGTTGTGCTAAATGCCCCCAACATCAGATCAGTCTCAGGCCATGCCAGAGATCAAGAAAACTAGGGAGACAGACTTGTCAAAGAGTGGTCATCAGTCAACTGCTACTGTTTCTCCTCAGTCATATTCTTCAGAGCAAAGTATTCCCATTCTGGTCACCTTCCAGGCTGGCCAGAGCTTCCACAGAGAACTTCCCTATGGCCTTGCACTTGCCCCTGCTACAATGAGGGTGTAGGTAGAATCCTTGGATGCTCTGGCCAGATTAAACAGAAGAACTCAGCACATAGTTGGGATCCAGGTCATTACCATCCTGCAGATTGTCAGGGTTAAAATCAGTCTTAGGCCCATCTGAAGACCTCCGTGTCTGCCTTCAATGATAGGATCAAACAGTTCCTTGAACATATCATAGCTCTCTTTATCTCCAGCCATACAACCTACAGTCATGTGGAATGGGTGCCCTGGGTTATCCATACTGGTCTGAATGACATCACTCACAGTAAAGCTGCTGGATGTAACCTTACCCTAGAATTTTTCATAGAGCTCTGGCATCAGCACCTTATCTATGTGACTGTTGTATAAGGAGAGGTCAGTCCCAGGCCACCTTAGCTTGAACTCAGCCACCACATCCTGTAGCTTATATTTTTAATAAATTTCTTAGGACCCTGAGAAATTACATGATTTGCTCAGGATCACAGAGTCAATATTTGTTAGAGGTTGGACTTGAACCCAAGGCTTTCCTGCTCTCTCTACACTATACCATACTGCAACAAGATGTAACTATATAAACAACCCTGTTCAATGACACCCTTATAATAAATATCAGAAAGTTCATGAGACAGGAAGCTATATTCTGGCCAAACTTATTCACCACTGTGATGGAGGAAAATAGTCCAATAGAGGCAGGATTCTCTGTGGATGGTGTGGTCCTCCAGATACTTTTACTTTCAGATGACATAATGATCACTACATCAAACGCTAAAAAATTGCAGAGCCTGCTGGTAGAGATATATGATCATTGCAACAAATTTGACTTGGAGAGATTAAATGACTAAAAATATTTCTGTTGTCCAGATTTCAAAATCCATTTGGATTTGTGTTTCTCTGAATCCCAGTTATGGCACAATACTATCTCTTTATATTTATAAATCATAATTTGTTCAGTCATTCCTCAATTTGAGGGGTACCCCTGTAGTTTCCAGTTCTTTTGTACAACAAAAAGAACTGCTCTAAGTATCTTTGTACATATGCATCTTGTTCAATAGTGATTCCGCATCTATAGCAATGGCTCACTCAGAGCTATAGGGTTTGGAGAAATGATCATTTATTTAAAAAAAAGATGTGAGAAGATTCTGGAAGATCATGAATAAAACAGGACAAACCATACTCTCCAAATTTCAATCACAAAGATAAAATTTTGCTTCAAAGCGAACTCTGAGGAGCAGCAATAATTAAAAGTCGGGGTAAAACAGGTATCCTAAGACAACTTGGGAGGATCTTAGGAAAGACTTTCAGGGAGTCTGGACCATTGGAGTACAACATCTGCAGTTAATTACTGGGCAGCTTGTCAGCCAGCTACCTCAGCTTCAGGAACTGTCACCTCAAGGCAGTGTGAGATTTGCACAGCTGAGTAGGGGAAAATTAAAGACCTTTTCCCCTACCAGGATGCCAGGGCTACCTGTGCTGACCAAATGCCAGCGCCTATGGGTGAAGAGGAGCAATGATGACTGTGGTAGAAGAATGGTTGGGAACCTGTTGGCTGTGAGCACTTTTAGGATAGCAGAGTCCTTGATTTTGGGTTCCAGGGCAGAAGGGCGAGCTGAACTTTGCTACCATGGGAGGGACTGCCTGGAGCAAGAGCATTTGTAGTAATAGCATGGCTAATGAACCTAACTAGGGCTCAGAGGTAGAGGGGAGTACTCATGGTTGGGCCCACAGACATTATTTAGAAAACAACAGTATAAAAACCTAAAACTTGAGTCCCCAACTTCCTACACTCTGGGACTAGAATCTTACCATAATAAGCTGCTTGAAGACAAAATACAAAATAGAAAGAATGAGTAAGCAAAGAAGAAATAACCCAAACATAAATAGATACTTATGGGGATAGAGAACATCTAGGTTCCTACTCAGAAGATAATGAAGTTTAAAAAAGTTATTCCTACTTTAAAGAAAAATATCAAATGATTATAAGACCAAAGAAAGAGTTCTTAGAAGGACTTTAGAAGAATTTTTTAAAAATGAGGAAAAATTGGGGGGAAATAAGAGCAATACAAGAAAATAAAGGATAATATGAAAAGAAATGTAAATAATCAGAAAAAAAGATCCAAAAACTTAAGGAACAAAATAGTTCCTTAAAAACTAGTATTGGGGGGCAGCTCGGTGGTGTAGTGGATAAAGCACTGGCCTTGGAGTCAGGAGTACCTGGGTTCAAAATCCAGTGTCAGACACTTAATAATTACCTAGCTGTGTGGCCTTGGGCAAGCCACTTAACCCCATTTGCCTTGCAAAAAAAAAAAAAGCCTAAAAAAAATCCCTAGTATTGGGCAAGGGGAAGCTAAAAATGGTATAAGATACCAAGAAGTAATAAAACAAAAGGATGAAAAAAATGGAAGAGAATGTGAAGCATCTCATTAGAGAAACAATTGATCTATCAAACAGATCAGGGGCAGCTAGGTGGCTCAAAGGATACAGCATCAGCCCTGGAGTCAGGAGGCCCTGGAATCGGGAGGACCTGAGTTCAAATGTGATCTAGGACACTTAATAATTGCCTAGTTGTATGACCTTGGGCAAGTCACTTAAACCCATTGCCTTGCAACCCCCCCCAAAAAAAAATCAAAGATTTAATTTACGATATGTTGGACTGAAAATTGTTTTTAAAAAAGTCTAAATAGATTACAAAAATCAGTGACTATTGCCTTGGAGTTCTATGAGAAGGTAAAATGTAAATAGAAAAAAATCCATCAGTCACCATCTGAAAGAGATCTCAAGATGAAAACTCATGGGAACATCATAGCCAAGTTTCAAAGTTCTCAGATAAAGGGAAAAAAAATACAAGTAACAAAGGGGAAAAAATAAATATTGTAAAGCTACAGTCAGGATAAAACAAGACCTAGTAACTTCTACATTAAAAGAGTGAAGGACTTGAAAACATTTTGAAGAGCAAAAGGGTGAGTTATCCTTCAACCAAGAATAACTTACCTGGCGGCCACCAACCCAGGCCTGGGGCTCCCATGCTGGCCAAGCAGCAGTGCTTCGGGAAATACTTCCTATTTGGTTTTAACATTGTTTTCTGGCTTTTGGAGGCTGTTGCTGTTGATCATAGGCCTGTGGGCCTGGGGGGAGAAGGGTATCCTTTCCAACATCTCCTCACTTACCCACCTGAGTGGCCTGGATCCTGTCTGGTTCTTCATGGTGGTTGGAGGTATCATGTCTGTGCTAGACTTTGCAGGCTGCAATACCTTTTACTCAAGTTTTTCTTAATGTTCCTTGGCCTTATCTTCTTTCTGGTTCTGGTCACAGGAACCCTGGTCTTTGTTTTTAAGGACTGGTTTAGAGATCAGCTCAATATCTTCATCAACAACAACATCAAGGCCTATCAGGATGATATCAACCTGCAAAACCTCATTGACTTTGCTCAGGAATATTGGTCTTGCTGTGGAGCCTGAGGGCCCAGCGACTGGAACCTCAACATCTATTTTAACTGCACTGACTGGAACCCCAGCCATGAGCGGTGTGGAGCGCCCTTCTGCTGTGTCAAGGATCCTGCAGAGGATGTTCTCAATACCCAATGTGGCTATGATGTCTGGCTCAAACTGGAATTGGAAAAGAGCTTCATCCATACAAAAGGCTGTGTGGGCCAATTTGAAAAGTGGCTGCAAGACAACTTGCTTGTGGTGGCCAGGGTCTTCGTGGGCATCACCATGCTCCAGATCATTGGCATTTGTTTGGCCCAGAATCTTGTGACATCAATGCGGTGAAAGCCAATTGGTGAGGGCAGAGAGGGTGACTCTGAGCCAACAGGATCCACTCCTCAGAGGATGGGCAGCACTGGCTGGTGCCACAGTCAGCTGTGCCGATGAACTCCAGGGGTGACTTTAGCAGGCCCACCTTGAGGAGCCCCTACTCAGCACCAGGCTCAATGATCGTGGCACCCCTGAGTTATTGCAGTCGGGTGGGGCTGCAGGGAGGGTATTCATATTTAGGTTACAGAGAACTGTACAGAGTGGGGGTGGGTATGTGTCCATGCTGGGGCAATGTAAGGGGCGCAGCTGCCTATTCCCTCCCCTGGGCACAGCTATAAAGTCCAGAGATGTTATCAAGGACTTCTGGGGTGGCTGGTTGTCATGGAAACAGCTCCATGTAAAGTGGGGTAGGGGAGAATAAAAGGTTCTAAATCGATTACTGGTTCCTGAGAGTCCTGATAACAGGGGCAGTATCATTCCTTGATGCTACCCAGGCCACAGTCCTTGGGGTGAGGGGGGGGAGGGCATGTGCTAGGGAAAGCTGGGGTGGGGAAGGGTTCTGCTGTTGCCCCCTATCAACCTCGTGGAGACTAATAAATTGTCCTGAAGCTCAAAAAAAAAAAAAAAGAATTACTTACCCAACAAAACTGAATATAATCCTGAATGAAAAAAAGGACATTTAATGAATTGAAAAGCTTTCAAGTTTTTGTGGCAAAAAGATCAGAACTCAATGGATACTTTGACATATAAGATCCAGGAGAAATGTAGGGTAAATATTAAAGACCAATTATAAGGGAATGAATAAGGTCTAGATATTTAATTCTTATGTGGGAAAATGTTATCTGTACTCTTTAGAATAATAAAGAGTTAAGTATGATGGTATGACTCTAATAAATAAAATTGGGTAGAGAGAGGTGATATGGGGCAATTATCTTGTGCAAACAAGGCATGAAAGGAAGAACTGTTACAGTGAAAGCAAGTAGGGGTGGAGGACTGTAGTGCTGGAATCTTATTCTCACTAGAAATGAGTTAAAGAGGGAATAACATCTCTAGAAAGATATAAAAGTCTTTTAATTTTATAAAAGAAATAAGAGTGTGGATGCAGGATAGAGGAGGGACTTTTAGAACAGTGTGTAAATCAAGAAGTAGGAAGATAATAAAGAAGAAATTCTTAGAAGGATGCATGAGTTATTATATCATACAATCTTGAATTTTGTTTTACTTTGTGGTAGGTGTGTGGATCTGTCTCATTTTTCTAACAGTTCTAAAATCTGCAATTATAGGGACAAAAGTAAGGAGAAATTTGAGACAGGGAAATTGAGATGGGGAAAAAACTGGGCTACTGGGTAATATAGTAATAGTTTTATTATTTTAAAGGGTGGACAAGTCAATAAATATCTGATAAATATTCATCATTTTAACTTACCCAAGAAAAGTTTTATTAAGGTAATGAATATATTCTTGTATTCTTATTGATAGCACTAGATAATAAGGATAATTAATATGTAGGAATTACTCCAGGTAAGATTTGAATAATTCCAAAATCAGCAAATATCTCAATAAGAAGAAAAAACTAAACATGAGTTTTAGGAAGATGATTTTGATAGCTCAATGTAAGATGAACAGCATTGGCAGGTGGGGGGAGAAACTTTAGTTAAGGTAAATAAAAGTAGGCTATTGCAGTAACCTAGGTATGAAATAATGAGGGCTTGAAGGGTGACTGCATATGAAAAATTTATAAAGATAGAAATGAGAGTTCTTGGCAAGTGGCTGGATATGTAGGGTTGGGTGAAATATAGTGAGGAGTCAAGGATGACAACTAGGTTGTTCACCTAAGTAACTAGGAAGATAATGGTGCCTTTGACAGCATTTGAGAAATTAGAAAAGGGGAGATTGAGGGAGAGGGACAACGGATTCTATTCTTGACATGTGGGATTTAAGATATCTATAGAATTTTCAGTTCAAGATGTTTAATCAGCAGCTTAAGATATGAAGGTCCAGGGAGAGTTTCAGGCTTGATTGACTGAATTCATGCTATCTTCAAATAAAATAGACAGAGAAAAGAAGGAAAGGATGAACGAGGACAAAAGAAAGGAATGTCCAGGATAGAATCTAGGACATCTATGGAATGATCTAGCAAAGGAGACTTAAAAGGAGTGAGATAAGTATAGAGAACCAGGAAAGAGCACTGTCATAAAAAGTTATGTTCTCTCTAGAGACTTTTTAAAACTTCTTCTCTTTTAGAGGAAAATTCTATCCTCCAGTTCCAATCTTGAAATCACTTCTCTTTCTGAACTTGGGAGAAATACAGTTTTCAGTATCTTTAGCAATTTTTAGGACCCCACATAAAACAGTCAATTCAAACATTGCCAAAAGAATTATTATACATATATTTGTGTGTGTGTGTGTGTGCACATATTATTCTTTCTGTGTAAATGTTCTCATTTTTATAGAAACTTCTGCTTGCCTAGGGGGGTATGGTTTCAATATTTATTTGGGACTTTCATTTTTGACTTCCAAATGGAGTTCATATCTGTCTCTCTCCCCCCACCCCAAACTCAGTCTTCCTGAAGTAAAGTTTTGCCCTTTCTCCCTCTACATTGGAGCCATATAAGGCCTGCAAAATCATTTGATCTGTCACTGCCACAGCAATGGCAGCAGTACTCGGAGTTCAAGAAATCTAGGAGCTTTTTAAGGGTGAATTAATTAAATGTTTGACCAAATATAACAGGCTAATTTTTAAGTTGATAATTTTGTACAACCTGCAAATTATGTTATAAATATCCAAATGACCCTTGGCAGAAAAAAAGATTCTCCACCCCGATCTACAGAGATCCATAACTTCTTGCCAGATCTCTGATCTACTATCAACATTAATTACACTAGACAAAGATTTACTGAATTTTCTTTTATATAAAGAAGACATAATAGTAATGTAAAGTTAAATATCATTGATTTGATCAAACCCTTAAGTGACAAGATTTTATAGCCCATTACTTTACTCTAGTAAGAACATCTCAGTAGAATTAAATTCTAGTCATTTCAGTGAGGTGTAACAGGAAGGCTATTCCAGTTTGTCAGGGAAATTTGATCACAATCAACGAGCTGTCTATAAAATTAGGGAACGAGTTCAGAAGCCACACATTTGAGTATCTAGAAGTCTTCCAGTCAAGAAGACTTGAGAAAGAATTAGGGTCAGAGGATAATAGTTTTACCCCCCCCCCCCCCACTTTGACTAGAGAAGTATCTTCTTTAACTTTGAAGGATTAGGACAATTTTAGACTTCTTATCTCTATTAGCCTAGTATTGTGCCTGGATGACAGTGACTAGTGGCAGTACCTGAAGTAGGAGATAAGATATAAGGAGGAAAAGATAAAAAGCTTTTAAAGAGCTTGGCTACAATATACCTAAGAGAAATATATTGAGGACTCCAGCAAAACAATGTCCTGGACTTGAGTTAGCTTTTTTTTTTTGTAGTATGCTCTCTAAATTAGAGCCTATTTCCCCCAGATTTTGTTTGTACTGGTATGTGACAGACTTTGGTGGTGGTGAGATTTTTTTTTTGTTAAAATAAAACTATACCATCTTAGTAAATACCTCTTTATTTCTAAAAGCTAATTTGCTTGGACTAATTGATATTAAATAATAATTATAAGGGAAAACATAAGTTGAGGACTTATGAGTCATAACAATAAAAACTCTCCAACCCTTCAAGGATACCTCTGGATTTTAAGGAGACAGTGAAAATTATGCTCTGATGACCTGCCATATTGATTAGGGGTTGAGATAAAGAATCACAGAATGTTATATAGTTATAACATGTCAGTGACACAATGATACAATAATAGCAATAATGGTAAGTGATTGAATAAGAAATTTTAAGAAAATAGCTTCCTGAATTTCCTGGAATGAGGAATAGTAACAGTTTATTCCCCTGAGTGTAGCCTTCTTCCAAAGGGAGAAAACATTATCCACCATCTTCTTGGAAGTCTGAATTTTGAGCTCATCCTTCTCTAACAGGTAAATGAAGGAAAAAATAAAGTTGTCTTCCACTGCTCTAAAATTTCACCAATGTGCTCTAATCAGTTCAGTTGCTGATTTTGTTCATTAGAGCATGAAAGGAGCCAGTACCAAGAGATCAATACCCAATTAACTTTTTTAAAAAAAATTTATTCATTTTAAACTTAAATACAAAAAGAGAAAACTTCCATATATTATATAGAACATGAGAGGATTTCGTATAAAACAATAAATTTCAATTTTAAGAACACCTATATAATATATATTACACATGTTTTTCAAAGCTACCCAACTCTGCTTCCTTCTAAGCTTTCCTTTTGTTCTCTACTGTGAACTTTAACTTTATTCACTCCCCACAAGGTTACAAGTAACCTGTATATACACACACACACACACACACACACACACACACACATATATATATATATACATATATATGTATATACACTCACATACACATATATTTTATATATATATATACACATATATGACTGTTCTGTGCATATTTCCACTTGTCATCTCTTTCTCTATAGGTGGATAGCATCTTTCTTCATAGATCCAAGTCTTTCTATGTTTTTCTAAATCAATGAAATCATCATTTCCTATACCACAACAGTATTTTAACACAATCATATCTTATCTGAGAGGTTGTCTATTATAAAAAATTTTCCCCAAATTTCCGCAATCCTTCCATATTTGGTTACAAGGGTTTTATTTATATGTAAAAGTTTTGATTTAAAATAATTTTGGACTTTTAACAATGTTCTCACCTTAAATATGATTTAAGATCTGATATTGCTGAATTTCCTTTCTTCACATCTTTTCCCTCTGGTTCTGATGTTTTGTTCTTCCAAATAAACTTTATTATTTTTTTAACCATAAAAATAATATTTAATAATTTAATTGGGATGACTTTGAAAAGATTAGTTAAGTTAATATGTCATTTTTTATTATGTTGGCTTTATTTACAAATGTTACTCCAATTATTTCAATCTGAATTTATTTGTATAAAAAAAAAGCATTTTGTGCTTATGTTCATATTGTTCCTGTAGTTGGTTGTGTTGGCAGGTATATTCTCAGATATTTTATACTGTCTAATTATTTTAATCCCATAACAATATTGAATTACATTGGTGACAGTGTAGTTTCCCTATTTTTCTCTTTTAATTAAATCTGGTTTAGCTTTGGTTTTGTCTGTGATCATGATTACTATTCCTACTTTTATTACATGATAAATTCTACTCTGATCCTTTATTTTATTTTGTGTCTCTTTATTGTTTCCTGAAAGCAATATATTGTTATATTAACATTTTAAATTTGCTATCCATTTATGTTTGCTGAGTAAATTCATCCCATTCTAAGGTTAACTTTTACATTTCCCTCCTTCCTATTTGTTCTTACTATCCTTTGCACCTTATTTACCCTATCCCTTCTAATTTACTTCTAATTGCTACCTTGCCCTACTATTCCTGGATCTACTCTCCCTCTAAGAGTCCTGCCCTCTTCTCCCACTCAGTTCCCCCATCTTTTTTTCTTTCTAAATTTAAAATGACTTTTATACTGTATATATATATATATATATATATATATATATATAAATATATATATATATGATTAATGTTCCCTCTTTGACTCATATCTGATGAGTCCCTATCACCCTCTCTATCAATTGTTTCTTCTGAATCAATTCTTTCAGGTCTCATTTGTATAAAATAATTACTCCTTTTTATCTCGCTCTACCCAGTTTTACTTTTTAGAGTCACCCCATCATACACAGCTCAGTCCAAGTCTTTCTTTCAAACTACTTAAATAATGATATGTTGTAAAAATATTGATAACATTTTCACATATAAGTAAAAAAAACCCAAACTGACTCTTTTTTATTTCTGCTGTTCTACATTTCTTGAGGTGATGTTTTGTCCTTTTTTGTGGAGGAAATTTGAAGAGCTAAAAGGTTTTTGTCCTTCATCATTTTCCTAGAATCTTCTCTCAGTCCCTAGTCATTTTGCTTGTGCTTCTTAATGTAGTGGGCTACATGAATGACCATTAATATTGGTTTCTGGCTTTGCTTTCCCTAAGAACTCCAAAACCAGAGTCTCAAAAAAGTCAAGTTCCAAATGCAGGATCAACTTAATTTAAGCTATGGGACAGTATCTCTTTGAGTACCTAAAAGTTACCAATAATACCTAAATAATTAAAAACTTAAAATTTCATAATTATTTTAATGCTTTAAGGCCTTTCATTATCTAAGACCCTAAACTATAGCATCTACATCAATCTGCTATGAATCAAGAGCTAAATGATATCATTTTTTATATGTAGGTAGTTAAAATAACAGTGGGCAGTTAAGAAAGACAATATAACAGTGAGGGAGGGAGGGAGGGAGGAATGGGGATTTGAAGTCAGAGGATTAATTTTTCATCTTTATGTAGCAGGTCTTTTGTAAATGCCCTACAGAGGAAATGACACTGACACTAGCAATATACATATATATATATCTATATCTATATCTATATCTATATCTATATCTATCTCTCTCTATATATATATATATATATATATATATATATATACACTCCTAAGATTCTTCCTCACTCCCAAAACTGGAAGAGACTTGAAAGCCAATATGGAAGATGGACAGATACAGTGGGAAGGCAAGGACACCAAAATCTAGTTCATTTCAATGACTATAATGAGTCTGGAATGGAGAAAGAAATGAAAAATTAGAGGGACATTTTCTCACTTTCTTATCCTCTGGGAGTCAGATGTCCCTTTGGAATTTTTGCTCCCTTTCAATTCCTTGTTTTCCACTGGACTAGGTAAAATCTTATCCTCTTTTTAAATTAAGACTTTGATTTCCTAAATCATACTGTGAGATCTATCTGAGATCTAGCTATCTATCTTGGTTCTTGTCCTTCAATATCAAAGAAGAACAAAATATCATCACTATGTTTGAGACAAATTACAGTGTGTCCTATTGTGTGTGGCTGATCAGACCAATACAAGCTCAGAATGCTTTTCCACAGGTTGGGTACAAATAATCCATGAGAACACCTGGGTGGGTACTGTAAATTCAGAAATGTCAGATTTCTTTTGAGCTGCTTCAATTCTTCCTTTCTCATAGAGCTCAGCACCCTCACTGATTAGGGCATACCATGCTAGGTAGTCTTGCATCAGTGTCTCCCATGCTGCACAAATTTCTTCAATAAGACCTTCAGGGTGTCTTGGTATCACTTCTTCTGACCCCCTTGTGAGCACCTGCCCTGTGTGAGTTCTCCATAGAATAGTTATTTTGGGGCAAGTGAATATCTGGCATTCTAACAACATGTCCTGTCCATTGTAATTGCACACTCTGTAGTAATGCTGGAATACCTGGTAGTTTAGCTCAAGAAAGGACCTCAGTAACTGGTATCTTCTCCTGCCAGGTGATCTTCAGAATCTTCCTAAGACAATTTAAATGGAAGTGATTCAGTTTCCTGACATGGCACTGCTAGACTGTCCAGGTTTCACAGGCATATAGCAATGAGGTCAGCACAACAGCTCTGTAGACCTTCAGTTTGGCAGTCAGTCTAATGCTATACTTTCTTTTGGAGCCTCCCAAATACTGAGCTAGCTCTGGCAATGTCAGTGTCAAACTCATTGTCAATGTGTATCTCTTTGGAAAGGACACTGCCAAGGTAAGTGAACTTGTCCACAGTACTTAAAACTTCTCCATTTGCTGTAATCAATGGTTCCACATATGGATGGTGTGGTGCTGGTTGATGGAGCACCTGTGTTTTCTTGGTGTTAATTGTTAGACCAAAATTAGCACAAGCAGCAGAGAATCTATCCATACTTTGTTGTATCTCAGCTTCAGTGGCTGCATTGAGAATACAATCATCTGCAAATAGATGATCATGTACTAACATTCCCTCCAAAATCTGACAATTAATTTGAAATTTGTAATCTACAAAGAACAATACCATATAACTCTTATGATTTGGGTTTGCTTTCCACAGGGATAAATTGAATAAATTTTCTCTTAAGAAATTTCTCTTTTAAAAAAAAAAAAGGAGAAAAGAAAAAACCCAAGCTGCAAAAAGAACAAATGATAAACAAAATCTTCTCTATTAAAGCTTTTTCGTAATCTATTCTAGACCTCTCCTACCATTCAAGTTTTCCAATATATGCTCTTTGATCCAGTGATATGATCTTCTAGCTATTCCATGGGGGAAACAACAACAGCTTTAAACTCCAGGAATTTTCTCTGTGTCCCCCATGAGATTGTCTACTTCCTCATTTCTGCATGCTGTCTTCTCTTGTTTCCATTAAATTCTGACTAATCTAGTTGTTTTTTATAATTTTCTTTTCTCATCCCCTCTTAATTCTAATACCTTCCCTCTCTTGTTTCCTATTTTTCCTGTATATAGCTTGCTTTATATATATTTGTTTAAATGTCTTCTCCCTCATGGGATTATGAGGTTCTTGAGGGCAGGGATTATTTTTTTAACCTCATTTTGTTGACCCAGGGATTAAATAATAAAAGTTTATTGATTGATTGATTGATTGATTGATGATATTTTCCCTCCTTCTGGCTTTCTTTGTTGGAGGTCATTTTCAGCACTGACTATGAGAAAAAAAATCTTGGAAAAAGGTTGAAGGAGTTTCTTAGAAAAGGAAAACTAAGCTTCCCAAGAAGTCAGCAACTAGGGAATTTATGCTTACCTGAAGGTAAAGAGAACAAGTTATACAAGGTCATATAATAGATATGAAGTGGCAACAGAAGCCATATGATGCAATAGACAGAGGTCTGTCCTAGGAGTTTAAAGCATCTGAACTCATTTCCTTCATTAGATGCATACTACTTGCCTTCATTAGATACATACTACTTGCATTACCAGATTCACTTTTTATTCCCTTCCACCCAGGGAATTCAGGCTTTAAATTAGATACTCCTTAACTCAAGGAGTTCTATTCTAATGAAATCACAAGTCCAGAGGAACTTATTTTGTTATAAATAACAAATATAAATAACTTTTCTATACTCCTCTGTATCTCCTTTGGTCTTCCATATCTCTTTTCAATATTTTATTTTATTATTTTGTTTCAGGGACCCAGTAACCTAGACCTCTCCTTACATCAAAACTTACCAATAAGGTTCTGTTCAAAAAATTCCCTCCAAGGAAATTAGGTTTTGCTCTATCCACATTAAAATTAGTCTTCTCCAAACCTATGTTTTTAGCTTTTTTGGTAAAGAAGCATTCTACCAGTGAATTCATTGAACTTCAGTTTTTAATCAAACAGTTTTAAATGCTGTATTCTTTATGCATTATAGTAACAGAGCATTTTAAAAATGAATAGGAAGTAAAATTTTATATCCCCTTTATACAGAAGTAGCCTATATTTTCTTGTAACTTTCATAAACCAATCAAATATTATTTTATAAATTTTTTAGTTTAACTTAGATTAACCTAATCAATGTATAGTCAACTCATATTAGAGCACTATTTCATTTACTACTTCTATTTTTATAAGTGTTTTGGATGAAAAAATTTTTAAAAATTTTTCAATATTCCTTTTTTTTGCCATAAACACAAAACCCTCACTGCTTTAAAGATAGCAAATGGCCAGAAACATAAACTTTATCTTTAAAATTATATTTATAAGCTTTCCATTGAATTGGATTTGGTCTTTGTTGACCATTTCTCCATTTCTGCAATTTAAATGATGAAGGTGAATTTAAGTAATAGGTTTACTAGATAAGTACTTTAGCAAGTTTTGTTTTTAATGGCCTTCATTTCTATTATTAATTTTTAAAAAATAATGGGTGTGAATCCTCCTGGCATGTATTACTAAATACAAGCTTCTCTGTGTCTTTTTTTTTAATCAGGCGCCTGCATATTTTACCATTAGTGCCATCTTGTGAGCAGTCAGAGCAACATGCAAAACAGAAACACATTGTCTAAAGACTGACAGCATTAAAAAAAAGAGAGTCTTGAAGTATTGGTTGGTATCAGGGATGACATAACATTCCTCTCAAAAATATGGATTGTCTTAAATGTCTACATTTTTGAGAGGAATGTTATGTCATCCCTGATACCAACAAAGCATAATTAAATATGTGAACTTGCAGAAGATTTTACCTTTTTGAAAAGGAATAAGACCTTCTCTTCCTTTTTTAAAAGCATTCCTAGACATTTTATGATGATTTTAGTTGGCACTCTTTAAAAATCATTTTGTGAGGGTAAAAGGAGAAAAAAAAATCTGTGGCATTTACAACAAGTTTGGGCAATGCCTACCAAGGTCCCTTCCAACTCAGATTCTGTGAAACTCATAGATAAAAGTCTTAAGAGTATTTGTGGTTAACTTAAAGGATGAAGTCATCAAGATGGAATCTTTGTAATTGTGATTATGAAAATGTTTTGTCTCCACCTTTCATTCAGGGATCTCATGTTACTTAGACATGAACTTATGAAGTTTTTACAAAGTTCAAAGAAATTTATATCCACAAAGACATTGCCCTGAATGAATTCAGAAAACATTCCCCAACATGAATGATGATAAGGCTAAAAATCAAAATGTCAACACATACAATGAAATTGTGGCTGGTCCAAGCAAAGACTAGCTGTTTCATTGACTGGGATTTTTTTGATCATTAAATAGAAAGTAGACCTATTTCATTAGCAAAATTCCAAATTGCTTAGCTAGAATTTTAGGAAATGATTTGCATGATTTTTTTGTTACTTTTTTTATACTATATGCCCCAGTTAGAAATTCTAAATTTTTATAGCAAATTTGGCTTAAATAGTAACCCATATCCAGGGGAAAACTGTACCTATTAATTTGTTATTCCCCATGCCAGTATAGTTTCTTTATAGGCATTACTTTGCCCTCCTAAGCTTCTCTTGTTCCTTTGTTGAGGTGCAATGTTCAAGGGGGCATATATTCAGGTTGGTTTCTTGAATAGTCTCCTCTTGCTATTAATAAAAATTTACCATCACAGCACTTTATGTATTATGTCATTTAATCTTCATGACAACTAGATAAATACTGTGAGTATTTTTACTCCTATTTTATAGAAGAAAATGAAGCTTAGAATGGTTAAGTGATCTTTTTTGGTCACACAATATCAGAAGTGGTACTAAAATTCTAGTTTCTTGATTTTAAGCATAATGCTCTGCCATGTATAAAAATGAATTTTGAAATGTATTTAAATCAAAGCATGAATAAAATATTAAAATTGACTTCTATAAGCAACACATAAAAATCATTTTAGGGAAGACTTTAATTTAAGACCTGTATGAGAATTTCCCCTATCAAGAAAACCATAAGTCTGGTCAAAAAAGAAATAATTTATTGTCATTTCTTATACATGTGTCTGTCTCTTTCCCAACATACATAATAGTTGTTTTCTAAAAGTTCTTAAGTCTGTTATTTGGAACTTCCTATAGAAAAAAAATCATAAGCAGATTTCTCTGCTGAACCACAATAACCTATTTACCTGAGAATATAACTGAATTCCTCCACAAATGCCATACTCTAATATTTTATCTTGGAATAGCAATGACTTTAGGTATTTAAGGCTTTTTTAAAAATCGGACCACTAACCTGTTAGGACTCTTATGTTTGATCCTAATGACAGAAGCTATTTTCTTAACTAACCTTGGAGAGGCACTATCAACAGACACTTGGTATTTAGATGATGAAATTTTTTGGTCATATCAACATAATGATCTTCATCCTTCCTTATCAAAAAAAAAAGACAACAGAAGAGAAATGATGCCATGACAAGCCCATGATTCAGATTTGAATGAGGGAGTGCTGTGCTAAGTCACCAGCTGCTATAGAAGCCCAACTTTTTTGCCTATAATTACTTTCCTGGTAGTACTATATGAATGTGAATTTCAGAAAATTACAATCTCATAAGAGATTAGGTGGTAGAAAGATCAATACAAAGATGCATGATGCATATAAGTACACTGCTGCATATGACCAATAATGACTTATTTTTTGTGAAGTGGCATAAAAGATATTGAGGACAGCTATGACTAGACCAGATATGACAAGAAAAAGAGGGTCAGTTATATGATAAGAATGAGCCATAGTGTGTGGATAGCTTGAGTGCTTTGTTTTTATTATTATTATTATTAACCTATTGTTATATCACCTTCATTTCCAAATTTCTCATCTTCTTCTTCTACTCAGAGAATTATCCTTTGTTGTTTTTTAATTTTATTCATTTTTTCCAGACATACACAAAAGTAGTTTTCTACATTCATCCTTTTACAAGTTTTTAAGTTCCACATTTTTTCTTCCTCTTCTCCATAGCATATATGTTGTACATGTACAATCATGTTTAACATTTTCATATAAGTCATGTTGTAAAAGAGGAATTAGAACAAGGGGGAATAACCATGAGAAAGAAAGAAAAAATATAAAATGAAATTTAAGAAGTGAATACAGTATACTTTGCTCTGCATTCAGATTCCATATGACAGCCATCTTTTATAAGAATGAATAAAAATGAAAGGGGGAAGCCTAACTAGCGGATCAAGTAATTCTGACAGTTTATTAAGTGTTCTGTACCCATTCCATAGCCAATCTCTAATCCCATATCTCTAACTGCCTATTGGACATTCCCACTTAAATATTTCAGAGGTACCTCATCTTCATCCTCTAAATCCACTTGAACTCCAAGCATTACTGTTTTTGTCATGGGTATCACCATCCTTCCTGTATTTCAAGTTTGTAACTTCAAAGTGAGTTTCCTATGCAAAAATCTTCAGTGGCCCCTTATTATCTTTAGGAGAATATAAACCCATTAACCTCACATCAAAGTTCCTCCAGTCTAGTTTCTACCTACATTTCTAGCCTTATTTTAGACTGATTCCTTTCACATTTTCCATGTTTTGAAGAAACTGGGCAAACAGATGTTTCTCATACTCAACCTGCCACTTCCCTCTTCTATATATGTTTATATTTACATAAGCTGCCCTCTATGCTTGGGAGAGAGGTGTTCCCTCCTAATTCATCCTTTTCTAATTAATTGTCTTTCTTCAAAGTTCAGGTATCACTTTCTCCATCATTTGATTTTGGTAAAGATTCTGAAGTGGTTTGCCATTTCCTTCTCAGTTCATTTTGCAGATGAATAAACTGAGACCGTTAAGGTTAAGTGACTTGCCCAGGATCAGTGTCTGAGGTCAGATTTGAATTCAAGTTTTGTTCTGTCTCCAGGCTCAGCACTCAACATATTTTATCATCATCCTCTTCCTCCTCCTCTTACTATGGTGTCTTCAGATTTTCAAACTTCTTTTATCTATTATCTCTCCTTAGAGGGAGGTGCTGTTAGAAATGAGATTTGGGGGGGCGGCTAGGTGGCACAGTGGACAAAGCACTGGCCCTGGAGTCAGGAGTACTTGGGTTCAAATCCGGTCTCAGACACTTAATAATTACTTAGCTGTGTGGCCTTGGGCAAGCCACTTAACCCCATCTGCCTTGCAAAAACCTAAAAGAAAAAAAAAAGAAATAAGATTTTGGAGAAGAGGAAAGAGAGGTAAAAAGAGATTGCATAACTCAGAGTAATACAACTAATAAAAACCTGAGGCAGAATAGGCACTGCCCCCTAGTTAACTCAGAACATGAAATCCACATTCCTCAAAGGACACATGTCCCAGTCCTTTTTTCTCCAAGGTCCACTGTGGGTGAAGGAAAAGGGGGGGGGGGAAGAGCATTAAAATTCAAGGACCTTTGAGATTTCAGTGAGTTTAAATACTACCATAATTTCAAATTGTTTTATTTCTTCTATTAGAAACTGACTCAATGTATCACAGAAGTACATAATCAAAAATGCAAATTTAAGAAGGAAAAAGGCTCTTTTCCATCCTTCTAAATTAAAAAAGTGAGAACTGAAGTATTCTCAGACTTTTTAACTAGTGCTATAGTCAACACTTGAATCTCATTATGCATATTACATATTCCAGTAGTGTTTGAACCACCGAAAGCTAGGGTTAGACTTCAAAGAAAATGGATTCCTTAACTGAGCATAAAGCTTTCAAAGAAATTCCTTTAAGGTAACTATATAAACTTCAAAAAAGTGATGGATTAAATTTATTTCACTTTATTTTCTATTATATTTAATAAATAAAAAGTAACAATTATTGTTTCAAAGAAGAAAAATGCAATTTCACCAAAACCAAAGAGGAAAATGGTTGATGCTAATCAGTTGAAAAATTCCTTTAATATGTCACATATCATTGCCAGGGAACTATGACTTCATGTTTTGTTTTGTTTTCTTTTGTTTTTTAATAAAAACTCTCAGTATCTCTGAATATTAGTAAAAGATTATCTTCAGTATAGCACAGCTAATTAGTGTTCATATTATCATCTTTGTGGGCTGATCAGAGAAATCCTTTTGCAGATACTTTCAAGATTCAATATATTTCACTTGTATAATTTTTAAAATAGCTTGCTACAGGTCAAAAATTGTGATGTAATGACTAAATTTAAAAAAATCTCAAGGTTGAGCTCTCTTAGAAATCCACACTTTTGGCTTAGAGTGCCCATATTATCAGCTCCTTGCCTCAGTGGGCCTATAATCAATACCTTATCTTCCCTAAACCTCAACATTGACATAGTGCTGATGTCAGTTTAAAAATGAATGTCAAGGGCAACATGAAAGGGGGAAATCAGATTGGCAAAGATGACAAAAGAAAAAAAATACTGAACATTGGAGGGATCATAAATCTCACAGATTTAGAACTGGAAGAGGGTTAGAAGTCATTGAGTTTACCTTTTCATTGTATACATGAGAAGCTGAAATCCAGAGGTTAAAGAAAAGATCTTTCCCAGGATCACAGAGATTAGTATTATAGTTGTGTATGAATCAATGCCTTATTATTCCCATAACCCTCTGATGGTTCTCCAATATTTTGGTCTCTGGACTGCATTCATTATACTCTTAAACATTATAGAAGCCCCCTCCCCCCAAAAAAACTTTGACTTACATGGTAAATATCTATTGATATTTACAATATTCGAAATTAAAATGCCTTAGTGTAATGAAAATTTGACCAGGACTCCAGGAAACTTGGAACACAGTTTACAAACACTGCACTATATACCATGTTGAAACTGTGAATTGGTCTAACAGTTACAGAAAACAATTTGGAATTATAGTTTGTTTAAAAAAAAATTTCAAAGCAATCTCAAATAGTCCCAAAACTGCATTCTCTTTGATAGTTACATCATTATTAGGAATACATCTCAAGGAAAATTATTAAAAATAATGAAGCCTATTCAATCAGCCAATAAATATTAAAACCCTACTATATGCTAAGCACTGGGAATAGAAAAAGAGCCAAAAAACAAAGCAAACAAAAAACTCAACACCCCAGGCATTGTCCTCCAGCATCTTATACTCTGTCAGGGAGACAATAAGCAAATACATATAAAACAAACTTAGGATAAATAGGAAATAATTAAAAGAGTAATCACTGGGTTTAAAAGGGGTTAGGGAAGGCTTCCTGCAGATGGTGAAATTTTAGTTGGGACCAAAGGGAAGCCAGCAGATCAGTAGTTTGAATTGAGTAGGGAAAGCATTCCAGACTTAGGGGTCAGCCAGAAAAAATGTCCAGAGCTCAGAGGTGGGCTAGGACATGAAGGGCTTTGAATGTCAAATGGATTTTGTATTTACTTCTAGAGGCAATAGGAAACTCTTTTCTCTCAAACTTTTTATTCATAATACTTTAGTGAAAACAACAAAAGAAGAGTTACTATTAATACAAAAAAAATGCCCATTCTATCTCTATTTCTATTGTCATTTTTAATGTACATCATATAGAGCAATGTACTTTATAAATTTAAATTTATTGTTATACCCTGAAACTTTTTTTAAAAAATCAATGAGTATGTGATCAAAACCATTTGCAGATCACTAGAATGCAAAAAAAAACTCACTTGATATTTTTTTAAAAATGATAAATATTCAATGCACATACACTGATGAATGAATTTAGTTTTACTGATGCATCCCTGTCAATGTTTATAATACAAAAAGCATCTGAGGACACTGCTCCAGGCACATATTTTTCAGACATGACTAAGGTGTTAATTAGCAGATTTATCTCTTGCATATGGCCGTGACAGTGATGTAAAAAAAAAGCAGTACTTGAAACCATTTTTAAAAAAATAAGAGGAAAGCGCATTGTTAAGCCTGAAAAGGAATACTTGTAGAGGTGGTCCATTCATCAGTGAACAGTTATTTAAAAAAATACAGAGGGAAGAAAGATAGGTTTGGGGGGTTGTTTTACACAGCTAGGAGTCACAACTGTGCCTAGAGTTTTTGGGTCTGGAGTCTGACCTGAGGTCAAATGTGACTTCAGACACTTACTAGCTGTGTGATCCTGGGCGAGTCTCTTTACATCTGTTTGCCTCAGTTTGCTTATCTGTGAAACCTAGATAATGTGGTTATCTACTTCGCAGGTAGTTGTGAGGATCAGATGAGATGACAATTGTAATTTTTCATCTCTCCATGTGAAAGCAGGTGAAGAGAAATAGTAAATTATATATATATATATATGCACATATATATGCTGCCTATTGGCTATTATATACTTAAATGCTAAAAATATCATAAATGTTTAAGACAAGAGATTAACAAAAATTAGGAAACACATTCTAATCTTAATTTTACCACTAAGAATGTGATCCAAGATAAGTCATTCAACTCTCTGCCTTGGTTTTCTCAAGTCAAACAAACATTTATTGGGTGCTTATGTTCCCAGTCTACTGTGGGAAATGGCACATCTATCAGAAAGTGACCCTGTGTGGATTTAATGGATAAGGCATAAGTGCAAAATAAATAACTACATGAATATAGGCATAGTGTATTTCTTTCAAAAACAGTCTGCATTTGAGTTGGCTGCTGAATGTCTGCAACTGGGTTCTATTTCATAAAAGCAAATTTTGTCAGCTTCACAAGTTGTTAGTTTGTATGTGTGCAATCCTAAAGAGCTTTGAAACTAAAGCAGCAGCAGAAAGCCAGTTCAAAATGACATAATGCTCAGAGGTTGGTTTCTAATTAGAAGTAGGTTTTAATTACAGAACTTGGAACTCTATATTCAATCTCAATTAAATGAGACCCACAAAAGTTCAAGTCACTTTATTTTCTAAAAAGTCTCTCGAAATCAAGAATTACATATTTTTAAAAGAAAAAAAATTCCCAACTCTCCACATGGAAGCAAGCGAAGAGAAAGAAAACAGAAATGAGCAGACACACAAAAGTTTTTTGTTAACTTCTAGCATTCAAGTCGGGCCAAGATAGCGTGCAAAGACTGAAGATCATTCAGGAGCAGGTCTGAACTGGGTCTGACCAATGTGTCAGCGGTCCAGCAGCATCGGATAATGTGTTCCAGTCTTTGGCCAGGGATAGAGTCAGTGAAGACAGAGGAAGTGAGCGGTGGCCGGAGGTTATAAGCCACCACGGCATACACTATGTATTGGTGGTCACCTGAATATGGCACTTCCTTTGTGACCATTTGCCAGAGTGTGATGGCAAAAGAATAGATGTCTGCTTTGCTAGTCACAGCCTCTCCTTTGAGGATCTCTGGAGCCCGATGTGTGTAGGTGCCACCCAGGTGGCAGTGGTGGGCGCTCAAGCCTAATAGATCTTCCAGCCTTTGAGAACACCCAAAGTCCCCAATTTTGCAGACCTCTTGCTCACCGATCAAAATGTTGGCCGGCTTGAGGTCCAAGTGGGCGATGCCTTGAGAGTGAAGGAAAAGCAAGCCACTGACCACGTCCAGGGAATACTGGAGGCATCTTCCCAGGTCCAAGGATTCCTGGACCCTGGACTCCTCTTCATCCGGCGCGGAGCTAGTCCCATAGATGACATCGTGCAAAGTTGTGTGGCCACCATACTCCATGATGATGGTCCCTAGGCTGTTGTAACCCGCAGGGGTGCAAGTGCTGGCGGCCACGACCCGCACCACGTTTTTATGGCTCAGCCTGGCGACGTTGAGCTCGGCCCAGAAGCTCTGTCGCGAAGCCAGTCGGTTCTTGCTACACTTCTTCACTTGCTTTATCGCGACGGTAAGCCCCCGGTAGGTGCCCTTATAGACTGAGCCAAACCCTCCGGTCCCCAACTTCTGTAAGAAACTTACCTGCTCCCAGTCAATGGAGCACCAAGCCAACCTCTGAGGCAGCCGCCGAGCTCTAGGAGAGGGAGTTCCCTCTAAAAAGAGCTTTCCCCCCTTCCCCGGGAGCTCCAGAGGGCTGCTGCAGGACCGCAAGTCCACCGAGGGAGAAAACTCCCTGGGAAAGAAACGGGTCAAGGGAACGGGTGAAGGCATGTGGCATCCTGAAAAGGGGACCAGCTCCCCTCGAATGGAGAGAAAAAAAGGTCATTCGCCCTGATACATCACTGCCTCTTTTATTCTCTTTCCTTCATTTCCCCTCTTCCGCCCCACAACCCACAACAAATAAGTTACATCTGTTGCTGATGGGATTTTTTCAGATGAAGGGGAAAAAAATCTGAATGAAGGCAAAAACAATTACTTTCAGATTAAAGCATTATCTCAATCGCCTAACTCAAGTTCTTATATTTAAAAAAAAATTCCCAAGTAGAGTCCACAACATAAACAACAGGCATATATGCCCTACAGCTCACCTTATAGCATCTTCCCTTTTCTACTATGTCCCTAATTAAAAGGAAGTATTTTCCCCCAAGTGTCATCAGCTGAAATCCATTCTTAGACTACATAGACCACAACAATGAAATAAAATTATTTCACACTTTTCAGGCTAGAGTGATTGTCAGCTTTGTCTCCAGCTGTATTAAATAACTTCCAGCAGTTACTGGCAGAAATAGTTGAAATAAGAACAGCACATATTTATTTAACTTATTAAAGGAACAATTAGGTGGAATATTCAGCAATAAAGAATTGCAATGCTAATGTAATTGATACAAACAAAATCACTTGTACTCATAAGTCAAGGCTCTCTCTCCCCTACATATCAGGGAAAAGTTAAGGCTTTGACATTCCATTCAGCATTGAGAGGAAATTAGCAATACTTCTTAGCAACATATAGAAGGAATTCCTTACAATCCTTCTAACCTTCCATAGCAATTCAGCCCACCCAGTGAGTTCACTAGCAAGAGAGATTCTAGACAAATGAGTTACAGAAGTCTTGTAGTGAAATTGGCAACAAAAGAGGAAAGAATAAAGAATAGTCATAGTCATCCTCTCAAATAACGGTAAATATAGAGTAAAAAGTAGAAGAAAAGGTTTAAGTAAAAACAAAGTCTGCAGACTCTGATACTTTTGTAGAGCAAATGCATGAAATGCAATACAAAGTATTAGAAATCATTCTTGCATTTATTCTCTCATACATAAAACAAATAATTGTTATTGATACCAAAAAATTGGAACATTTTTCACACCTGCTTTATGAAGGAAACACCAAAGTTCAATATTTTTTCAGTTTACAAAAACAAAGCTTCTAGAAATGATCAGAGTCTGGATTTGGAACCAAAATTCCTCTTCTGAGTTAGGCCATTTAGCCATTTATTTGGCCTAGAGTATTTATGTGTATTGTAGGGGCACAAGTTTATGGTAAGTATTTATATTCCATGTCTGTGTGGATCCAAATTTCTCTTTTTTTAGGAAGTCTTCTTTTATCCCTCTAGAAAGATCAGATCCCTTGTTTTACTGACCTCTCCTCAAACTTTATTTATGCATATCAAGAACCTATATTACTCTACTTTGGATCATAGGGTGTGTGTGTGTGTGTGTGTGTGTGTGTGTGTGTGTGTGTGTGTGTGTGTGTGTGTGTGTTTGTATCTTCTCTACTGTGTAAGCTTAGGCTCAGGGTCTCTTTCTTGTATCACTGAAGAGCTTAATACAATATTAACACAGTCAATATATCAAGGATCTGTGAATTCATGCTGTAAAATACAGGAACCACTCATTAAATAGTTGCTGCACTGAATAAAAATAAACACCCTGGATGGGCAGTTAAGTGATGCAGTGGATAAAATGCCAGATCCTGTATCAGGAAGACTCAACTTCCTGAATTCAAATGTAGCTTCAGATACTCACTAGCTATGTGACCCTGAGCAAGTCACCTAATCCTATTTGCCTCAATTTCCTCAATAGCAAAATGAGATGGAAATGGCAAACCACTTCAGCATCTTTGTCAAGAAAACTCCAATGGGATCACAAAGAGTCAGACACAATTGACTTGAAGTCCTTCAACTAGAGAGTGTGATGATATCTGTGCTTGAGCATGCTCCTTACTTAAGTGAGTTTAGGTAAATAAGTCTTAAGTTCACCTCTTATGAGATAATTCAATATAGTAAAAATCTTATTGATTTGAAATACAAGATTTGACCCAACTTAATAAGTTAAAAACCATAGATTATTGAAAAGAAGTATACTTTTTTCAAATATCACAAATATTATAGACTATAAAATAAGTGAATGCCAATAAGTTATATTTGTTCTAAAAAGTTAAACATAGGTCTCTATTATATAATAGTGATTACTACTTGCAATTATATATCACTTAAAGTCATGCAAAAAATTTGCTTGTAAAGCAACACTGGAGAGAAAGCTGGGTTTTAGCAAATCACTTCCTTCTTTTATTGCTCCTGGGCAACTTTCTAAAACCTGTAAGTTGCAGAGACAGTACTGATCTACAATTGGAAAGGAAGTTCCTCTCTTGGGACTGCCTTAATACTGATAAAATGATAGATCCAATTAAAACAAAATACTGAATGACCCAGGTATAACATTATAATACTGTATATTATCCCCATTTTTCATGTGAAGAAATGGAAGCTCTGAAAATTAAATAAATTCCTTGCCCAACATAACACAAGTCAATTAATATCTAAGGTAAGTACATAAATCACTATACTAGCTCTTCTCAGCGGTAGTTCTAAGGACACATTTCAAACTTTTTACATAATAATAAATAATAATAATAAAAAGTCTCCCAGTGGATTCAGAATGGAGAGGTTGGATGTGACTAGAAAGAGCTTCACTAAAGAATTTTTAAAAATTGTTACTGATTTCTCAGGCATAGGGTGAACATTAGCAGAGTAATAGCCATAAAATGCTTTAGAGTCCTTGGTGTAATGCTACCTGCCTGAAATCCATCTTCCTCTGCTTAGTTTAATGAAATGCCTGACTGAAAGGCTAGTATTGTCATACATTTTATATGGTGTATTCATCCAACAAACATTCATTAAGAGAAGGTATGAATTATATCAAAATAATATGCATATTATTAAAGTATGCATAATATGCATAAATAAGCATAGCTAGGGGATGGAGAACTGGTCTTGGAGGCACAATGTTCAAATACAGTCTTTGATTGCCTTTGACTGTGACACCTGGAAAGTCAATTCATTGTTCTAGGCAAATGTTTCAATCTATATGTTTCAGAGAAGATACTAAAAAGCATTGATAGAGAGGGTTTCTGCTTTATTCCATACAACAATGAAATCAGAGGCCTATTCCCCTTTCTTTGTACATAAAATATACTAAATATTGTAAGGGGAAAAAATAATAAAACTCTTGTCTTTGTCCTTGAGCTTGAAGTTTGGTTGGGAAAATGAAAAGTATAAATATATATATATATATATATATATATATATATATATATATATATACACACACACACACACACACACACACACACACACATACATACATATAGGGATGCATTTATGTGCATGTATACATATATTTGGATTGTTTCAGTCATGTTCAATTTTCTGTGACCCTATTTGGGGTTTCCTTAGCAAAGATAATGGAGTAATTTGCTACTTCCTTTTCCTGCTCATTTTACAGATGAGGAACTGAGGCAGAGTGAAATGACTTACTTAGGGTCACACAGCTGGTAAGTGTCTTAGGCAGGATTTGAACTTAGCACTCCATCCACTGTACCACCTAGCTATACCATATAACTATATATTACAAAGTAGTATGTGATAAATGTTATAAGGTGATTCAGAGGTCATGTGGTTTAGGGCAAAGGTATCAAAAGAGGCAGTCATTTCACAATATTCCCTATCCTAGTCAGAACTAAATTATAATGTAATTGGGAAATGTTTCAAAATAAATAAAGACACAACAAAATAAAGATAATATTAATATGTACCTTTAATTGGACCACTGCTCTAATACTTCTAGAGTCACTTTAGGCAAATTGCTTAATCTCTCTAGGTCATTTTTTTTTTGTCTGTAAAATGACAATATGCATTACTTACCTCTGGGATAGTTCTGAGGAAAGCACTTGTAGTTAAATTTTTTTTTTATTGGCTTACAGTATTTGTTTAAGCTGAAGTTCTTTAGTGAAGGTTTGAGAAAGGTAGGATTTCTGTGATGGGAAGCACATTTTAAAAGCAACATTCAATAATCTGGAATGCATATAGAGGAGGGCAAATAACAAGATGAGGGGCCTGGAAGCCATATCATACATGAATTCATTGAAAGAATTGGAGGAAATTTAGTTTAGAGAAGAAACATATCTTCAAATATAGAAGAGGAATTCTCCTTGACTGAGCATTTAGCAAAATTCTTTGCACATAGTAAATTCTTCATTCATTCACTTTGTTTTGCTTGAGTTCAGAAAGCAGATGTAAAAGCATTTGGTGGAAATTGCATGGAGACAGAATTTTGCTTAATGTAAGGAAAATCTAATACATGGAATCCTCATTATCTAAATATTCATTTTCCAAGTCTCTGAAGTTAGAAGGTTGCATTTGTGATTGTGGCATTGGTACTCCCTCTTCTAGGACAGATTGGCTCATGTTCTGTAACTTACAGTCTTAGGGAGTTGCTTAGGACACTGTTGTTTCCCTACCAAGAGGGTGAAAAGGGAAGAAAAAAAGTTATCTTATTATGAAAATAATTCATTAATGAATTTACTCCTTATAAAATTTATTCCCATTCAAATAGCTCTCTTAGCCTAATACAAGCATATAACTTCCCTCATCTTTATCACCTTTGTTGGAAGCTGCTTCAGAAGAGAATGATTTGAATATCAAAAGAGTAAGAGATTGATGGATGACTTTAAGTGATATATAATTGCAAGAGATGCATGATTT
Organism: Macrotis lagotis; assembly: GCF_037893015.1. Classification (NCBI taxonomy): domain Eukaryota; kingdom Metazoa; phylum Chordata; class Mammalia; order Peramelemorphia; family Peramelidae; genus Macrotis; species Macrotis lagotis. The sequence goes on along the minus strand of NC_133666.1, from coordinate 424,268,520 downwards.
TAAGTGATATATAATTGCAAATAGTAATCACTATTATATGGTTGAGACAAGTTGCAGAAGTGAAATGTAAAGTGTAATGTAAAGTGACACTAGAACACTAATGCATTGTTGATGGAGCTGTGAACAGATCCAACCTTTCTGGAGAGCAATTTGTAATTATGCCCAAGGGCAATAAAACTGTGCATACCTTTTGATCCAGCAATACTGCTACTTGTCTATACCCTGAAGAGATCATGAAAAAGGGTAAAAAAAAAAACCCATGTACAAAAATATTTATAGCAGCTCTATTTGTAGTGGCAAAAAATTGGAAATCAAAGAGATGTCCATCAACTAGGGAATGGCTGAACAAATTGTGGTATATATATATATGTGATTGAATACTATTGTTCTATTAGAAACCAAGAGAAATGAAATTTCAGAGAAGCCTGAAAAAACTTGCTTGGATTGATGCTGAATGAGATGAGCAGAATCAGAACATTGTTACACCCTACCAACAACATAGGGTGCTGATCAACCTTGATGGACTTGCTCACTCTATCAGTGCAATAGTCAGGGACAATTTTAGGGGATCTGTGATGGAGAATACCATCTGTATCCAGAGAATAACTGTGAAGTTAACAAGAACTAAATATTATTATCTTCAATTTTTTAAAAATAGTCATCTTTATGTATTACATAATTTTGCTTTTTCTCTAATAATTTTTTTCTTCCTTAAGAATATGTTTTTTTTTCTCTCAATGCTTTATTTTCTCTCTCAACACTTTCTTTTTTTTCTCTGAACACCTTCAATTTTGATATATGCATATCATGGAAACAAACAAAAAAGTTGCAGAGGTGAAATGTAAAGTGAAAGCTATATGCTGCTATCATTTTATTTTGTCAGAAAAAATATATCCCCACCAAATCAACATCTGATTCATTCTTTGCTCTGATAACCAGTTCATGGTTGCAGTTATAGTCTAACTGTTGTTAAATATAAGATAAAATATACAAATTTTTATTTCTCCTAATGGAGGGGGGGAGGTAATGTAACTGAATGAATCACTAATAAGTGGAAGAGTTTGTTCAAGGTTGGAACTACACTAATTAAATTATATGTTTCCATCAGAGTGGGGACACATTTCTAAATCTTACTCAACTGAAAGAAGTGACAGCAGTATTCCTTCAGGGAATATGACACTTGAAATATTCCTAGATTGTGGCCCCACCTAGAGGATACAAGGGGTGGTGGCTTCTTTGGAAATGCCGTTGTTGGAGATGATCTCTGTTACCAGTTTCTAATAAAGTATTCCTGGGAAGAAATGGAATAATTTGCTAGAACCTCAACAATTGGAATATCATTCCTTAGGTAAAGGATCTGAACTCCACTAGAGGGTCACTTTAGTTAAGAAAGGAGTTAAGAAGGGTGAAACCTTCCACATCTGAATAGGAGATGGAGTAAAGCTAATGAACTGGAAGGAACAATGATAAAGAAAACTAAAGCAAACTAACTATAAGCTCCTCTAAGCCAGTCTTGGACTATACAAGAAGCCTTTTAGAAGGCTTCAGAGCAGAGATGAGCTAGGGTAAGAGGAAGGTAGAGGCAGCCTGGACAAGCAAGCACCCAGTGCAAGGAAGCACTCATCATAAGACTGAGGGCCTGAAGCACAGCAGAAGATAGGGTCCAATTAGGTCACTCAACTGACAGGAGAAATTTCTGAAAGCTAGGACACCGACATCACAGCATGCAGAGCCAGATCAGGACCCTGGAAACTTTTGCCCAACCAAGCACCTGCAGCCTAGGCTCAGAAGGACATACCAATGCCCTGGCAATCAATACCCGAATCTCAGTAGGAAAAATGACCTGGGAATCAAGTTACCAGTAAAATTGAGAACATATGGTTGGGACCTAGGTGGATGGTGAGAGGAGTTGGGACAAGAGGTGGAGCCAACACTGGATTGAAGTCTATGAAAGAAGGATACAGGGATGAGATTGAGTCAAACCACAGGCAAACTGAACCTAAACCCAGGTATTCCTCCAGAAGGTCTAGCCTTAACTACTATATTCAGGATGAAGCAGAGCTTCTGTACATCATCCAAGAGTAAAAGATAGAAATTGATCTAAGCACAAAATCCTCACTCAGCAAATGAGGCTAATATGATTAAACAGAAGAAAATGCCAAGAAATACTATTGATTGGGAAAAAAAAAAGCAAACCCAGAAGAAAAGAGTCATTCTGTAACAAAAACACCTGGAATAAATAAATCAAAAGATGCAAAATGTAAGGTTAAATGAAATACAAAGTAGAATGGAAAGAAGGAAAATTAACAGCTTTGAATATAAAGTCACCAAATGAGGCAAAATCCTTGATCCAGCAATACCATTATTTGACTTTTAGTTCAAAAGGATCAAAGGGGGGTGGCTAGGTGGCGCAGTGGATAGAGCACTGGCTTTAGAGTCAGGAGTACCTGGGTTCAAATCTGGCCTCAGACACCTAATAATTACCTAGCTGTGTGGCCTTGGGCAAGCCACCTAACCCCATTGCCTTGAAAAAAAAAATCTAAAAAAAATAATAAAAAATAAAATAAAAAAGGATCAAAGAATGAGGGAAAGGATCAATATATATGAAAATATTTAAAGCAGTTCCATTTGTTGTAGCAGATAAGATGAATCTTAGAAATGCCTATCAATTGGGAATGGGTAGGGAAAATTATGTAAATGAATGTATTGAAATATTATAATGGTGTAAGAAATTAAGAAAAGCATAGTTTTAGAGAAGCTTGGATAGATTTGTATGAATTAGTGCAGAATGAAGTGAGCAGATCCATAACAATTTCTACTACACACACACACACACACACACACACACACACACACACACACACACACAGAGAGAGAGAGAGAGATAACTTAGGTTTAGATTTAAGAGCTCTAATAAATGCAATGATCAGTCTTGATGACAGTTGCATGATAAACATTTTTAACATAGAGATGATGGACTCAATGTATAAAATAAAATGTACATTTTCACATTTTTAATGCGGGAATTTGTTTTCCTTGATTTATGAGTTTTCCTTTCCTTTTTTAAATGGGGGTTAGAGGGGCTAATTTCACAGGTGCTTTCTAAATAAGAAAAGAAAGAAAAGAGAATCATTGAAGTAATTTTAAACTCATAGAAGGGGAAAGAGAGGCGAGAATAATGCACAAATGAGTAGCACAATTTTGAAAGCTACATTTTGAATTTATTGTATACATAGGTAAAACCATTGTTTCATAGTTTCATGTAAAATCCTCCTTTCTCTTCTATTTTGAACATGAAAAAAAAATTTTGGTAAATTCAAAATATTTAAAAACATGATTTAAAAAGAAAAGGGAAGAGTGTGTATCTCTGTAGAGGCATTTGTTTCTTTGGGTGTAATTGAACTACCCAGAGGTGGCTAAATTGAACAAAAAGTACAGCTCCTTGATTTGGTACCTTCCTGAATTACTATACTGTTTGATTATATGCTGAAATTACCTGCAGTATCAGGACTGAAAATGATCCAAACTGCAAATTCACACAGTCTGCAAATTTCACGTAAAGGTCTTTGGAGAGCTGGGCCACTGCTATCTTTATCTTTATACTTCTGGATCATTGAACATTCATATTCCCATAGAAAGAGAGAAATTTATGTGGACCAAGAAGCTTAGGAAATAAACTAAGCTAAAGAACCTAGGGATGAAGCATCTGAAAAATAGGGGTCATTCTGGACAACAGGGTCACTATATTGAGAAAATGAGCCTGGGTAGCAAATCTTCCCCAAGGAATTGATAGTTGCAGTGGGAATACTATACTGATTATAGAATTTTGGACTAGTAAATATTCCAATATTTTTGTAATTGCTTTGTTTTAAACTTTTTTAATTTAACTTTTTTACATTCCTGTTTATTCTCTTCCCATTAGGTTTTGTTTTTTTAATTTCTTTTTGGGATATCTTTTTTCTTAAGCTGTCTCTTCTGATTAAGGAACAAGTTGCTCTTTTTCTTTGAGGCAGCTAGGTGGCGCAGTGGATGGAGCACTAAACCTAGAGTCAGGAAGCCCTATTTTCAAATCAGTCTTCAGATACTTAATAGTTGTGACCATAGACAAAGCACTAATCTGTCTGCCTCAGTTTCCTCAATCTTAAAATAAATACTAATAACCCCTAACTATCAGCATTGTTTAATGAGGTATTATTTGTAAAGTGCTTAGTATAGTGCCTAACACTTAGTAGGCACTTAATATAGTTTAGTTCCTTCCTTCAATATCATCTTACTATGGTGAGTAGAACTCATTTATGGGTTGATTAGACCATATACATTATAAGAATGCCTATGCATACATGGTGGGAGTTTTGTTGACTTGAATATACACATGACAGGAGAATCTCCATCCAAATCCTTTTGCATTATCTTCTGCAATTTTGAGCATATACAGGAAAAATAACTCAGCACTCTTTAGGGAAAGCAATCTTAAATTTTTTTTATATAATCTCTCTGCTTAGTCTGAGCACATCCATCACCTCCACCATTATGTGGACAGAAAGGAACATGCCTCTTCTTTTGTGGGACCTATCTCTCAAGTGTTTGTAGGGTTTTTTTTAGAGATACATGTCATTTATGACTTGAGTAGTTTCACAAAAGTAGATTTTTATTGATCTGTTTTTCTTTTTATTGCTAAAATGTCCTGATGTTTACAGGCTTTAATGAAGTAGACTCAATTTGAAGATTTGAACTCCTTGACTTGCATGATATGTGGGGTTTTTTCCTGAATCAAGTGAGAGCACCATCTCTAATGATCACTTGGGTTTCATGGGAAGAGGGAGGAAAGAATCTCTCCATTACAGTTTTAAGTTATTTTATTTTCATCCATTTGTACATGCATATTTTCAAGTTACAAAATGCCCCTCCACCCTTCTTCCCACCCCTGTCCCCTTAGTAGGGAACAGTCAAGTTAGTATTTTACGTACATATTTTGTTAAACATATTTATAAATTAGTAATTTTTGGCATGAGGAGTTAGGATTAAAGGAAAGAGATACATAAAAGATATGTTTTATAAAGTGTTCATCAGATTCAGTAGGGGTGTTTTTTTCTGTGTGTTTTGTTTTGTTTTTCCTTCCTCTGGTTGGGGATAATATAGTCCAGTTGTCCAAACTCTCTGGACTGTTGAAAGGAGTTGAGTCCATCAAGGTTGTTTATCTCATAATGTTGCTGATGTGTACATTGTTCTCTTGACTCTACTCCCTTTGCTCAGCATCAGATCCCATAATTCATTCCATGCTTCTCTAGAGGCCAATCATTTATGGTTTCTTATAGAATAATATTTCTTATAGAATAATAATCCAAGGATTTCATGTACCATAACATGTTTAGCCATTCCCCAATTGGTGGATATCCCTTCAATTTCCGATTCTTTGCCACTACAAGAAGAGCTGCTATGAATATTTTGGAACATGTAAGACTTTTCCCATTTCTTACAATTTTTTCTGGATATAGTCCTAGAATTGGAATTGCTAGATCAACAGGTATGAACAATTTTAATGCTCTTTAGGCATAGTTCTATATTGCTCTTCAGAAAGGTTGGATCTGTTCACAACTCCACCAGCAATTCATCAATATTCCAATCCTCCTACAACCTCTCCAACATTGATCATCTCCCCTTTTTTCTCAATTGGGCTAATCTAATAGGTGTGAAAATGATACCTCATTGTTGTTTTAATGTTCATTTATCTAATCAAAAGTGATTTGGAGCATTTTTCATGTGATTATATATGTAGGTTTAATTTCCTTATTTGAAAACTGTCTGTTCATATCTTTTGACCATTTATCAATTGGGGAATGACTTGTGACATTATAAATTTGATGCAATTCTCTAATATTTTAGAAATGAGACCTTTATCAAAGCTCCTGGTTGTAGAGATTGTTTCCCAGCCTTCTGCTTTTCTTCTAATTTTGGCAGCAATGATTAGTGCAAAACCTTTTAAATTTAATGTAGTCAAAATCATTCATTTTGCAGTTCATAGGGTGCTCTAATTCTTGTTTGGTCATAAATTTATCCCTTTTCCATAGATCAGATAGAGTATTTTTTGGTTCATTAATTTATCTATGATATCACTCTTTTTGTCTTTATCCTGTACCCATTTTGACCCTATTTTGGTATAGGATGTGAGATGTGGATCTATACCTAGTTTTTGCCTTTCTATTTTCCAATTTTCCCAACAATTTTTGTCAAATAGTGAGTTCTTATCTCAGAGACTGATGTCTTTGGGTTTGTCAAATAGTAGATTGCTATAGTCATTTACTGTATTTTCTTCTGAACCTAATGCACTGATCTATTATTCTATTTCTTAACCAGTACTACGCAGTTTTGATGACTGCCACTTTATAGTATAGTTTTAGATGTGGTAGAGCTAGGCCACCTTCCTTTGCATATTTTCCCCTTGCTATTCTTGCTCTTTTGTTACTCCAGATGAATTTTGTTACATTTTTTTTTCTAGCTCAGTAAAGTATTTATTTTGTAGTTTGATTGGTATGGCACTGAATAAGAAATTTAATTTGGGTAGAATTGTCATTTTTATTATATTAGCTCAATCTAAACATGAACATTTGACATTGTTCCAATTATTTAGATCTGACTTTATTTGGGTGAGGAGAGCTTTATAAATGTGTTGTACAGTTTCTGAGTTTGTCTTGGGAGGTAGATTCCTAAGTATTTAATGTTGTCTTACAATTATTTTAAATGGAATTTCTCTGTCTCTTATTCTTAGGCTTTATTGTTCATATGTAGAAATATTGATGATTTATGTGGGTTTATTTTATAACCTGCTCCATTGCTGAATTTGTTAATTGTTTTAAGGAGTTTTTAAGTTGACATTCTCAGGTTCTCTAAGTATACCATCATATCACCTGCAAAGAGTGAAAGTTTTGCTTCCTCATTGCCAATTCTGATTCCTTCAATTTCTTTTCCTTCTCTTATTGCCATTGCTATAGTAGCATTTCCAATATTATATTGAGTAGTAATGGTGATAATGGGCATCCTTGTTTCACTGCTGAATTTATTGGAAATGCTCTGAGTTTATTCCCATTAATGGTTTTTAGATGGATACTGTTTATTTTAAGGAAAACTCCATTTATCCCTAAACTTTCCACTGTTTTTAATAGGAATGGATGCTGTATTTTATCAAAGGCTTTTTCAGCATCTATTGAGCTAACCAAAATCTGTTGGTTTTACTATTGATATGTTTAATTATGTTGAGTATTTTCCTAATGTTGAACTATCCTGGCCTGCCTGATATAAATCCAACCTGATCATGTTGCATTATCCCGATAATAACTTTCTGTAGTCTCATTGCTAAAATTTTATTTAAGATTTTTGCATCAATATTCATTAGGGAGATTGGTCTGTAATTTTGTCAGTTTTGCTTCTTCCTGGTTTAGGTATCAACACCATGTTGGTGTCATAAAAGGAGTTTGGCAGAACTCCTTCCTCTCCTATTTTTAAAAATAGTTTATGTAGAATAGGAATTAATTATTCCTTAAATGTTTGGTAGAATTCACTTGAAAATCCATCTGGACCTGGAGACTTTTTCATAGGGAGTTAATTGATGATTTCTTTAATTTCTTTTTCTGAAATGAGGTAATTTAAGTAATTTATTTCCTCTTCTGTTAATCTGAGCAGTTTGTATTTTTTTAAATATTCATTCATTTCACTCAAGTTGTCTAATTTATTGGTGTATAGTTTGGGAAAGTAGCTCCAAATTATCTAATTTCCTTCTCATTGGTAGTTAGTACACACTTTTCATTTTTGATTTATCTTTTTTTTAAAAAAATCAGATTAACCAGAGGTTTGTCTATTTTATTGGCTTTTTCATAAAACCAACTCTTAGTTTTACTTATGAAGTCAATGGTTTTCTTGCTTTCTATTTTATTAATCTATCCCTTGATTTTTAGAATTTCTCATTTGGTATTTAATTGAGGCTGTTTAATTTGTTCTTTTTTCTAGCTTTTTTAGTTTCATATCCAATTCATTGATCTCCTCTTTCTCTATTTTATTCATACAGGCATTTAGAGATATAAAGTTTCCCCTCAAAAATTGCCTTTGCTGCATCCCATAAATTTTGGTATGATGTCTCATTATTATCTTTTTCTTGGATATAATTATTGATTATTTCTATTATTTGCTGTTTGATCTACCCATTATTTAAGACAATGTTATTTAATTTCCAATTAGTTCTTGGTTTATCTTTCCTTGACCCTTTTTTACATGTAATTTTTACTGCATCATGGTCTGAAAAACGTGTGTTATTTCTGCCTTCCAGCATTTGATTTTAAGGGGGGGGGTTTTTGTGCCCTAGTACGTGGTAAGTTTTGGTGAAGGTGTCACTTACTGCTGAGAAAAAGGTATATTCTTTTCTATCCCCTTTAAGTTTTCTCCAAAGGTCTATCAAAAGGGGTGGCTAGGTGGCATAGTGGATATAGCACTGGCCTTGGAGTCAGAAGTACCTGGGTTCAAATCTGGTCTCAGACAATAATTACCTAGCTGTGTGGCCTTGGGCAAGCCACTTAACCCCATTTGCCTTGCAAAAACCTAAAAAAACAATAATAGAAAAAAAAAAACCCAAAGGTCTATCATATCTAAGTTTTCTAAGATTTCATTCACCTTCTTAACTTCCTTCTTGTTTATTTTGTTGTTAGATTTATCTAGTTCTGAGACAGGAATATTGAGGTCTCCCATTATTAAAGTTTTGCTGTCTATGTCTCCTTGTAATTCACTCAGCTTTCCCTCAAGGAATCTGGATGCTATACCACTAGGTGCATTCATGTTTAGTAATGATAAAACTTCATTACCAATGGTACCTTTTAAGAAGATGTAGTTTCCTTCCTTATTCCTTTTAATGGGATTGATTTTTGCTTTTACTTTGTCTGAGATTAGGATCACTACCCCAGATTTTTTTACTTATGCTGAGGCATAACATATTTTTCTTCAACCTTTTTGCTTCAAATAAAGAAACATATTGTAGGATTCTGGTTTTTATTCCATTCTGCTATCTGCTTCTGTTTTATGGGACAGTTCATGCCATTCATATTTACAGTTAGGATTACCAATTCTGTATTTCCCTCCATTGCTATCTTTCTCCACTTATATTTATTATGTCTTTCCTTTTCTCTTATTCCTCCTCACCAAAATTTTACTACCTTTCCCTTCTGGCTTTTCTTTTGGTAATTTAACTTTCAGTTTATTTTTACTTATACATTTCCTTCCCTTTTATCAATCCCTTCTTCCTTTTTCTTTTCCATTCCCTGCCCTCCCCTTCCCTGTAGATTAAGTTAGATTTTTAAACCCAAATGGGAATGTATCTTATTCCTCACTAGGCTAAATCTATTGAATAGAATTTACTCAGTATTCACATTCTCCCTTGTTTCCCTCTAAAATTATAAATCTTTGCGCCTCTTCCCTTGGTACTATTATTAATCAGCTACCATCAAACACAATTCGATTATTAGATTGCTTGATAAGCTCCTATTGTTATCAAGATATCACAGATTGTTTACTTGATTACTTGATTAGCAGCATTGACTCAAATTGCATCAAATTGTAATCACTTTTTACCTTACCCCCTTTCCAAGTATCTTTCAAGTATATAATCCTCTACAAGAGTCAAAGTATAATCCAAAACCATATCACTTTTTGAACTATTTGTGCCCCCCCAGGCCCATTTTCTTTTTTTTTAATTTAATGGGTTTTTTTAATTCTCATTTTGTACAAATGTTTTTTTACATTAATAAAATACCCCTCCCCTCATGAATATAGATAGACTTGCTTGGGAGAAAAAGTAAAGGGAAGAGAAAAAAATTAAAATTAAAAAAAATTGTAGTAATAATTGTAGGTATGGCCAGGTGGCGCAATGGAAGAAGCACCAGCCCTGGAGCCACGAGCACCCGAGTCCATATCCAGCCTCGTAAACCCAATAATCACCCAGCCATGTGACATGCAAGCCACCCAATCCCCACTGCCTTGCAAAAACCAAAAAGAAGAAAGAAAAAAAAAGACCCCAAATAAAATAAAATAGTAATAATAGTAGGGGTGGCTGGGTGGCAGACAGAGCATTGGCCCTTGAGCCAGGAGTACCTGGGTCCGAATCCGGCCTCAGACACCCAAAGATCATTCTGCTATGTGGCTCCAGGCAGGCCATCCAGCCCCACTTGCCCTGCACCTTCCCCAAATAATAATAACAAAAAATGTGATTCAGTCTTTGTTCCAACACCATCAACTCTGTTGTGCATGGATCACATTCTTTATGATAAGTCCATCACAAAAGTTACTTCCATATTTTTCCAACATTGCCATTGCTGATTGCAACTCCCTCCTTTCTTATTTCTCCACTATCGTGTATTATATTTTCTCTCTCCTTTCACTCTGACTCTGCTGTAGGGTTGTTGACTGGCTCAGCAGACAGATCCCTGGTCCTGGGGCCAAGAAGCCCTGAGCCCCCATACCACCCCTTAGGCCCAGAATCCACCTGGCCCTATGGTCCTGGGCAGGCCATCCAATCCCAGCCCCTTGCAAGAAGTTAAAAAGAAAATGTGTTATATCTGAACACTGTCCCCCCATGGTTCATCCTCTCCTCCTTTATTCACATCCCCACCCCTTCCCCCTGCTCCCCCCTCCTTCTTACTCCAGATGTCTATACCCCATTGAGTATATTTGCTGTTTCCTCTCCTAGCCATCTCTGATGAGAGCAAAGGTTCCCTCATTCCCCCTTGCCTCTCCGCTTCCATATCATTACAATAGCTCATTGTAATAAAAAAAATCTTATTATGTGAAATATCTTGGACTATTCTCCCTCTCCTTTTTCTTTCTCTCTTTTCATTTCCCATTTTTCTCTATTGACTCCATTTTTACACCATATTTTATCTTCAAATTCAGCTTTCTCCTGTGTTCCCTCTACCTGCTCTATTAACTGAGATGGTTCATATGAATATTATCAGTATCATTTTTCTATACATGCAGTTCATCCTCATTAAGTCCCTCATATTTCCCCCCTCTCCTCCAATCTCCATGCTTCACCTGAGTCCTGTATCTGAAGATCAAACCTTCTGTTCAGCTCTGGCCATTCCAAAAGGAACCTTTGAAATTCCCCTGGTTCATTGAAAGTCCATCTTTTTCCCTGGAAGAGGACATTCAGCCTTGCTGGGTAGTTCATTCTTGGCTGCATTCTAAGCTCTTTTGCCTTCCGGTATATTGTATTCTAAGCCCTACGAGCTTCCAATGTAGTTGCTGCTAAGTCCTGTGTGATCCTGACTGCAGCTCCACGATATTTGAACTGTGTCCTTCTGGCTGCTTGTAATATTTTCTCTTTGACTTGGGAGTTCTGGAACTTGGCTATAATATTCCTAGGGGTTGGTTTTTTGGGATCTCTTTCTCGGGGGAATCGGTGGATTCTCCCCATTTCTATTTTGCCCTCTGCTTCTAGAATATCAGGGCAATTTTCCTGTAGTAATTCTTTGAAAATGATGTCAAGGCTCTTTTCCTGATCATGACTTTCAGGTATTCCAATAATTTTCAAATTATCTTTCCTATGTCTGTTTTCCATATCAGTTGTTTTTTCAGTGAGATATTTCACATTTTCTTCTAATTTTTCATTTTTTTGGTTTTGAAGTATTGATTCCTGATTTCTGGTAAATTCATCAATCTCCCTGAATTCTATTCTTTGTCTGAAGGATTTACTCCTCAGAGAGTTTTATCTCTTTTTCCATCTGACCAATTTTGCTTTTTAAAGCATTCTTCTCCTCAAGAATTTTTTGAACTGTTTTATCCATTTGACCTAAGCTGTTTTTTGGCATGCCATTTTCTTCAGCATTTTTTTGGATTTCCTTGACTAAGCTGCTGACTTCATTTTCATGTTTTTCCTGCATCTCTCTCCTTTCTTTTCCCAGTTTTTCTTCCAACTCCCTCATTTGATTTTCAAAGTCTTTTTTGAGCTCTATCATAGCCTGAGCCCAATTTCTGTTTTTCTTGGAGTCTTTAGATGCAGGAGCTTATGCTTCCTCATCTTCAGACTGAGTATTTTGATACTTCTTGGGCTCATTTGCAAAATATTTCTCAATGGTCTTCCTCTTATTTCTTTGCTTGTTCATTTTCCCAGCCTAAGCCTGTTTTTTGGGGGTGCTTCCTGAGCTTTTGGGACACTCCCACAAGGGTCTCAGTGTGTGAGGCTCTGTCCTCCCTCCTGGTCTGTGAATGACCATAAGCGCCCCCCTCTGCCACTGGGCCAAGGTGGGGGGCCCTGTTGTTCTATTGGGGGGCCTAGACTGGGATCAGGATCTGAATGTTGTCAGAGCCCCAGAGTCCTGTTCTGGAGGCAGAGAACAGAGCTCCGCAGTCTCTCTCTCTTCACTCCCCTCCTTCAGCTCAATGGACTCATGCTCCGTGGGCTCCTGCTTACCAGCTCCGCCTGCTTCCGTTTCTGGATCTGGGCTGCCCAAAGACCAAGCTGCTGGCTGTGTGCCCTGAGGGCTGGGCTCCACATCCTTGCTCTGGCAGAAGTCCCCCGCTGTTCCCCCACTTTGTGCCGGTGCTCCCCAGGGTGCAGCTCAGGAGACTCCCCTGCTGCTGTGAGCCTCGGCTCCCAGCGCCCTGGGGCTGCCTCTGGGAGGCTGAAGTTCTTTGGCTCTGGTGGACCACCCCTCTGGCAGGCCACCCCTCTGACCCCAGGGAGCAGAGCCTTTCTGCTCTTTTCCAGGTTACCTTGAGTAGGAGAACTGCCTCACTGTGTCCCTTTGTGGGTTCTGTCTCTCAGAAGTTTAGTTAGAGTCCTTAGTTTATGAGTTTTTATCAGAGAGCTCCTAAGACTCGATCCCTTCATGTCACCATCTTGGCTCCGCCCCCCCCAGGCCGATTTTCTTTCACACTTTACCTCCCCTTCCCATCCAGGTCCTTAACTCCCTGTTAAATGAAGCACTGGATGATGATCTAATTAACTGTAAGTATTTTGAAGATCTCTAAATACTATGAGGCTCCACAGGTCTCTCTTTACAAATGATTGTAAGTAACAGAGCTATTGTTTCAGATCCTAGCAGCTTATGATGCCCTCATTAGACAAGGTGTTTAGCACCTTATGATTAAAGTAACTCATAGTATAATAAGACACTTAAGTTGAAATTAACACTCCTGCTTTTTTTTTTCTTTTTCCAAGGCTTTTTGTCTCAAACATAGTGATATGATCTTGGGCCTCTTCAAATGAGAGACAAGACCTAATTTTACCCCTATCCTTTAGGTTCATTCTCTTCAATTATATTCTACCTTCTAATTTTCTTTAGCAAAATAAAGATCTAAAGAATTAGAATTGCTAAATCTTCCCTTTTAGGGACCAATATTTGTTTAAAAACAATTTTGTTTTTTCAGTTCCTTTTTTCATTTATGTAACTCTTTAGTCATGCATTTGGTGGTTGAATTCTCTGGTCTTTTTGTCAGGAAGTTCTGGAAGTCCTGTATTTTATTGAGGTTCATCTTTTTCCTTTTGCAGGGTTGTATATTCTGGATTGTAATCCCAGGATTTTAGCTCTCCAAATTATGTTATTCCAGTTCTTCCAATCCTTCAATGTTGAGGCTGATAGGTCCTATGTTAGTCTGATTGTGTGCCCTTTGTATTTTAATTGTTTTCTTTTTGCTGTTTGCAATATTCTCTCTTTTATTTGAGGGTTCTGGAATCTGGCTAGTACAGCCCTTGTAGCTTTTATCCTGGGGTCTCTTTCTGGAGGGATTCTGTGGATTCTTTCAATTGTTATATTGTTATCTTGTTCTAGTAGGTTGGGGCAGTTTTCCCTTATAATTTCCTGCATGATGTTTTCCAGGTTCTTCTGCTGGTCCAGGCTTTCTAGTAGTCCAATGATTTGTAGATTGTCTTTTCTGGCTCTGTTTTCCAGGTCATTCATTTTCCCTAGGAAGTATGTTACATTTTCTTCAATTTTTTCAGCCTTTTTAATTGGTTTGATGGAATCTTATAGTCTTGTAGATTTATTAGTTTCTAACTGTTCAATTCTAATTTTTAGGATTTTATTTTCTTCAATTATCTTCTGTGTTTCCTTTTCCAGTTGATATTTTTTACTTTTAATGAATTTGATTTCTTTGGTCAACTTGTCACAATTTTCCTCTATGACTTTCATTTCTTTTTTCCATTTTTTCTTCCTCTCTTCTTTGGTTTTTAAATTAGTTTTTAAGCTCTTCGATGAGCTATTGTATTTGAGTCCAATTTATAGACTGTTTTGATACTTCTGTGAGTAATTTTTTGCTGCTTTCTTCTTTAGATATGGCATTGCTGTCATCTTTATCTATTAAGGATTTTTTCTATTGTGAGTGTTTTTTTAGCTTTTTTTTTGTTCATTTTTGTTGATGTAGTTCTGTTCCTGGGATATATGGAGTAGAGACCCAAGCTTTTATTTTGCTGGGACTGGGGTCTGATCCCTGGCTCATTGTTGGCAAAGATTTTGCCTATGCAGTCCAGACCTTGCCTTTGAAGAGGTTTATTTGCTCCTTTATGTCCAGATTCTGACTTAACAGAGGATTGTTCCCAACCCAGTCCTGTCTTTTTCCCCGGTGCTCTCAGGGTTCAGACTTTGGGGTTCGAGTCCTCTCTGCTGGCTTGCTATTTAGCTGCCGGGACCTCTGTTATCATTGAATATTGAGCTGTGGTAAGTGAAACATAGAGAAAATGCCCTTCTCTTTTAGTGGGAACATAAACTAAATAAACAAGGAAGACATTGCACATTTTCTTTTTATTTGGAATATTGATTTGGTTTAATGATAACAGAGGTCCCGGCAGCTAAATCCTGAAACAGTCCTGAAATAGGTAGAATAATAATAGCTCATATTAACATTGGTTTTAAAATATACAAAATGTTTTACTCAAAATTATGCAATGAAAAATAGTATAAGGAAGATGAAAACTTGTAGAGATAGCACACTATTTCTCCTCCTCTTCCTCCTATTAGGAAATATTAAAGTCAGAATTTGAACACAGGTTCCACCTCTGAAACTAGTGCTCCTTTCATTATGCCAGATTCTTATAAATATATCTTTATTTTTAGTGTGAAGCATACAAAATTCCATGCTCAGTTTTTTTTAGGTTAAATGAAATATAAAACATGGATGAAAATATGATGCTTTTGACATATATATGCATATGTATATTATCCTAAATTAGATTTTTCAACTCTCAAAACTGTTCAAAGGATATGTGCATGTATATAATTTTATATATTATATGTTCATAAATGTATTATGTATGTATGTATATATATATGTATAGTTATTGGGGGAGGGTTCTCATTAGGAATCTTACAAAATGTTTCCCTTTCTAATAAAACTTCAGTGTTCATGATTAAGATTTGATTTGGAATCTTTAAGACATTTCAACTTTATTGAAGGTTCTGTATCTCAAAAATAGGATATGTCCAAATATGGTATAAGCATGTCTTATAAAGATATTTAAATTGAGGTTATTAGGTCTTATTTTGAGATGTTATTCAAGTGTAATGGATTTGAGTATATTTCTGATAATAAACCTTGCTAAAAGTTAAAAATTCACTGATAGATGGATGGATAGGTAGATAGTAGGTAGAGAATTAGGTAGGTAGGAAGGTGAGTGGGTAGGTAGGGCAGGTACTTACTATGTCCTAGGGACAGCTGGAGATAAAAATACAAGACAGCAAAAATAATCTCAATGCTTATACATTCTAATGAAGGGGAGACAACATCTAAAAAAATAAAAGAGTGAGAAAGGGTGGAAGAGAAGTTAATGCTGTCTTCAGAGGAGGAAGGTTTTGGATAGTGATTCCAGGCATGAGGGAGGTGAAGCACTTCTAAGGTCCATTCTAAAAAATGGTCATTTGGGAGAGAGAATCACCAATTGGGAGAGGAAGACTTCAGGGTGAAAGGGTCTCCAGGTAACATTGAGTAAACAGAGCAAGAATAATAATATCAATATTCAGTAATTCAATGGATATTTAATGAATGCCTGCTATAAGCAGCACTGAAAGGAGTAAAGAAAAGTACAAAATAAAGTCATTATTCTATTTTCTTTTGCTTTCAGTTACCTCATTTAATGTTTATTGTTTTATCATTGTTTCATCTAGGATTCAAATCTGTACATCATTCTCATCATTCTCTTCCCAATTCCTTTATGGCTGAAGTTCACAAAGAGGTATCTCAGCTCAAAATCTAGTAATAATGCAAATAAACAATTAACAAAGCAAGCATTTATTAGTGATGAATATATATCAGGTTAGATCCCTGGGATACAAAAACATAAATGAAAGTCTCTGACCTCTCTACTCAGAGGTATTAGTACATTCTATCATATGAGAAATACATGTAGAATATAAACTGTTGAAAACAGTGTCATTTACATTTAAAACATAAGCAGCTGGAATTTAAGGAGAAAATCCTGCTTGAGATGACACTAAGATAGCTAGAGATGTATAATGATGTTAGGTTCTAAGTTCCCCTAAGTGACAATTGTGCTCCTGAATTGTCACAATCTGACAAGTGCTTAAAATGCAATGAAATAAAACTAAAAAGAAAAGAAACAAGAATGAGCATATTGCCTGAGGGAAGATTCTTACAGGGAACTGGAAATGTCTTTATATATTTTAGGTTTTAATTAGGAGTTATCTTTATTAAGCTTTAAACATTTCTGTCCTTTTTTTTTAAGGTTTTTTTTTTTTTGCAAGGCAAATGGGGTTAAGTGGATTGTCCAAGGCCACACAGCTAGGTAATTATTAAGTGTCTGAGGCTGGATTTGAACTCAGGTACTCCCTGACTCCAGGGCCAGTGCTCTATCCACTGCATCACCTAGCCACCCCGTCCTTATTCTTGTAACAACATTCATAATAACTGCTAGATGTTAGCACTAATTAGTAGAAGTGAATGGATTTCTGATTAAAATGCTGTGAACTGCCAATGTTGTTCTTTTAGGAATAAGGTTATAGACTGATAGCTGGGAAAGGAAATTTGCCCTGCCCTGGACACAGTGTTCAGATTTCTTTTTGAATTGAAAAAAAAATAAGGTCTTTAGTTGATAGAAAATACCTTGTGAGAGAAATGTATTGAATGAACATACAAATCTTGATCAGACAAGAAGGTGAGGGGGGACTAAAGAATTATACAAGATGAATTGGAGAGATCTTTAAGCTCATCTACCCCAACTCCCCTCATTTTTTAAATAAGAAACTAACACTTGGGAAAATTTTATATATATATATATACGTATATATATATGTACATATATATACGTATATATATATATATATATTAACACTGTGGACAAATTCATAATTCAAAGTGGCACAGATTAGCAAAGGATCTGTTTTACTTATGTACATCTCACAAATTTTTGTTTATTTTTATAGTCATAGAAATTGTGACTTCATGCTAACTCCATTTAAGTCTTCCCAAAAAGGAAATAAGCAAAGTGCTCAATGTATAAGATAAATCAGGTATGAGATAGGTATTTTATTACTACACACAAAAGAAATGTTGACCATGAAAGAACTACAATATGCATTGACAGAATAACTTAAAAACAGTATTCAATAAGCTAATTTATAACTGCTATTATAATCTGTTGGAAGGTTGAAATACTTCATCAGAATACAGAAAAATTTGTAGGACTGATGATTAGCTATTTTACATACTATCTCGGTTCTGTATTATTTCACTCAATATCCATATCTTCTGACATGCCAAGGCAGGGGTTTGGTCTCCATTTATAAGTACCTATCTTGAAGAAACTCCTCTTGCCATCAGTCAATTCACTCAATGGACCTAGGATTTCTGTATCTCTCAAGCTCAGAAGTTCTCCCTCAAACCTTGACACATCCACCTTGAACTAATGTTCATTTTCCTACCCTAACTCTAACCCTTACTCTACCTGCCATGAGTGAGGATTCACCATGATCCTGTGGTAAGGAAGGGCAAATCATGAAATTACATGATGTTAATTATAGGGTTGAAGGAAGAGAGTCTGTGGAGAACTGTTTTTCTTCTTAACTCATGTAGCACCTTTCCTCCATGCTGTTGTGAAAGGAGTAGGGAAGACCAGGGGATCACTCAGAGTATTCTGCATCATAGCAAAGTGATAAGTCTTTTCAACACTGAGTCACCACCACATGGCCTGAAGCATCCAAGTTTGTCATTATCAAAAGATCCAAGTACTGAGACACCATGTCTTTGCTATCCATGGAAATTTCCAGAACTGAGTACATGCACTTTGAGATGCCCCTTTGGGGTCAATTCATACTCCACTACAAATATAAGTAGAAGTATTATCCATTCTCTATTGCTATAGTCCACTAATTTTAAAAGGAAATTTGTTTTCTTAAAATGGAATGGTATCCTACTTTTCTAGTCTTAATCTTCAAAGAACAGAAAACACCTGATTGATAAACCAAAGAATAACTTTCTAATCCCAGAACAAAGAAGAGCAGAAGAAAACTCCAGACTTATTCCCTTATGCCACTTAATAGTCTACAATTTTTGATCAACATTAGTAAGTCTTATAATAGCCTTGAGAAACATGTGAGCAAGGTCCACTTTACTGTGAGAAAAATGAAGAATGAATGATTTAATTTATCCAAATTCACTGAAGTTCACAAAGGCAAAATCAGAATACATAAGGTAGGACTTGTAGCCTCTCTTTGAATCATGTTTTCTTTAGGGTATTTATTGCATTCCTCTTTATCAAACAAGAAATATTGGAGCTTTGTGTTTTTTTCCCAAGCAACCCAAAGTTTGTCTTTTAAAATAAATTGTTTTTTAAACTATTATGGCCAATCACTCCATTTATTTTTATTTGAAAAAGGTGGGGGGGATTGAGATAGATGACGATATATCCAAAGGCAAAGTCTAGGCATTAGTGAAGCCCCCAAAGTCATCTCTGATGTGACCAGGGTTTTCTCTTTGCCCTACAATAGGGGTTCATTTAATTTTCCCTAAAAGGCAACAAAGCTATCCCCCCAAGCCTTGATTGGTCCAAGGATCAAAGTTTAAATTTCAAATCCCTTGCCACAGCTTCCTTACAGCCTCTGGACATTTTTGATCTGGCTTTTTGTTCACCTTAAGGAATTAAAAAAAGATCCATCATATTTGGAGCACTTAAGACTTGGCAGAGGTCTCAAGATCACTGAAGTCACTATACCTGCTGACCATATTTTTTTTGATATAGAGGAAAGGTCTTGTCTGCTCAAACTAAGAGCCTTCAAATCCTTGTTGACTATCCTATCCATTTGATGACAAAGTAAACCTATTATTAACTGTTGAATCATCTATGAGGGCCTTATATGGTACCTTCATTGAACTGAGGTACCAGCCTGAGTCAGACCTACCTCTAACAAATCCCTAGTTATCACCAAAGTAATTGAATAACTAAAATATTATAATCTCGGTCCAAAAGCCCTTCTCCAATGCCTCACTGAGATGTGTAGATAACATTGGTTGTAAAACAGTGTGCTTCCCCAAGCTCAGACTCCCTGGATTCCTATAAGATTCAACCAACACATCTTTTCCAGAAGACCTTTTCTGGTCATATCACTTCTCCACCACCCCTCCCCTACACAGTCTGTAACATATTCTGCCACAAGTGTCATCACCTTTAAAAGAACCTCCCAATTACTATACTTTTATTTTGCATTTTCTGATTTACACAAGTCTCCCCTATTAGAGTGTAAGCTTTTTGAAGGTAAGGATTGCTTTTGCTTTCTTTTTGTACCTGCAGTGCCTAGAAGCAGTTTGTGGGTCAGATATTCAGGAACATATGAACTCCAGTCCAACCCAAGACATATACTATCTGTGTGACCTTGAACAAGTCACTTAACCTGCTTGCCTCAGTTTCCTCTGTAAAATGGAGATAGTAAGAGCACCTAATTTGCAAGACTGTAGTGAGGATCCAATGTGATAATATTTGTGAAAAGTCCTTTCACTGTGCCTGGCACCCAGATCTATAAGTGCTTATTCCCTTCTCAACACCTTTAGTGCTGGCACACAGTAGGTATGCTATAAATGCTTATTCTTTTCTCCTTCTTAGTTTAGTGCTGGCATACAGTAGGTACTCAATAATTGCTTGTTCCCTTCTCCTTCCCCTTAGTATAGTGTCTGGTGCTTAGTAAAATGTCTGGTGCTTAGTAAATCCTTAAATGTTTGTTGGTTAATTGGTAGATTTCAACCAATGTATTATGGGTCTGTTGTCCAAGAACCAGTCAAGCTCAGTGAAGAGGAGTTCATTACTGGAAAGTGAGGCAGCAAATCATTAATTTTGTTTTAGCAGTGAAAACTCACCATGCTCTGGAGGGGTTTGCACTGATGGAGAGCATAAACATACCCAAATGAAATCATGAATTTTTAAAAAATGTATTAGTAAGCATATTATAATTAGGAAGACCTCAACATTTCTGAAGCACCTATTGATTACAAACAATTTTGCTTAGAAAAGTAGAAAATTGAGCTTCCAGTTCAATAGGTTGGACAACACAGAGACAAAATGTAAGATGTGATGACCCTATCAGTCATAACTTGATTTAATGACACCAACTTCCTCATCTGGTGTCTACTCAGAGTTGGTGGAGTACAGCCTGGATAAACTCCGAGGCAAATTTGCTCCAACTCCCTCTCTCAGACATGAATAAGGTCTCTAAGAGCTTGTCCAGACGTAGTTCTCCATCAGAGTCCTAGGGAGACGTCTGAGGAATCAAGGGTGATTCTTTTTTTTTTTTTTGGTAAGGCAATGGGGTTAAGTGGCTTGCCCAAGGCCACACAGCTAGGTAATTATTAAGTGTCTGAGACCAGATTTGAACCAGGTACTCTTGACTCCAGGGCCAGTGCTTTATCCACTGGCACCTAGCTGCCCCTAGGGTGATTCTTTATTGCCATTCCCCTATCACCTTAAATAAAATTCCCTGGCCTTCCTCTTCCCATTAAGTACCTTTTAGTAAGGAGATATTTTTCAAGTTGGTATACTAAATTGATGTTAACACTTCCATCCCCTAAGCCTGTAACACATTCTCCCACAAGTCCAAGTCCAAGAGAAAGTGGATTCAAGCTTAGAGAATACATGAGGCAAAGAGGCAACTCCCCCCTCTTATTACTGGAAATCATTCCCCACTATTTGAGGGATACTCAGGAAACTCCCTTTAAGTATGATGAATCTGTGTCCAGCTGTCCTTGGCTTCAGATGTATACTCTGCTTTCCTTTGAGGCTAGAATTCCATTTAGGACAACAATGGAAAGGTGTGAGTTCCAGCATCTTCCAGACCCTTTGAAATTGGAGGCCTGGCTAAGGTAAAAACTGAGGCCTCTCCCTTCCCCAATCCCTCCTCATGATTCCTTCTCAAGGGCTAGAATAACATGTTTGCTCCAATTTCTGGAATTCCTCCCATTCCAGCTAACTTTCTGCTACCTCAAAATGGGATCTAGAGGGCGTAATAAAATTTTCCAATAGGAACAGATCTTGACTAATTTCATCAAATTGTTTTTCAAAGACTTTTCATAATCTTAAAATCTTTTGGACTGGTTGACTATGGTAATGTTAACACCTAGTGAAAGGATTGGAGATAAAATGGGTTGGGGGCGGGGTTTACCCTTCTTTTACACAAGGGATGAGGTACATAACATATTTCTCCAAAAATAAATCCTAGCATGATTTTTCAGGATGCTTGTAATATAAGTCCTACCCCCAAAATAAGCCCCAGTTAAGATCATCATCCAGATGGATGCATTTAGTATATCTACTGCAGCATACAGTGGATGTAATGAATTATAAAATAATATTAATATAGTTAAATATAAATAAATAATATTATTGATATTAATAGTTAAAATAAATTCTAATATAAATTATAATTAAGAATTTGTAAATACCCAAGAAGGTACCTTTGGAAAAGAGGTAAATGCCTTTGGAAACAGATGAACTCAAAACTTATTGCCAAATGATGAATCAGAGTATAGGAACAATGCATAAATAATATGTACACTTGATAATGAATGGACACAGTTGTGTTTAATATGAAAATTCATAATTTAATATATCAGTGTGTTTTAACTTAATGCACTTGTGTGAAAAAAAGAAATGTTTTACAAGTTTTGGTGCCTTCAATTTTTCATTGCTTTTGTGTGGACCATCATTCTTGACTGTCATTTTTCTTGCCATTCCTATCTTCAATTTACACTTGATTTAATGGTATATTTAAAGGGAATTTTGATCTCCAGCCAACATGAATGCAAAAAAGAAAGAACTATTCCATAAACTACAAGAAAAGAATCTTATGGTTTTCTGCAAAGAGAAGTATCTCCAAATGGTTTGAAATGGTGAGCAGAGTAGGATGACTCTGTCAACTGGTGGATGAGAGAAATGCTAAGAAGCACAAGTGTAAATCAGATCAGCAACCGTTATTTCCTGAGCTGGGAGACATCATCTATGAATGAAAGACAGAAGAACAAAAGCTTTGGCTTTTCACCAGGGGTAATTTTCAAGCATGTGTCCTTGCAAAGGTACCACAGTTAGAAATATCCCCAGAAAAATTCAAAGCATCACAATACTGGCTGGATGGCTTCCTTCAGTGATATGAACTGTCTCTAAGAAGGTCAACAACACTGTTCAAGCTAGAAGATACTGAAGTTATTAAATGTGCCTTGAATTCAAGTCCTTTACTGATGGCATCAACTTTTTCTAAATTCCAACTTTCCAAGACATTTGCTATGAATGAAACTATAGTATTTTGGGCCAAAAGATCTCAAATGACAATTGATCAGAGGGGTGTTACCTGTAGTCTAACAATTACCTGTTACCTGTATTCTAACAATTCATCTGGATGGAAAGAAAGTCCCACCTCTAACCATCACTAAAGGCAAAAAGATTGAATGTGTTTCAGGATTTTATGTTCTTTAAACTGAAAAAGCCTGGTGCACAGTCATAAGAAAGTGGGTCCAGGGGGCAGCTAGGTTGCTCAGTGGATAGAGCAGAGGCCCTGGAGTCAGGAGGACCTGAGTTCAAATCCAGCCTCAGACACTTAATAATTAGCTGTGTGACCTTGGGCAAGTCACTTAACCCCATTGCCTTAATAAAAATTTAAAAAAATGAAAAAATAAAAGAAAGTGGGTCCATTTAAGGCTGCTATTTACTTTTTGAGGTGGTCAGAGAGGTCTGCTAGTCTGGGATTCAGCTGGCACCATGCTAAAGACATGAAGAATATCCTTGGAGAAAGGATAGCTCAAATAATGATTCCACAGAGAATGATGACATATCTCCAGGTTCTTAATATTTCAATAAACAAGCCATTCAAGTCATTGATTTGTGCACGGAAAACAATGACTACAGTGAAAATAGAATGGAGAGAAATCAGCTTGGAAACTGTGAAACCTAATCTGAAGAGGTTGTGACTTGGGTGAAGAATTCATGGGATAAAATCACTGACAGTTGTATTGCCAAAGTACTATGAAGAGGCTATTTGGACAAGGAGAGATCATTTAAAGACATCCCTGTTGCTGGACATGAGAGATTGGGACCAGGAAATGGAAATGGAGTTGCAAGAAATTCGGGCCAGAATTCAGGGTTTGGAGAATTATGATGATATTCCAGAAGATGACATGACTGTATTTGAATAAATGTAGATTTTTTTACATGAATAAATGATGATTTTTTTACATAAATAAATTAATGTATATTGTTGTAAATGTTAGAAAGGGACTTTTGAATGTGAAAAGGAGAAGAGCATGGCAACAGTTTTGGCAGCTAGTGACTTTCTCCCTTTGAGTACCCTTGATAAGACTAAGGTTGCTAGGCAGTTCTTATCCTATTTCTTCCTTCCCCCCATCACATTTGCCCAGGATGGAAGAGATAGAGGCATGATTAAAGTATGAATCTTAAACACCAATCAAGAAATGGAGATACACAAGCCTAAAGTTAAATCATGCCTTATACCAAGCCATCTTTGAAAGTCAGCAGAAGAGAGCTCCAATCTTCAGTAAGAAATATACAAAAGCTGATTTTTTTTTTGCAAGGCAATGGATTTAAGTGGTTTGTCCAAGGCCACACAATTAGGTAATTATTAAGTGTCTGAGGTCAGATTTGAACTCAGGTACTCTTGACTCCAGGGCCGGCGCTCTATCCACTGTGCCACCTAGGCATCCCTAAAAGCTGATTTAATATGGATAATTCTATGTATCTGAAAAATTTTGCCAAATGGTGCTCCAGCACTTGCAACTCAGCATTATAGTCCTCAGAAATTTGAACTGTTTTTAGGCTATCCATTCATCTTCCCTCTTCTGATGCAGAGTGATGTTCTAAAAGAGATCTCAAGGTACTGCCACTGTGTTACATCAAAACCTTGTCACCTGTCACTACATCCTTGAATACATCAACTGCACTGAGGAAGGGTGGTGATAAAATTCTCCCTCTCTTCCTTACTCCCATACATTCTATCCCCAGTAAATCAACTGTCAAATTTTATGTTACACAGCTCATGAAGAGTCTAGAACATGACATTTTTTTTGACAAAGTTACAAACCTACCATAATTGGTGGCCTCAGAGGTTACACTCACTTCCAAAGCTGAGATTATACAATTTTGACAAGACATCATTAGAAAAAAAAGTCAAGTATTACCATATATCTTGATAATTGCAAAGTCCTGGCCCAGCTAAAAGGCAACAAAGTAAATAAAAGGGCTTTACCCTACAAGGGATCCCTATGATCTCCCGGACATCCTCCACAGGTATTAGGACTTGGGGTTAAACTCCTTTATCTTCAGATGGGAAGCTGACAGGACCTGGTCTTCACATACCCATGGTATAGAGGCAGTTGATGGAAAGGTACTTTGTAGCTCTGTGATCCTGGGCAAGTCACTTAACCCTTTTTTGTCTCAGTTTCTTTAAATGAAAGATGTAAAATAATACCTCGAAGTATTGTTGTAAGAATCCGAGATATTTGTAAGAGCACTTGACACAATGCGTGGCCCATAGTGTTGTCTAAAAATACTTATTCTCTCCTCCATTCTCCCCATGGTAAGAGGGTAAGAGAGAAAATCTGAAACAAAGAGAAATAAATTCCCATGGTTAGGGATTTTTAAGCAGACCACTTGTTGGGGATGCTATGGAAGAGAGTCATGATTGGGCTAAAATAGAATTAAAGACATGAGATAAAATTATTTCTATTCATAGGTTCAGTCAATAAGAGTTTTTTAAAGATTTAATTCAATTTCATTTTTATCTTTAAATTATCACCCTCTTTATGTCTCTCTTCCATTCACTGAAAGGTAAAAAAAAATTAAAACTATTTCCTATATATGCATATATATTGAGAGAGATGTACAAAACAGATTTCCACATTAACCACATTCCAAGAAAAAAAAAAGCACAGAAAAAAGAAATACAAGAAAATATGCTTCAATCTGTACTGAGTCCATTAGTTCTCTATATGCCTGTGGATAGCATGTAGCAATAAGAGTCCTTTGGAACTATAAGACTATTATATTTTTCAGAGCTGATAACCTTTACAATATTACCGTTATTTTGTAAAATGTTCTCCTGGTTCTGTTGGCTTCATTTTCTATCAGTTCATACTAATCTTGCAGGTTTTTCTGAAATCATCCCCTTCTTCATTGCTTATAGTAAAATAATATTCTATCACATTCATATACTATAACTTATTCAGCCATTCCTTAAGATGGACATTTTCTCTGTTTCCAATTCTTTGCTACCCCCAAAAGAGCTGCTATAAATGATGCTTATCTTTCATTCTTGTAGAAGACCATGACTTCAGGGGGAGATGATGTTATGATAAGCACATGAATTATATTTGAGTGAGGGGGTGCTGTGCCAAATCACCATTCTCAATATCCTCTCCAGAGTCATCTGGGTTCAGTGATCAGATATGAACCAGGATGACTGGAGATGGCTCTGGATGGGAGACAATCAGGGTTAAAAACTTGTCCAAGTACACAACTAGTAAGTGGCAAGTGCTGAGTCTGGATTCAAACTCCCATCCTCCTGATTCCAAAGTGAGAGTGGACTTGCTGTTTGCTAGCTCTGTGACCTTGGGCAAGTCACATAACCCTGATTGCTTGGCATTCAGCACCATCTCTAATTGTCTTGTCTATATATGCTCACTGTACTCAGATGATTCTGGAGGAGAAAGTAAGGTTGGTGATTGGTGACTGAACAGCATCCCCCTCACTCAAATCCAATTCATGTGCTTGTCATGGCATCACCACCTGAAGTCATAGTCTTCTACAAATATTTTTGTACAGATGGGACTTATCCTCTTTGATATCTTTGGAGGTCTAGCTCTGGGAGCTGTATCAAGGTCAAAGGGATATTCATTTTAATAGTTTTTGAATAGTTCTAAATTGTTTTCCAGAATGGTTAAAGTAATTCACAGCTCCACCAATAGTATGTTATTATACCTATTTCCTGACCTCCCCTCCAACATTTGTCATTTTCAATTTTTTGTCATCTTAGTCAATTTAATGGGTATGAGGTGGGATTTTATATTTATTTTAAACTTTTCATATGACCACTAATAGCTTTGATTCCTTCTCTGAAATGATCTATTCATATGTGTTGACTTACTCTTGAAAATTTCATTCAGTTCCCTATACTTTAGAAATGAGACCTTTATCAGAGAAACTTGCTGAAAAGATTTTTTAAAACAGTTTTCTAATTTTAACTACAATGGTTTTGCTTGTGCAAACTTTTTAAATCTTATATAATCAAAATTATCTATTTTTTTCCTTTGAACCTATCTTTTGTTTGGTCATGAACTCTTATACTAACAATAGATTTGACAGGATATTTTGTCCATGCACCATTATTTGCAGATTATATCACTCCTTATATCTAAATTATATATCCATTTTGATCTTATCTTGGTATATGGTTTGAGATGTGTGTCTATTCCTGTTTCTGCCAAACAAATTTACAGTTTTTTCCAGTAGTTTTTATTAAATAGTGAGTTCTTGTCCCAATAGCTGGGATCCTTGCATTTATCAGACATTAAATCACTGTGCTCATTTGCTTCCATATAATTTAACATCAGTGTTGAGCCAAGTGATTAAGATCTCTTCTAGATAGAAAAATTTATGACTCTCTATATATGCATACATACAAGTCCATATATATATATATATACACAAAACATGCAAATGAATATAGAGATTTGTAAGTTTGACATCAATTCCAATGAGAAAAGTTCAATTTTTAGGAGCTAGTGTAGTAAGTGAACCAAGATCAAAATAACTGAGATGAGAAAGGACACTGTAATTTAAGTTTTTATAAAAATACGAACCTATTGGGACAATATTTTTTCCTAGACTCTAGAAAATTTAAACAAAATAAAAACCCTTAGTTCCTTCAGTGTCCAATCACAGATCCTTCCTAATTCAGTTTCCTCTTTTCTCCTATAAAAGCTAATAAAAAAACCCCAAAAAACAAAAAACAAAAAAAAGCTAATCTCAGATTCAGGAAGACCTGTATTCAAGTACTACTGCTTTTGACACATAATAGATGTGTGACCATGAATGAATAATTTAACCTCTCAATGTTTTAAGAAATTCTCTAACAGTAGATATCTTAGATGAGTGCTAATATGCATCATCATTAGAGGGAGATTCCACACTAGGAATCATGATTCTGGACCTCTTACCTTCCTGCAACAACAACAAAATCTAAGTAATTTCTAAAGGACATATGACTTCATCCTAGGAAATAATGTGTTTTTCCACCAGTAAGTACATGTTAATTTAATTATTATTCTATATAAGTCAGGGGGAGGGGAGAGGGCAGAGAATATTACAATCTAAGGAAAAAAAGACATATGGAAAGTGAAAAAAGCCACCTAACATCATATGACATATATTGACTATTACATGAACTCTTCAAACAACAAGAGGATGAATACATAGGGTTTATTTTTGGAAAAGCAAATTTGGGAAATTAGCAGTGCTTTAAGATCATATCAGAGGGGTGGCTAGGTGCACAGTGGATAGAGTACTGGCCTTGGAGTCAGGAGTACCTGAGTTCAAATCCAGCCTCAGACACTTAATAATTACCTAGCCATGTAGCCTTGGGCAAGCCACTTAACCCCACTGCCTTGCAAAATCTAAAAAAAATCATATCAGAGTTCAAGAATTGACTTCTGGAATTATCAATTTCTTTGCCTAGAAAAGATGGTTAAAAAAGGCATTTGTCTGAAATCTTATAGATCTAAATAAGAGGGTTTTCAAGTGAGAAATGGGAAAGAGAAAGTCTAGGGCAGCTAGGTGGCACTGGCCCTGGAGTCAGGAGCACCTGAGTTCAAATCTGGCCTTAGACACTTATTACCTAGCTATGTGGCCTTGGGCAAGCCACTTAACCCCATTGTCCTGCAAAATCCTAAAAAAAAAAATGAAAGAGAAAGTCACCCAAATATAGACCTTATGCCAGAAACTAAAATATCACTGACATAGGAAGAGATTACATCAAGAAATGCAAGGGCCCTGAAGAGATCATGGAAAAAAGTAAAAACATCACTTGTCCAAAAATATTCATAGCAGTTCTGTTTGTGGTAGCAAAGAATTGGAAATTGAATCAATGTTCATCAATTGGAGAATGGCTGAACAAATTCTGATATATGTACATTATGGAACACTATTGTTCTTTAGAAACCAGGAGGAATGGGAATTCAGAGAAACCTGGAAGGATTTGTATGAACTGATGCTGAGAGAGCTGAGCAGAACCAGAAGAACATTGTACACCATAACAGCAACATGGGGGTGATGTTCAACCTTGATGAACTTGCTCATTCCATCAGTGCAACAATCAGGGACAATTTTAGGGTATTTGCAATGGACAATACCATCTGTATCTAGGGAAAGAATTGTGGAGTTTAAACAAAGACCAGAGACTATTACCTTTAAATAAAAAAAAGTTATCTTATTGTATAATTTTGCTAGCTCTTATATTTTATTTTTTCCTTAAGAATATGATTTCTCTCTCAACACATTCAATTTTGATCAATGTATAGCATGGAAACAATGTACAGACTATCAGACTGCCTTCTGTGGGGGGTGGGGGGAGGAAGGTGAGATTGGAGGAACATTGTAATATTAAAAATAATTTAAAAAAAAGAAATGCAGTGGGGGGGGGTTAAAGAAAGGGTTAGCTATAACTGCATGGCCTTAGATGTCTAAAAACAAATACACAAAGGATAACAGCAAAGTAAAGTAGGAGTCTGACCCCTTATATATAACTATAAATGGGTGAGATTAGTCTCATAGATGGAATATGACTCTGGAAGGGTACATTTGTTTAAAAAGAAACAGACCAGGTAAAAGCAGTTGTGGGAAGGAGCAGAAGGCAATGTCATAAGATGTCTTCTTATGAGGGAATCCAGATACATATAAATAGAAGCACAATGTAGAGCATCTGAATGAAGATCAACAAAGACAGAAATGAGGTTATTAAGCAAAGTATAAATGAGAGGTTATTAAGTATGATAAAAATTAAGCATAGTGTAAATGAGAGGTAATTTCAAAGGGAACACACTGGGATGGGGAGGGGGCAGAGAAAAGCATATTAAGGAAGGTAAAATTTGAGATAAGTCTTGAAAGAAACCAGGGAAGCCAAGAAGCAGAGATGAGGAAGGAGAGCATTCCAGGTATGAGAGCAGCCAGTGAAAAGACACACTGTCAAGAGATTGATTGTTGTATGTGAAGAAAAGCAAAAAGACCAGTGCTGAAGGATCACATGGTACTTGGAGAGAAATAAAGTATAAGAAGACTAGAAAGGTAGAAATTCCAGGGCCAAGTAGTAAGGGACTTTAAAAGCCAAAGAATTTCATATATGATTCTAGAAGTAATAAGAAAGCTACAGTTTATTGAAAAGGAGTAAATCCTAAATTGTAGGAAGATAGCTTTAGTAACTCATTAGAAGATGGCTAGGAGTGGGGAAAGACTTGAGCTAGAAGACTACTGCAGTAGTATCAATTGGAGTGATGAAAGCCTACACTAGGGCAGCAGCTCTGTGAATAGACAAAAGGAGACTAGCAGATGTGAAGTAGAAATGACATAATTTTGCAGAAAATTGGATGTGTGAGCAATCAAACATAGCACTAAGGTTTTGAGTCTGAGTAACTGGGAAGATGGTGGCAACCTCAATAATAATTGGGAAATTAGGAAGACTTTCTTTTTTTGGCCAGGGAAATGATTTCTGTTTAGAACATGTTGAGTTTGAGATGCCTATTAGATATCTAGTATGACATGCCTAGTAGGCAATTGGTGATTTGAGACTGGAGATCAGGAAAGAGATTAGGGATGGATAAACAGATCTGAGAATAATCTGCATAGAGATAAGAAACTCATGGGAATTTATGACTTCACCATATAATAGCCCTACTTTAAAAGGAGACAAAAAAGTCCAAGGAGAGAGCCTAGTTGGAAACACTAAGTTTGTGAAGATGACACACAGAGAAAGAGAGATGTCATGAAAATCTAGAAACTATTCAGAAGAAAAGAATTATCAACAATGTCAGAAAATGCAGAAGAGAAAGGTGAAAAGACCATTTTATTTATTTATTTATTTATTCAGCTAGGTAATTATTAAGTGTCTGAGACCAGATTTGAACCCAGGTACTCCTGACTCCAGGGCCAGTGCTTTATCCACTACGTCACCTAGCCGCCCCCCCCCCCCCGACTATTCCATTTAATAAAAAATCTTTGGTAAGCCTTGGTACACAGACTTGATAAAATAATGATGGGGAACTTCCGCTAGTTTCTCTCTCTCCTTCCTTTCTCTTCTTTACCTCCTCTTCTCTCTCCTTCTGTCTCTTCCTTCACTTCTCTTCCCCCTCCCTTCTCTCCCTATCTATTCCTCTCTCCCTTTCAAAAGTAGAGCCCCCCTCATAAATACATGACTTGCCTTAATAATTTTATTTTGGGGCGGCTAGGTGGCACAGTGGATAAAGCACCGGCCCTGGAGTCAGGAGTACCTGGGTTCAAATCCGGTCTCAGACACTTAATAATTATCTAGCTGTGTGGCCTTGGGCAAGCCACTTAACCCCATTTGCTTTGCAAAATCCTTAAAAAAAACTTCATTTTCCAAAAAGTAGAAAAATAAACAAGGGAAATATAGTCTAAATAAAAGTCTTACCAACTAGGAGAAACAGTTTGCTAGAGTTGAAATGAAGGAAATTTTGAGAGAAAGTGAACATTCCACTTAAAATTTGAGTTAAAAGAAAAAAGAGCAGTGTGTAGTGTATCACAAATTTTAGATTCTAGGAGAACATATTTTAAAACTTTCAGAGAAAAGTTAATTAGGATCCCATGGCCTAAATTTTTGATGATGCAAAAAGAAACAGTTTTGATGAGCACAAGAGGGAATGACTAAAAACATGATGTGGAAGCATAGAGACTCATCATCATACTGAGATTGCTGGAAGCAAGGACTGATAATGGTAAATGAATGTGTTGCATGGTCCAACAAGAAGTTTTAGGAATGCTAAAACTCAGACTGAAGTAAACTGCCAAGGGAAACTGAGGAAAATGAGAAAAAAGTGTTTTAAGTTTACTGATGAATATTGTTTTTAACCAGTTATTTCTTGATCTTATTCCCATCCTTCCACTCTAATCTTCTATTATATCCTTTCTTGTAAACAAATAGTTAAACAAAACAGACCTACTTAGATATTGCATTTGATAATGAATGCAATATGCCACAGTTATCCCTTCTCTACTCAGGAGGAAGTATATTTCATGAGCTGTTTTTAGAAAATAAGATTGAACATTATGATTAATCAGTACTTAAGTATCTTTCAACACTGTTGTCATCTCTATTATTGCAGTCATTGTGTATATATTATTCTGATTCTGTTTTTACTGGGTAAGGCTATATACAACTTTCTTCCCATCTATCAGTAACTCTTGGATGTCATATTTCATTTCTCCTGAGAAATTAAAGGGAACTTCCTTTAATTATTTGTCAACCAGTTCTGAATCATCTTCAAAAAAGCATTCATTTTTCCTTGTTGCAATTAGTGGCTAATGCAAATTGATATAATTGATTTGTGCATGAGGATATTTTGTGATTCCAGAGACTGGTAACAGAATGAAGAGGAAATGCCTGTTGTGTTGAGATTTTTGTGTTGAAGAGTTGAGATCTTGGATAGGAATTGAATGAAGTCAACACATTATTAAGAGATGAAAACTGCTTTAATGAGCTTAGCTTTTTAAATCAAGTCCTTGGAGTTAAATTGTAAACATCTACAAGGTGATTCAAGAACTAAGACTGTGCAATGACTAGCATTAAGTATACAATGATTTATTTCTGCTGCAGTTGAAAGACTATTCTGTTCAAAGTGTAGACTGATCTTCTTTCTATTGGAGAGATTAAAAGAATGCCTCTTTACAGTCCAGGTTGCTAGAAATATAAAGGTCTCCTAAAGGAAGCATTCAAGGTATCAGTGGGAGAGAAAAAAAGGTATTGGGGTGGGGGAATATGAGAAAGAGGAGGAAGGGAGCCATGCCTATTATCAGAATGATGAAGCATAGAAAAGGGTTCTATCAAAGAGAAAGGGAAGTTAAAGCAAAGCTGGACAATTAGATTTCACAGACAAATTTAAAGCTCTACCTGAATAGGAGAAAAGTAGATTTATTTGTATGTATTTGAAGAATGTATTTGCCAGGTTTCTTGAAAATATAATGAAAAGTTTTAAACTAAAAAGAATCAAGACAAGGGAAAGGCTACTCAAGTATAATAAGGCATTTTAACCATAGGGCAAGGGTATTTAACATTTTTTGTCTCAAGGACCTCATTACTAGTCTAGTAACTATATATATATACATATATATATATATATATATATATATATATAGTAATACACATAAAAGGAAATACAGGGGATTATAAAGGAAATTAGCTATGTTGAAATACAGTTATGAGAATATTTTTAAAAAGCATTCCCCGTCCCAGGTGAGGAATCCCTAACATGGAGAATAGCCACCAAGAAGGAAAATAAATAGTTGTTGAGATTGATTGGTTGGCTGTTGATCTTTGTTCTTGAAGAGGATCAAAATGACATCACTATTTTGAGTCAGGCTATGTCTAACTATGGCTGATCAAAGTAATACAACTCTACTATATGAACAATTGGAATGGAGATGTCTCTGAATTTGCACATCTCATGTTTGTTTTGAAGTACGAAAATTCTGCTTTGGTCAAACACTATAGCACCTTCTTTGAAACAGGTACCCTGTGCTGGGTGATCCTATGCTGGAGTCCTCCTTGGACTTCCATGTGAATGTTTTCCTTGTGTGAGTTGTCTGTAAAATAATCTTGTAAACCAATGCATTTTTGGCCACAATGTGGCCAGATCAGAGTTTGAATGGCTAGCAGTTCAGTTTGAGAAAGGATCTTAGTGTTTGGTACTTTATCTTGCCAGGTGATCTTCAGAATTTTTCTAGGACAATTCAAATGGAAGTGATTCAGTATGGTGCTGTTCCAAGGGCAGCTAGGTGGCACAGTGGCCTTGGAGTCAGGAGGATGGGAGTTTGAATGCTGTGTGACCTTAGGCAAGCCACTTAACCCTAATCATCTCACATCCAGGATCATCTCCAGTTGTCCTGATTCATATCTGATCATTGGACCCAGATGACCCTGGAGAAGAGAGTGAGGCTGGTGACTTAGTACAGCACTCCCTCACTCAAATCCATTTCACATGCTTGTCATGGAATCACCTCTCTGATGTCATGGTCCTCTTCAAGAAGGAAGGACAAACATCATCATGGTGCTGTTCTACTATCCAGATTTCTTAGGAACACAAGAATAAGTTCAGCCCAATGATTTATAGATCATAAGTTTGGTAGAAAGTCTAATCTTATGCCTCTTCTCTCCTATACTTTCCTTAAGAGTCGCCCAAACACAGAGCAAGCTCTGGAGATATCTGTCAATTTCATAATCTATGTGTACATCCTTGGAAGAAAATACTACCAATTTAAGTGAACTTAACCTTAGAATTAAAAATTTCTCCATTTGCTTTAAGCAATGGTTCCACAATTAGATGGTATGGTGCTGGATGGTGAACCTTTGCTTTTTTGGTACTGATTATTAGAGCAAATGTGCATAAATGGTATAGAATTAATTAATACTCTCTTGCAGTTCAGCTTCCAAGGCTGCAATTAGAGCACAATAATTTGTAAACAAAAAGTCATGTACCAACTGTCCTCCCACTTTGGTCTTGGTTTATAGGATTTTAAAGTTAATAATTTACAGTCATTGTGGTAGCCAACCTTGAAGTGATTTTCAAACTGATTGAAGGCATCTGAGAACACTGCTGAAAATATCATGCCAAAAAAGCCCAGAACCTTGTTTCACTCCATTGGTGAATGGGAAAGTGAGAGAACATTACCCATTACCTGGAAGCTATGCAAACATGCTACCATCAAACTGACATACTTGAACTTCTCTGGGCAACCAAATTTTGCCATAATTTTGCACAAGTCTTCACAACTGATAGTATTAATGGCTTTGATTAGATCAATGAACATTTTTATTAGACTTTCATTCTGTTCCTGGCATTTCTCTTGGGGTTGTTGAGCAGGAAACACTATCTCAACCATTCCTTGACTCTGTAAAATCACATTGGCTCTCAGGTAGATGACCATCTCATAGGTGAAGGAGCAGCCTTTTAAGGAGGACTCTAGCCAAAATCTTGCCAGAAATGTCTAAGTGAGAGACTCTATTGTGATTGCCATGGAGCATTTCCTTATATCCTTTACAGATATGTACAGTGGAGGCATGCTTGAACTCCTGTGGGTTAACCTGCTCTTGCCATATAACCTGAAAGATTTTGGTGAGCCTTGTAAATCTCAGCTGGAATAGAGTCAATAACAGATGCCTTGTGACAAGAAAGTAGCTTAAGGGCATTCAAAACTTCTTCATTTGGAAGATAGAGAGGGAGTGACTTTAACCTAAGGTATAAGGCCAATGGCTTCAGAATTGATTGATAATGGTCTGTTGAAAACAATATGAAAGTGTTCAGTCAATTTCTTAAGGATCATGAACTTATCATAATCTATATATCTCCATAAGTACTGAGTAGTTGAAATGCATGAGGTCTAGCTTATAAATTGCCTTCAGAGTATCATAAAATTGTTACTTTTGGTACAAACTGAATTTTATTTGCTCTCTTATTGAACTGAGAATTTTGCATCTCTCTAAGCTTCACTTGCTTTACTTTTGACAGTTAAATGCTGCTTTAAGACAGATGAACTATCCTCTGTCTGTGAAGTTCTTGTTTTTCATTTATCAGCTTCTGAATTTCCCCATCATTTTCATCAAAAAGTTTTGATGTTTGCATGTGTTCTGTTCCAGAAGAGTAATGGTGATATTGTGTAACAAATCTCTTAAAGCTGCTCCTTCTTTTCTGTTCCATTGTTGACAACCATGTATTGGCTCAACATTCCCTCCAAATTAGCAATGATCTGTTCATACCCAGAGGAGCACTCTGATCTGTTGACATTAAGTTTTCTGGTAGTATTCTTGCCTTGGGGACATTACTTTTGCTATTCGAATGCCAGTAGTTCACTTGGAAAAGATAAGTCTAAAATCAGTCCAACATACAGCATCACATATCACTTTTGTGACTCTCATAATTTGTCTGTCTCTTCTATTTACAATGATGTAGTCTATTAAATGCTGTGGAAGTGCATCCATGAAGTTTTATTATACTTAGGAAAACAGAAGTCAGTGTTGGTAATGAGGTCATGAGATACATAAATCTATAGTAATAAGTGACCATTGCTCTTTCTAATTCCATTCCTCCTAAGAACACTCAACCATTCTTAATCATCTATAACCAGTCTGGCATTAAAGTCACCCAGAATTAAAGGTTTGTCCTCTTTCAGCATATAATTGATGAGGGTCTCTAGATCTTCAAAACTTTTGCTTTGACCTCATCAGTATTCATATGGGAGTATGATGGTGGCATGGTGCTTTTCTGCAAGTAGCAATTGCATTATCATGAGTCTGTCATTCATCCTTTTGGGAGGCATTCAAATCTGACTAGATTAGTTTTGATTACAAAACTTAAACCAGCTTTGGGACATTCTCCATCATGTAGGATTATGAAACTAGTACATGAGGAAGTGCTGTGAATATAGTTTACCTAGATTTTTCCAAAGCTTTTTATAACATATCTCATGTTATTCTTGCAGAGAAGAAGAGGACCTGTGGATTAGATAATAATACAGATGAAGTCAGAGCCATTTGAATGGCTAGATTAAAAGAATAATTATAAATAGTTCAGTGTTAATACAGCAGATCTCCAGTGCATTATCCTAAAGATCTCTAAGGTCTTTGTTAATTAACATTTTTATTAATGTTTTTCATAAAGGCATAGAGAGTGAGCTCCCAAGATCAATAGGTGGCATGAAAGTGGGAAAGATAGCGAATATACTGAATGATGGAATCAGGTTTCAAAAGGATTGTGATAGGCTAGAACAATGGACTAAATCTAAAATGAAATTCAATATGGATAAATGTCACACATTTGAGTAAAAATATCAACTTCACAAGTATAAAATGGGGAGGTATGAATAGGAAATTGTTTTTAAAAAAAGATCTTTTAGTTTTAGTGTATTTCAAGCTCAATCCCTGAAAGCAGTTGATAAAGTAGCTAAAAATATCTTAATGCTACCTTGGTCTGCATTGAAAGGGATAAGGAGGTGATGGTTATACTTAATTCTTCCCTTATCAGATTTCAGCTGGAATTCTCTTATCAATCCAGGGCACCGTGGTTTAAGAACACTAATAAGCCAGAGTGTTCAGAGGAGGAATGCCAGAATTGTGGAAGTGTCAATTTCATTTTATATATGAAGATCACATGAAGGAACTGGGGCATATTTAGCTTGAAGTAAAGAAGGTTGGGAGTGGGAGGTGGATGGGATATGATAGTTGTCTTCAGATATTTGAAGGACTGTTTATTATATGGAAAAGTTAGCCCTAGAGAACAGAACTAGGAACAATGGAAGAAGTTGCAAAGAGGCAAACTTAGACTTGATACAGGAACAATTTTTCTAATAATTAGACCTTTCTGAAAGGGGAATGGGTTCCCTCTCCTTGGAGGTCTTCAAGTAGTGGGTGGATGACTACTTATTGGGTAGTTTGGTATGCCATCTTTGGTGTATGAAATGGACAAGATGACTGATGAGGTTCCTTCCAACTTTCAGAATCCTTGATTCTGTGATACTGACAATATTTCTTGCATTTGTCCCTTCATGCCACATTCACACTCAGTCCACCAATTCAGACCCCATTAGTTGTTGACTGTATTACTTTAATAGTCTTCCAATTGGTTTCTCTGCTTCCAGGTAGTTTACCCACATATTTATTCAATCTACCTTCTGAAATAATTTCCCTAAGTCAAAGATCTGACCATGGCATTTCCTATTAAAACCTTTCAATCACTCCCCTTGACTTCAGAAGAATACAAATTAATTAGTCTGGCATCTAAGGCCTCCACAGACTTTATTTCACACTCTTACTCTTCTTGTATCCTGTATGCCAATACAAGATCTTTGTAGAGACAAGAGGTACATGGATGTAAGACTGTATTTATTTTGTGACTTTTTCAATATATTGACCAGTTTTGCTTAAATCTCTTTTCTTTAAATATTTATGAGATTATTCTCTTTTGAGAAGGGGAAGAGATCTGGGAAAATCTGTGGTGATGTAAAAAATAAAAAGATATTAACATGAGAAGATAAGGAAAATCAGTAGGAAAAAAGACAAGTGGAAGAGTTTTGAAATATTTTCAATTTTTGCATACTTGGAAAAGTATACAAATATTTTCTGTCTGTACCCTACCCCTGGAACTCTCTTCCATTTTCTATTCTTACTTACCTCTCTGACTTTTTTAAAGTCTTAACTAAAATCCTACCTTCTACAGAAAGCCTTAACTTCTCTTAATTTCCTTTTGTCTATTTTCTTATATTTGCTTGGCCCAGTAATCAGGATTGAATGTTTCTCCAGATATTTAAAATTGTTGTTTTTTTAACTTCTACAAAGAGTCCTTTGTAATTGAATCATGTATTTTGTGAGCTTTGATAGACTGCTCTTTAAATACTTATCCAATTGTTGTATGGAATCTTTTAATATTGTAGTCTCTTGGCTAAATTATTTTCCCATAAATATCCATTAGGTATATTAGTGAATATTTTCTTTCCTATTATGTTTTATCTTGGTTTAGGGATTAAGATGATCTTTGAGGGGTGGCTAGGTGCCACAGTGGATAGAGCACCAGTCCTGGAGTCAGGAGTACCTGAGTTCAAATCTGGACTCAGACATTTAATAATTACCTAGCTGTGTGGCCTTGGGCAAGCCATTTAATCCCATTGTCTTACAACCCCCCCCCCAAAAAAAAGATGATCTTTGTGTCATAGGGGTCATAAGAATCCCTTTATTTCTTACTTTTGAAAATAACTTATGTATTTTTGGAATTGCTTGTCCTTTTGACTGTTTAATAGAATTTCCCTTGAAGTTCATTTGGCTTGTTCTTTTTTCCCTTTCTGATGGGAGTTCAATTATGGACTGTTCAGTCTCTTTTTTTCTGATATTGGAATATTTAAATAATCTATTTTTTTGTTCTGCTAATCTGGATAGATAATATTTTAAATAAATATTCATTTCATCTAAATAATTCATTTTATAGCCATATATTCAGTGACAATGTAGCAAAATACAAATAGTTTTGGATAAATTGTTGACTTTATTTCATCTTCAACTGATGTAAATTCTTTCATTTTTTAACATAATTTGGTTTTCTTTTAAAAATAGACTAGCTATTATCTATTTTATTAACTTAAACAAGTTTATAGTTTCATTATTTCATTTATTCAATCTTTTTTGTTTCAGGATTTTTATTTTGGTATTTGGTTGAGATTTTGTGTTTACTGTTTTTCTTGTTCTTTTAGCTGCATTTCCCAATTCATTGACATTCTCCTTTTTGAGTGAATACATTTGAAGATATAAATTCCACCCTATGGATTGCTTTAATTAAATCTAAAAAGTCGTTATTCAAGTACTGTCTCAGTGTCTTCATTTTTCTTGAATTTTTCTAATATTTCTAATGTATGCTTTGATGAAACAATTTTTTTTATACTTATACTATTTAGTTCCCAACTTTCAATCCTTTCTTTAAAATTTTTTTTGGGGGTGGCTAGGTGGTGCGGTGGATGGTGGCATGGTGGATAAAGCACCAGTCCTGGAGTCAGGAGTACCTGGGTTCAAATCCAGTCTCAGACACTTAATAATTACCTAGCTGTGTGGCCTTGGGGAAGCCACTTAACCCCATTTGCCTTGCAAAAAAACCCCCAACTTAAAAGTTTTTTTGAATATAATTTTTATTACATTGTGGCAAAGGATGTGATGAACACTTTTGCTTCTTTGAATTTATTAGGTTTTTAAGCGCCTATACATTGAAAATTTTTGTAAAGGTGCCATGCCCAACTCAAAAATGTTAATTCCTTTCTAAAACACTTTATTTATTGTCAGAGGTTGATCATATTGAATTTTTCTAATGTTCTATTTGACTTATTTATCATTTTTGTTAGATTTAGTGCCTTTAAGGATAATATAGATACCCTGTTTATTTTTTCTTTTTACCAAAATATCTGAAACAATTGCTTTGTGTTTTAAATTCACCTGTAGCATTATTTTCTTATTTTAACTCCTTTAATCTTTCAAGTGTGTTTCTTGTAAACAATACACTGATTGATTCTTTCTGATCCATTCTGCAATGCTTAAGTTTATCCCATTTGAGCTCATAGTTATGGTAGTTGGTTGTGTTTTACTTCCATTCTATCCACTTATACATTTTTCTCCTTGCCCTTTACTGCTATTTACAAAGAATAAGGTGGTGAAAGAGGAGTGATCTATTATATGAAGAAGCAATGTTTCTGCTCTGCTAATTTTCCCTTTGTTTTCCCCCATCACAATCTTTTTTTTTTATTTTTTTGCAAGGCAATAAGGTTGTGACTTATCCAAGGTCTCACAGCTAAGTAAGTATAAAGTGTCTGAGGCTGGATTTGAACTCAGTTTCTCCTGACTCCAGGGTTGGTGCTCTGTTGAGGGCTGGCTCCTGAGAGTGATTTACACCTATCTTTGATGACCTTTTCCATCAGAGATATGTACATATTCTTGCTCATTAAATGGATTTGTTGGCTCTCCAGAGAACTCTGACCCCGGGCAATCTGTGGCTCCAGAAAGGCTTTTCTGATAAGGAAGTCTGCAGATTCCCAAGGATAAATATTGTAAATTTACCCAGGAAATTGTGAAGTTGGGTCTCTTTTAACTGGTCATTCCTGAGA
Source organism: Macrotis lagotis (assembly GCF_037893015.1). Lineage (NCBI taxonomy): Eukaryota > Metazoa > Chordata > Mammalia > Peramelemorphia > Peramelidae > Macrotis > Macrotis lagotis. Next base: position 424,228,139 of record NC_133666.1, on the reverse strand, counting down.
TAAGTTTTTGTTATAAAAAATTTGAGTATCCAAGAATAAACCAGTAGAGTTGTATCATAACTTTGTGTGTATGTCTCTATTCGACTTGACTCTCAAGTCAATGCTTAGATTGCACACCAGAATTATCGCTGGTGAAAGTGCTCTATTCACTGTGCTATCTAGCTATTTCCCCCATCACAATCTTAAAATTATTTTTCTTTCCCTGTCTTCCCTTCTTGCTTTACTCTCAAACAATAAGCTCGTTTTGCTCATGACATTCCTCACTAATCCTACCCTCTTCTTTCCACACTAATTTCAATGTTTAATACTTTTCTATATCATATTCTGATGGGGGGGAGTCTAAAAATGTGTTCAGTCTTCCTTTATCCAGCTCACATGAAAGTAACGTTCCAAGAATGCCAATTGCCTTACTCCATGTTTGTATGCTCTTCATTTTATACATTATATAGGTTCTATTTCCTTTCTAGTTCTTTTTCCTCCACTTTCCATTAGCAGCTCTGCTTGGTTTGGACTCCACACATTATCAGGCCCCTCCCAAGATAAATATCACTTGAAATCTCATCATCCTGGTGACATACTCAGTATCTGATACTCAACACCTTAACTTCTCAATTGTGTCTCCCTTCTGATCAAAAGTTTTGAGCAGGGCTGTCCATTTATGCCACCTGCCTGTGGGTTTACCAAATTCTTTAGTAAAGAATCCAAGCTACCAAAGAGCTCTTACTAAAATGGCAAATAAAAATATATTTTCTATTGTTTCAATAAAACTTTCTTTTAGATTTTTCAAGGCAATGGGGTTAAGTGGCTTGCCCAAGGCCACGCGGCTAGGTAATTATTAAGTGTCTGAGGTCGGATTTGAACCCAGATACTCCTGACTCCAAGGCTGGTGCTCTATTCACTGTGCCACCTAGCTGCCCCAATAAAAACTTTAAAAAGGTTGGATAATCCTGATGGAGCACTAAATTCTCAAAGCTTCTCTTTGAAGGGTCCTGAAATTTTCAGAATTTTCTGGAAAACTCTCAACTTTCCATTATGAGTTCTGCTTGGTCTGGACATCATACCCATGAACCCATATAGTCATTCTATTTTTAACATGCCAGTGTCTTCACAAGCCTTCCTTGATTTTTCTCCCCCATTCCTGCCTGCAGTTCTCTGAATGTTTCTCTGGGTCAAATTAACTTGGAAGGAAAAAAGGCATCCATTGTGGTTCCTCCTTGAATTTCCTTATCAGCAACTAGGTAGAGTAACTTTTTCATTATTTTTTGGGGGGTATGGTTATGTGAAAGAATTGCATTATACTGCTTTTTCTCACTTTACCACCTCTCTAGTTCTTGATTTTGCACCTTTTGATAAATAATTGTTAAGGTCAAGTAGATTTTATTAGCTACTTGTTTTTAACAGAATTAAAATAGTTGAATCCCTGCTACTTTTTCTAGAAATTAATCTTTCATTTCCTCTTTATAGCATATACCCATCATATTGCTTCTGTTTCTCCCTCAATTAATATTAATCTAAAAGTTGTCTCCATGAGTTCTCATTACTCACATTCATGGATTTCCTCAAGAAAAAAAATAGGGAAAGTCAATATGTTAACTCTATTTGACAATATATTCAAAATCCTTACCTCTAGTTTTTTTTCAAGGCCACACAGCTAGGTAAATTATTAAGTGTCTGAGGTCAAATTTGAACTTAGGTCCTCCTAACTCCAGGGCCGGTGCTCTATCCACTGCACCACCTAGCTGCCCCCAAAGTCCTTACCTCTAAAAGGAAAGGATAGAATACATTTTATTATCTTTTCTTTGTAACTAGGCTTAATTATAATTAAAAAGCATTGAGTTTCAGCTTTTGTTATATTGCTTTCTATTTTATTGTCATTATTTATGGCTTTTCTCAGGTTTGCTTACTTCAATTTTCATTCATTCATGCCTTCCCATGTTTTTCAGGATTCTTTACATTCATGATTTCAAACAGTATAGAAATATAGCACTAAAAATTTTGAGAATCACTTTACATAGATTGTAATGTTTGATTTTCAAAACAACCCTCTAAAGTAAATATGGTTATCCTCATTTTACAGATGAGGACACACCAGTTAAGAGGTTGAATTACTTTGGTTAAGGATACATAGCTACAAAGTATCTGCGGCAGCATTTGATCTCTGGTCTCCCTAACTCCCAAGTATCCTCTCCGTTATGTTACACAATTCCTGAACAACTACTTTGTTTCCACTTTCTTGCTATTATAAAGTGTTGCTTTGAATACATTAGTACATATTGGGGAACTGGGGGCAGGGGATAAATCTCTGCACTTACCCTAACTACTGCTGGGATCTTGGGGTTGAAGAATATGGACAAGTCGGTCACTTTCTTCAAATACTTTCAAATTTATTTTTAGATCCATTCACATCAAGATTATTATTTTAAGGCATATGTTTTCATTAATTTAGAGGGTTTTGGGGGTATTTTCCCCCCCTCTTGCATCTTCTTTTAGATAAGTTCTCAGTGTTTTGTAAACATTATTAATTTAATCATAGTCTTCATCTATAGGCTACCTCTCATTTTTCAAGTTTTCTGAGTTTGTGCTATTCTTTTTCTCCCCCCCCCCCCCCACTTTTCAGCTCAGATACAAATGTAACTTAGAATCCTCCCACCCCTTATTTTCAATCTCACAAATGACATTCGAGGCACCTTTTCTTGAGAAGTGTCAATTTGCCAAATTCCTTTCCTTATTTTCCTCTTCTAGCCTATTTTGAAATCCATTTTCCCCATTCTTAAATTATGTTTTTTGCATACTTTCTCCATTTTATGCCTGCCATGTAAGATAGGGTTCTGTCAGACACAAATTTTGCTGATTTATCTATTTTATCTACTACTGAGACTTAGGATCTTGCCCACTCCCATCTTTCCCTTTCTGGTTGATTTTATTTTATTAAAGGGATTTTTGTCTGAAATCCTCACTCCCAGAAAAACTGCCAGTCACTGACTTGGGCTCTACTCCATGCCCTTAAATTCACCAAATGTACAGCCTCAACCTTGGATTACTTCCACCATCCACTACCTTTGTTCCTACACACATGCTGCTAAGCAAAGCTAGAAAAAAACATCATGAGACTATGCTGAATAGGTCCACTACAAATTTGTGTTGCATCATCTCAACTGGGTCCTCACTGAAGCAAAGTAATCATTTTACACTTTCCTAATTGTTTCACTGGAGCAGATAGGTGGTACAGTAGAAAGAGCACTGGGCTCAGAGCCAAAAATGGTCAGAGTTCAAAGCTAGCTTCAGACACTTACTAGCTGTGTAACCCTGGACAAGTCACTTAACCCCATTTTCTCATCTGTAAAATGAGCTGAAGGAAATGGCAAATCACACCAGTATCTTTGCCAAAAAGACCCCCACAGACTTTGTTTATAAGTTCACATAGAATCAGACAACTTAACAATGACTGAACAACAAATTGTTTCAATATCCCACTCACCAGTGATATTTTCAAATCTTTTCTATACCTCTCCCCTCCCATAGCTTTATTTTCACCTTTCTCATAGTACACTGAAAATACTAGACCATTTCTCACTGAAAATTTTTACAAAAGCCTTGCCTCTGTGTCTCATTTTTACACTGCTCTTTGTATATTGCCTCCCCATTAGATTGTGAGCTCCTTAAGAATAAGGTCTATTTGCCTACCTCACCTTCTTTGTATTCTCGGCTTACTATTGTAGCTGGCACACAGCAGGCTCTTTGTAAATGTTTGCTGACAGAGTACTACCTCTCAGTCAATATTTCTTTGCTAACCTATTTTAGACATTCTTTTTATCTTTTGTTTTTTAGGTTTTTACAAGGCAAATGGAGTTAAGTGGCTTGCCCAAGGCCACACAGCTAGGTAATTATTCAGTGTCTGAGACCGGACTTGAACACCCAGGTACTCTTGACTCCAGGGCCGGTGCTTTATCCACTACGCCACCTAGCCGCCCCTATTTTAGATATTCTTAAGGGTCCATATACTTCTTTCTGAGAAAGGGATAGAGTCCTGCTTGGAGATAGGGATTTCCTGAGATAGCAATTTTACATATATAAATCTTTTCCAAAATTCCTTGTGTACACTGACCCTTTGTGCCAAGTTTCCACAGTAGTAAAACTGACTTAACTTGATTTTTTTTTTGGTAAGGAATTCTTTTACTATCTACTAGGGATAGAAAGACCACTTTCCCTTTCAAACTCCAGAGGGTAACACGCTCTCACTCTCTCTTTCTCTCTCTCTCTCTCTCACACACACACACTCTTTGCTTCCTCTTCCCAATTGATCTTCACCTGCATAATCCTTCTCCCTACTTTGATTTTAATTTATAAGGGAATATTTTAATGTATACTGCCAATTTATTTTTTTATCCTTTTCTTCCCTTTTTTGTTCTCTTAAATTTCTATCCCAGATGTCATCTACTCCAGATGAGCTATTTAACTTCATAAACATAAATTTTTAAGTCTTGTCTTGCCCTCAAATCATGAGAAATGATTCATTGCTTAGTCTTTTGTTAACTATATTTAATTACTTTTCTTGCATTTTATCACATTTTAAACGTACATCAAATAGCTAATTGATCTTTACACTCTTTGGGAGGAACAATTTAGTTTTCCTTTCAATGAAAATCCTTGTTTTTCCCCATGTATGATTAGGATCAGTTTTACAAGATATTCTGAATGTATGCTAAATCCATTAACTTTGTGAAATATCAAATTCCTATCTCTTCTTGAAACTCTCTGAAAGCATTCATTTTTATTTTTCTACACAGCTGGGTACATGGTAGATACTTAATGAATGCTTGTTAGTTCTTGGTGACAATGAGTAGTCTTGGGCTATTCAAATTATTATTTGCTGAAGATTGAAGGTATTCCTTGTAACTTCCTGTAATATTTGTTGTTACATTTAACTTCCATAGTTTAACAACTTTATTCCTTGGTGATTATAACTTGGAATTTCTCTGTCAATCTGTGGATTCTATCAATCTTTGATCTACTGACAATACATGGGAGTAATTTGCTATATGCTACTCAGACTTCATTATTTTCTTTTACTGTCAAGAAGACCTAAAATCTTCAAATTACTTCATATGCTATCTACAGCTATCATTTTTGTACATTTTTGTCTGTTTATAGCACATAATTTTCCTTGGATCTCCTTTGTCTCTGTTGTACTAAGTTTTGCTTCACTTATTTTTTAGTTCCAAATCTGGCATTCCCACCTACCAAGCCAGCCCCCACCTTCAAAATTTCCTATTTTGATAACTAAATTGCCTTTCCTGGCTTATCTTTTTTTTAGGTTTTTTGGCAAGGCAAACGGGATTAAGTGGCTTGCCCAAGGCCACACAGCTAGGTAATTATTAAGTGTCTGAGACCGGATTTGAACCCAGGTACTCCTGACTCCAAGGCTGGTGCTTTATCCACTGTGGCACCTAGCTGCCCCGTGGCTTATCTTTTTTTTAGAGTTCTGAATTCTACCCAAATTTTTCACTTTTTCCCTTGATAATGTTTTTATTTTTTAAACAATTATGAAGTTGGTTGCTTTTGGTTCACTATTTTGGGTGGGGGTGAAGATCCAAGAGAAACTTGATTTTTTTCAACTGGTCAGGTGGTCTTCTATCACTGTATATTATTTATTCAATGATTTGTGTCTAGTTTTTCTCTAACATTTTTGATAGACCCATTCTGTCCCTTCTCATTAGTACTATGAAATGTTTAGCCCCTTCTTCCATGCACTGATACATGTTTCTTTTTGTATACAATAGGCCTGGGTTAGCTTCACTGGTTTGAGGGACGTCTGTTTCTTTGCTACATGGATATTCCCAGGAGGATCATAGCTTCCTTCCACCACCCCTTCCATCAGAAGGGAAGACCTACAGTACCTTCATATATCATATTACCATTGTGGTAATGGATTAATTCAAAACTCTTTCCTGGGGGGAGGGGGGACCAGGCTGGGTCAATGAGGTGGATAATAAACATTATCAAACCAATGCTTGAAATGGAAACCTGCTTTGTAGGTCAGTGAGAGGCAAGGAAGTGAATCCTATTAACTCAACTTTTTTTTTTCAGAAGACTATTTAGTGTGGAAGCATTTCCCATCTCTTATTTGTGACACAATTTTAATCACTCTATCCCTGGCATATGTGTTGTTTTTTGGAAGTGTCAGGGTTTGTGAATTTAGCCAAGAGTAACTCAGTTTACCATCTTGTAGATCACATACATGACAATGATATTTTCATAGGCCCTTATTTGATATATTTTAACCCCAGTTAAAGACACTATGATTCTTATTTATGGTCCAGAGATCCAAGAGCTTTGCTTTGATATCATCTGGGCTGGATGACATGGGCATGCCTGCCCATGTCCATGATGAACATCCAGCTTTCATTTGGCAATAACTTAGCAAACTTATGTTTCTATAATAAGGGTTCATAACCTTTTTGGTATTATGATCCCTTTCAGAGTCTTGTAGAGTCAGACTTCTCAGAAGGTTTTCAAATTTAAAACTAAAATACATAAGATTACAAAGGAAAATTATAATGAAATAGTTGTCTAAACATTTACAGACACATGAAAACACAAGTTCACAGGTCAAGAACTCCTCACCCAAAGCCCTCCATTTCTTGCCCAGGACTACATAATTCCTAAGCAATACTTTCTAGGTTTCTTCTTTCTTTGTTCCCCATCTAGTTGCACTTCTTTGGACTGCCCTGGGAACTTCATCAGAAAACTCATGATCCCAAGAGATATTGAATCAACCTTGTTTCTCACAACTCAACAGTACCCTCTATACCTTTGATCAGAGGCCTGGAAGGGCAGGACACAGAACTCCTCCCAAATCTCTGTAATAGAACAGCCCCACTACTGTCTGCAAGTTGGGCTACACAGCTTATTTCTCTTTTCTTCCTTCCTTTCCTTTCTTTCTTGGTTTTAGCTCCAAATGCCTCTGGTTCTTCAGGATTGGCCAACATTGAATCTCACTCAGACTAAGCCTACTTGTTCATTGTTTGGGTCCAGATCCATTTAGAATAAATATAAGAAACCTTTACTTCTGCTCTCATATTGATTTTTTTTGGACTATGCAAAAGAGGCTCTTCCAAATCTTTGAGAAACCTTGAGGATTTTACCCTCCAAGATTGATTTTTCTTTTTTTTTTGGAAGGGGTAATTCTTGATCTTGCTCATATCTCTTAATGACCGGGCGTCACCTCAATCAAACTGAAACCTGAGAAAGACCTAGCATTTAAGAAGTCAAGGTCTCCCACTGCATCCAGGGTCATCTCCAGTCCTGATTCCTATCTGGCCACTGATCCCAGATGGCTTTGGAGGTAAAAGTGAGGCTGGTGACTGCACAGCATTGTATCACTGAAATTCATTTTACTTGCTTGAATGTCATGGTCTTCTTCAAGAATCTGGATACAGATGGTATTCTCCATTGCAGACAGCTCAAAATTGTCCCTGATTGTTGCACTGATGGAATGAGCAAGTCCATCAAGGTTGATCATCGCCCCCATGTTGCTATTAGGGTGTACAGCTCTTTGATGTCATGGTCTTCTTCAAGAACAAAGGACAAACATCAATGCAGGTAATCCAGTTCTTTATTTTTCAGTTAGGTATTTTCCCATCCTTTCACCTGTCTAGTTTTCTTTTGTGTTGTGCTCCCCATGTACCAGTTAGAATGTGAGCTCTTTGAGGGCAGAAACTCTTTTTCATGTATATATCCCTAGGCGCTTAGCACAGAGCTTGGTAAACAATAAACCTTTATTGACTGACTTCTGGCAGTTGAATTTTTTCCAATGGGAATCACTGGAAATGGGTATTAGTGGTCAGATTTGACAAGTCCTAAGTAAGCACTCTATTATCTCTCCAGACACATACAATGGGAAGATAATGTATTTCCCATTAAGTTTAACATATGACTAAACTGATGTTCCCTGAGCTGAATCTTAGGTTTAATATTACAAACCCTTTCTTTTTGTATAATGGTTCATCATTGATTTCCTAGAGAAGTTGTTTTCTCATTAACAGATTTAGTTCTACATGGTGGAAAGCCTTCCTGTTCTTTATTACATCCTTTAAGATTCCTGAAATGAGGTCTCTTCAGATTTTTCTGCTCTCCTCTACCTTCCCCACTCCACCTTCCCCTGTCCACCTAAGAAAGAAAAGAAAAGAAAGAACAAAAAAACCCCCAGTCTTTTTCTTAACATAGTGAAGAAAACAAATTTCTAGATTGGTCATGTACATAAAAGTGTCATTCTACATTGTCAGGACTCTAGAATCATGGTTGATTATTGCACCTTGAAAGATTCAAGTCTTTCAAAGTTGTTCATTGTTAAAATGTTATTATGAAGGGTAAAAACGTCATTTGTATAAAAATATTCATAGCAGCCCTGTTTGTGGTGGCAAAAAATTGGAAATCAAGTAAATGTCCTTCAATTGGAGAATGGCTTAGCAAATTGTGGTATATGTATGTCATGGAACACTATTGTTCTATTAGAAACAAGGAGGGACGGGAATTCAGGGAAGCCTGGAGGGATTTGCATGAACTGATGCTGAGCGAGATGAGCAGAACCAGAAAAACACTGTACACCCTAACAGCAACATGGGGGCGATGATCAACCTTGATAGACTTGCTCATTCCATCAGTGCAACAATCAGGGACAATTTTGAGCTGTCTGCAATGGAGAATACCATCTGTATCTAGATAAAGAACCATGGAGATCGAACAAAGTTCAAGGACTATTCCCTTTAGAAAAAAAAAAGATATCTTATTGTCTGATCTTGTTATTTCTTATACTTTTTGTTTCTTCCTTAAGGATACAATTTCTCATCACACTCAATTTGGATCAATGTACAACATAGAAACAAAGTAAAGACTGATAAATTGCTTTCTGTGGGGGGGGGAGGGAAGTAAGATTGGGGGAAAATTGTAAAACTCAAAATAAATAAAATCTTTAATAAAAAATAAAATATTATGGGATAAGTGTTCTATCTAGTTCTGCTCATTTTACTGTGCATCAATTCATATAAGCCTTCCCAGATTGTTGCTCTGAAACCATCAACTTCATCATTTATAAGTGTTGGTATCTTTTAAGAGGGAAAAGGGGATAGTATATGAGTAATAGTTTTTCCTCTTTTATGTCTATTTTGGCAGTCCCTGGGGCTACTTGCTCAGATCTATTTATATGGAAGTTTCCATAAATTATTGATATGCTTCTCTTCTTCCTTATTCTCATTACTAGTCAACAGCCATAGTTTAATTGCTTCTTGCATTCTTACTGTTACATTTTCTGTTGGGTTTGAACCTCTTGGTACCCTTTGGAACATCAGTTTTTAGGACTAAACACAGCTACTGTTTATTCTTAAAATGGAGTTTTCTGAACTATAATTGAGAAGTAAAAACTTTTGATGGTCATTGCATTTTTATAGCTATTTCCTCTTCCTAGAATTGTAATTATTTTCAGAAAAGAATGGGGACATGGCCTACTCTTTCATATTTTAAGTTTTACTGCAACAAAGGAAACCATTCTTAGGAAATAAAAAGGGAAAACACTTACCCCAGCCTCCTATTAGCAATAAAAGATGAAGAAATTCAGGATGCATCTTCAGGAAATAAAAAATGAAATTACTTGTTTTCAGAGTTTTGCTATCCATTGTCATAGTAGGCTTATGAAGCAAATTTGTCCAAGCTCCTATATTGGACCTCCTGAATTGCAGAATTCTTAAAGAGCATAATTCCATTCTTCTTCAGATATGACCTATAGAATTTCATTGCAATTATCACTTTTGAAGAAAAGTCATTTGTTGTATGAATTTGACCCCTATAAAGATTAGGTAAAACATATGTTTTAAGCAAGATCTCAGTTACCATTATATCAAGTAAATTATTACAGAGAACAGGTAACTAACTACTATATATCAGCTTTATCATTTTTAACATTTGATATCTGTGAGCATCTAGAACTTTCAGAATATTTTTCTAAATGTAATTCTTTTATCCACTGCTTCCAAAATACTGAAATACTGTGATTAAACAGAAAAAAAACTTGGAAAATGTCAAATCTTCACCACATTTCAAGAACTGAACAACAATCTGAAAACTACATGTCAGGTCAGAATCAAAAGTTAGTAGTGAAATTTAGCAGCTTTATCTTATCTCTTGTTTTCCCACCCTGCTTAACTAGCAAGATACTAGCTTAGAGATTTTTAGATTCAGATACTCAGAAGTAAACTAAATCAAAACTAGCTAGAGTTCAAAGGATGATATTTACCTCTATTCTGCCTTTGGGCAGAAGTACTTCTGTTTCAATGAGGATAAGTCTGCTTTGGTTACCAATGATGTCAAGTTTTAAGACTAAAGAAGTATAGAAAACAAACCTGAGATTTATGCAGATACAAAATACAACAACTTTCATACTTTATGGCTTCATAAAATGATTGTTTTTTGGGGGGACAAGACTTGGAATTCAATTAAAGACAAACCTTCTATTTAGGATGATTCTAGCAGGAATTCTAGATTTGGCATGAGAACGTGTATTCAAATGTCAACTCAGTATTTTAATATTTCTGTGATTACAATCCTATGATCATATGAGTTGGGAATGACATTAGAGGCCATCTAGTTCAACTGTGATGTTATAGTTGAGGAAATGGGGTCCCAAAGGTGAAGTGAACTGCCCAAGATCAAATGGGCAGGAAGTTAGAAGATGGATTCTATGATTTGACATCATTTAGTCACTATTCAGCTTTTGAATGACTATAAGGGGGAAAATGCATTGATAAGGAAAGAGGATGTGTTGTCCTAATTGAGTCAGTTTTCATAAAGTTTAAAATATTATTAATACTCAAATTAGAGCATCCTACAATTAAGCAGTAAATGAACTGATAATGGACATACTATGTAAAATAATTTATAGTAAGAATTTTAGACTATGTATTTAAGCAGCAAATTGAACAACAAGGGTCAGTCACTTCTTGAGACAAACTAAGAATCAAATGACTATTCAAAGTTTTGGGGCACTAAGTTATTTACTCCCAATTTAAACTATTTGAAAATTTTAATTTATCAAATATAATATCAAGAAGTGGCACAAAGACACCAGAATTCTCAAATAATCACTGCAAAATCTAATAAAAGTCAAAAGCTGTATAAAGTCTTCAATTAAAAGCAAAAAAAGGCATTTCAGAAGTTATTTTGAAAGGCTTAAAAACCAGGATAATCATAGTCTTCAAGATGAAACCAGATAAGAGAAAACAGAAATATAGTAAAATCTTTACTTGGAAGGAAGGCAGATAAGCTACTAGACTATCAATACAGAGAAACTAAGACACAAAAGATCCTCCAGTACATCTTGAACACCCTGGTCTATATAAATCCCAAAGACATCCTATAAAAAAGATGCTTCAGTTAAACAAGTGCCTCACAACAGGACATACTTTCCTTCTTCAGTATTCACATGCTTAGCATTCCCATCCTTTTTCCCCCTCCAAACTCCCAGGAAAGACCCTGACATAGTTGGTTATTATCCCCATCTGATTAGATCTTCGTTATCATGTAACTTCTGCTTTGACCAGTGTAGCACTGTCCCCTGGGAATCACGGGTTGGTCTTTATTAGGTAATTCCCATGAAAAATTTCATGAGAACACTGATTTTGAGGTCTTAAACCTCATGGTTCTAGATCTATTAGTGATGAAATTTTGTTCAGCTTATTTCATGCCATTGGAATCATTTCCTCATTAAAAAGATTACCCAGGAGTGGTGAGATGAAAGTAAGATGTTCGTGAAAAACTTTGAAAACTATAAAGAACAGGAACATGTCATTATTATCCAGAGACCTGGGAAAGTTCATGGAATTGTGATCTAGAGCCACAAGGTTTATCAGAGATCATCTAGGACACTCTCTCTTCCCCACCATCTTACAGAGAAGGAAAACTGGTGTCCATGGATGTAAAGGCACATGTCCAAAGTTACTCAGCTAGAGTTTGTATCAGGATTTGAACTCAGGTCCTTTTGACTCCAAAGTTGATGCTCTTTCCCTTAGATTATCTCATGTTCTCAACAAAATCTTTGAAACATTAAGCTAGAACCACAGAAACAGATACAACTTTCATCAGATAATCTTCCTTTAAACTGTCTAGGTCTTCTCTCTCTCTTTGCAGAGAGTAAAACTTATGGAAATTGAAATGTAAATAAATCAAAAGGATGGTGGTGGGGAACTTCAATACAGAGAAAAGAGAACTGCTGAAATAAAAGAGAAAATGAGTGCACCTACCATTATAAAGAATACACAGGTAACTAGAGCAATCTATTTTTCCCCTTGTGACTTCTGAGATGTTAATAAAGATAAATCAGGATGTGGTTGTTTACTTTCTAGAAAAAGCTTCACTTTACAAAAGCGACCAATAGAAATGGAAGAATATTCCAACCCAGTCGTGGTTCTTTTTTTAAGTTAGTCAAATTTGCTTTCTTAGCAATTAAAATTTTTTTCTTCCCACTAAAAGCTACAGTCTTAGAGAAAGTAGGTGGATAGAAAAATAGTATTTCACATTCTATTTAAAGTGTTGAAGTAAGATACAGTGGTATCTGTGGTGTAAGAAAAAAAATCCTGAAATTAGTTACTGATTTTCTCTATGTCTTGAACCTGAGTCACTGGCATGCAAGAAATAAAATGGAGAGGAGTAGAGTGGGTGGGAGAAAAGTAGTGTTGTTCTAATTGAACAATTAAGGTTGTTCAGGAAAATTGCCCAAGAGAAAAAGTAAAAACATAATTTACAATATACATAACTGGTAAATGTAAACAAACAATATAAAGTATATCTAAAATATTTCAAATGCTCAAGAAATACTATCAATTTTCTGCTTTAAAGTCCAGACTCAACTAGGGAGTTATTTCTTAAAATTAATAACATCTCATATTTCTATAGAACTTAGTGGTTTGCCAATTGTCTTTCAAATCTGAAATATATATAAGTAGTAATACCCTGCCTACAATCACCAAGATAGTAAATTTAAGAACTGGGCTTTGGGGCAGCTAGGTGGTGCAGTGGATAGAAAACCAGCCCTGGAGTCAGGAGGACCCAAATTCAAATGTGGCCTCAAACACTTAATAACTGCCTAACTACCTTGGACAAGTTACTTAACCCCATTGCCTTAAATAAATAGAATTTTAAAAAATTAAAAAAAAAAAGAACTGGGCTAAAAACTAAATTTTCTGACCCCAAGTTTCTGTATTTTTTTTATTAGTCCATATTTGCTTCTGCACAGAAACTTAGTTTCTTTACATTTTGCAGTTTTCCTTTTAAAAATATAAAGTATAAATAAAAATAAGCTAAGTTTCCCACTCCACCCACAAAATACTATTCTGGTGCTAAATATTATAATCTTATTCCAAATAAATGAAAAAAAAATATCCATTTTAACAGGGAAAATAATACCAAATATCTGTTTTGTGATACCAAACAAAACCATGGTCTATTAAGATTTCAGGCAGAGGTTCTACATTAACTAAAACCATTCTGTATTTTTATTCATATATTTTGTGGTGTTCACATATTTTTTTTTTGTTTTTGTACAGCAAACATAACACTGTAGGCCATGAGAAGCTGCAGCACTATTGTTTAATAGCAGCAAGTTATATTTTATATCAGGATATCTGAATAATAAATAGTCTGTTTCTTTGGATGTGAATGTTTAAAATGAAGTACTGCTGCAGCTTCATAATGTGATTGCTATTTCACAGAGCTTATACACAAAAATATATATGCAATCTTTGTCTATATTTTATACAAATACAACAGTAGTTTGTGAATACATTTTAAGTACATATACATGATAAGCAATTTGATTTCCCATATCACAGGATAGCAATTTTAAATGCAAGAGACATATACAAATTCAGTCTGGAATGCAGGGTTTTGTTTTTTGTGTTTTTTTTTTCTATTTTGAATCAAAACTTTATCATTAGAATATTTTAGCATTCAAGTCCAAACACTTTTTTTTTAAAACTACCTCAATACAATATCAGCAATTCAACTTATGTTCAGGTACGACATCATCCATTTCCTAATGGTTTCCCAGTTTCTTTTAAATTCAAAGGGCTTCTAGTAATATACAGTATGTTCTTCACTCCACACTATATATAAAAAAGCCCATTATTCACCTCAACTAACAGTCATCTTATGAACAAAAGTTGGGCTTGTTCTGGTAAGGTTTGCATGTCCAAGATTTTCCTTTTGCAAGTGCATATGAATACATTGTGGTGTTGTAAAAGTTCGTTAATGACAAATTAAGTCACAGTATAAAAATATATCATACACCTATAGGTCTAACATAGTCCTTTTTCTATGGATAAAAATACATCTGAATGAGACAGGAAGGTTTGTAGCACCATGAGGAGTTGTTTCCCAAGTTACATTAGCAGCATGATCCAATAAGAACAATATTGCAGGAGTGTTTCTGAGAAGATAAACATTCATTCTGGTTCAACTGTACCACTGAAGCTTATACTGCAAAGTGTTTATATATGATTAGCAATAGTTCTGTGTCATTTCTAGGGCTAGATAAATGTTATCAAAAGACACTGCCTTCCAACATAGAGCATTGACAACCTTATTGCATAAGGGCCTTAAAAATCACTTAAATACATCTTTAACTATGTTGGTTTTATTCTGTCTTGTATATGGGTTGAGTGAGGATCTTCAGGATAAACCTACATAATGTTATGTAAGTCTATATAGGTAAATAAAAATCAACAGATTCTCTGTGGAGTAGGATGTGTAGAGAGATGGCTGCTGAAACAGAGTATGAGAAAAAAGACAAAGTTAATATAGGCATCTACTTATCATAGATTTATAATAATCTATCATAGCTAATTATGGATATTTAATATAATTGTTTAAAAGATCTCCTCCAAAGTCACTACATCATATGGTTTTCAGTAGGCTAGAAAAAACTTTAATGGCCTGGGGTATGGATGTATATATGTTTTAATGTACCCGGGGAAGACAGTGTGTTTTGAAACATGTAAATCTAGTTTTAAAAATTGTAAAACATCATGAAAAAACACACTGGATTCTGTGCAATATAGCAAATTGATAAGAAAACACTGTAAAATGTACCTGTTTAAAAGTAAGTCTACCATTTTTGTACACAAAGCAATATATGAAAGGCCTACATATATGTAATCTAATGGCACTTGAAACAAATAATAAAAGATTTTATAATAAAAAAGCATAACCTATAAGACAATTTCTTAAAAGGTTTAAGTTTTCTTTTTGAAAGTGCTATATCTTGTAATATGTGTAACATAGAGGTTGACCAAGCTTTATTTTTTTAAAATATTGGCCTATAATACAAGTATTGCTCACTAGACAAATGATCCTGAAAATATGTCCTCTTTAACATTCATTATTAGCTTAAAATAAAGCACTCAGCTCTGGCTCATGTTTCAGTCAGTATATGGTTTTTAAAAACCGCTACTGTCCAAATTAACACAATATATCACTATATTCCACAATTTTACTACTAATAAAGCACAAGCAACAAGTAGACAAAAAATATATAGTTTTTGAAAGAAACACTACTTGAAATTAAAGAGTTGCACAAAGAGTGGTGCATGATCAGCCAGGACATATAAAATATTATGTTTTTAAAATTTGAACTTGGTATTAGGGCTTTAAAAATGGAAATTTTAATAGTGGCCAATAGATAAAAAATATAATACTCATAATATACTAGTGTGCTAATATTGCTTACAGTATCAATCTGCTTCCATATAGGTATACTTCTGTGTTCAGTGACAGAAAGTGCAGTCATGAATAGAAGTTCTAACTGAATGAGGTTAAATATATTGTCTGAGGTTCAAACTTACAAATGAAATATTTTTATTAATTTCCATCACCAGTTCCATTCCTTTTTTAAAACCAAGCTAAGGCACTACCAGAAATATTAAGAATAATGATTCTGGTTAATGGAAAATGAAAACAGCATTGGCAATAAGTTACTTTTAATCAAATCTAATTGCAACAAACATCAACACAGGACAATATCTTTTTCCAGAATGTTAAGAGCCAATCTTGTGTCATTATCCTGGTCAGAATTCTGTACAGTTCAAATAAACTAATATGTATTTTCAGAGATGCTCTTCCAAAATTGGTTAATGACTACTATAGCCAATTTTAAAGTAATTAGGCTAGAGTCTCTCCTATTTTGAGGTATAATTTCAAGCCTATGGGATTGCAATAGGTGAAACTGGTGAATACGTGAAAATTAAGAATATACTCATTTAATACTGATGCCCCAATAGATGTTCTTCCATGTATCTGAACTACAGGTCTTCAAAATATGGGAAGAATTAGGGTTAATATCAAATATTGCCATACCCTACCTCCAAAAAAAGTCTAGTCAATTAATCCCGGTACTCCTTTTATATTAGGAAAAAAATTACAGCCTATAAAGGCCAATGTCTCAATTCATTAATTCATTTCTACTGTTTAAAAACAAATGCCAGAATAAAGCAGTGATTCCACATTTGCTATTTAATTTATAATTGCTATTTTAAAATATATATTTTCTATTTATTTGTGCTCTGGCACCATTTTTTCCCTTCTTAACATGGTGAGAACAGCAATATTGAATACATGAATCATTCAACTACAGTTTAAGATTAGCAATCTGTTTCATAGAAACTAAAGAAAGCAGGAAGCAGAGCTAAGCGTCCACTTTCAGAGCTGTCACCTAAACCAAATGCTTAGCGACAATCTGAGATGTCAAAAAAGGTTTTCCTCATTAACAATCTCATCTTAATGCCTTTGGAACAAATTTTTTTATATAAAAAAGTTTTTTTTAGTAATAAAATTTAAATATAAGTATAAAAAACTACACCTGTTATTGCTCCCAGGATAAACAAAAACAAGAGCAAGATAAAATAGTAGGAGCTATAACTCCTTAAATGGGTTCAATTTTGTTTGTGTGAAGTGCTATATATACAGTGAAACCCCCTATTTACATTATTATAATTTACATTTCCTCACAATTTACACCTCCTCTCCCTGCCCCAACTTTTAAAATATGTTATGTTGTTACTGTATTAGATTCAGTAATTTGCACAAATTTCTCAGAAATTCTTGGGGAAATACCCCCATCAATTAAATGAAACTAGTCCTGTAAAATAGAGGTTTAACATGTGCTATTTTGTTGAGTGCTTGGCACAAATTTTTTTTTTGCCTTTTTTTCTTCTTTTAAGAGATCCACAGTTCCTCTGACAATCCCATAAACCTTATAAGACTACCTATAGAATTGGTCTCCTGGGTGGATTTCTAAGCTAAGGATGAGGAAAGAGCTGTAATATTTTGTCCTTTGAAAAGGTACTCAGAATGGATAAAGATCATCTAATTCAATTAAAAAAGCACCTATGAGGTGGCAAGGCACTTGACTTGGTGACTGCAAAATTTTCTATGGTCATCAAAAATATGTTAACTAGGATTCGGCCTGTCCAACTTTAATTTGTCTTGTCACTTTCTGCCTATTTGTAATATTTTCTCCAACCTCATTTCCCAGAGAAGTGCAAAAGTGGGATTTTACTGTATATATGTTTAGCCATTTAAAACTTTGTATAATGCTTCAAAGATACTTGCCATGAACTTTCAATTCCTTATAAAAATGGCAAGAAAAAAATTAGTACTATGTAGAAAACATGCTTTTACTGTTGAATTGGGGGAGGACTGAGATTTTGGGGGGAGGTTGGTTTTTTGGTTTGCTTTTTTTTTTTAACTTTTGGCTCTTAAGACTGGGGAAGAATTAGAGTGTATTAAGTAAAAAGTGGTGTAAGCAATATGCTTTTACTTTACTCCTAAGAGTCCTGTTTTAAACCTTGGCAACAGGGGAAATTGTCCCTCACCAAGTTCCCAGGGTTAGCAGGTGTGATTATTATCTTATTGCTCGGGAGAATCACACCACACAAACTGAGAAGGTTCACTTGATTACAAATATACTTGACTTGCAAATCTATGCTGGCTCTCTGATTGTTGGCTAATTGACAGTCAATGTAAATTTTCTGGCTGGACTTGACCCACACTTTGGCTGTGAAAGGTGGAAAAGATTGATGAGGTCTATGGATTTGAACAGACTCTGAAGACTCCAATATGTCTTAATTTTAATACCACTAAGATGAAAGATAGGAAGTTAAGAATTAAATTGAAAGTTGAAAAATGATAGAATAATCTGTGGTACTAATTTGTTACTGAATACTTTTTTTCAAGGTCAATCATTATGTTCTTTCTACCAGTGACATGAAATAATATTATTCCATGTCAAAATGAAAATATTTATTGACTAGAAGAGCATTATTTCTTGAGAATACTGTTGCTTTGTGTTAAAGTGGCTGTTTTAAAAAATTCTTAATGTTTTAAAATAAAGACCACAAATATTTTATCCAGACAATAGCAAGTCTTCAAAACATACTGACCTGAAATTGTGATAACAAATAAAAACATTTTTTTAACAACAAAAATTTGGATTCTTAATTCATAGGAAATATTTAAATTATGTACCAAATCAAAGCTACTTAACAATTTAGGAAGTCTCCAGGTATCCCTCAAAATTTTATAAATTAACATTCAGTTGCAAATATTTTTTTACTGAGCCAAACATTAATGGATAGAGCCATTATTATGGGATAAAAATGAAAGGATTACTATCTGAAAATTTTTAGCAGGGGATATATGGAAGTTTGACAATAATGGCTTTCCTATATCAATTATTTTGCAAAGCATATCAATTGGCAGTGAAAAGACGATAAAACACTTTGAGACTTAACCAAGGTAAACATAATTGAACACAAACGGTTTCAGAGCTCATTAAAAAAGTTAGTTTCAATTTCTTACTGGCTTAATGAAATTGGTATTATACAAAGTAAGCAGAGATTTTTATAATGTCTTAATGTAGGCACTACATTAAAAATGGTCACCTAAGGCATTTCTACAAATAATTTTTTTTTAGTAAGACAGCTTTTATGTCCTATTGGAAAGCTTGGTGAAAGCGTGGTAAGGTGGTGGTTGTGCTTAGACTGCTTGTGAAGGCTGCTGACAAGGAGTGCAGAGAACCAAGGCCTATACTGTTTGCAGGATCTTGAGGATCCTGGGTCTGTGGTGGAAGCTGAGCCAAAGAAGAATGTGTCTCCTCTTGGGAATAGCTCAGTCCAAGATTTCCCACCGATACAGAAGGATTATAGGGTGGGCCATTTACAGGTATGAAATTGAACAACTGGGAAAAATCCAAAGATGATGTGTTTAGAGGTTCACTAATGGAAATGGAGCTTTTAGATAAGGATAGTTCCCCAGATCCATCATCTAGGGGTCCTACTTGAGGCTCCAAGCCTAATTTAGATGAAGATGCTTGAGAATCCTGGGATGAGGAAGGCATACCACTTTGTAACTCCATTAAGTAACTCTCAATTTCCCCTTTTAATGGCTGTTCTTTTTCAGGCATAGAAATTGCATATGAGGTAGAACTGAGTGGATATTTCAGAGATAGATGGTGGGAAGGGTGAACAGATTCCATATCAATTGGGCATGTCATTCCCAAAGGTAATGATGTGGTGACCATTTGGTGTGCTGGTCCAGAACTCTGCATGGACTGAATTTGTGTATTATAAAGGTTTAACTGCAAAGTGTTTGTAAATGGCTTTGATGTTAGTTCACTGGAAGGTAAAGACATCACTGGAAGCAGCTCGTCTTTTATAGGCACAGAAACGTTGCAGGTAAAGGGATCTAGAAGGTCCATTGGTTCTGTTTTGACCTTCAGAAGTTCTTGATTATGACTCTTTTTCATATGACGAGTTAAATGATCTTTCCGTCCAAATCTTTGTGCACAGTATTGACAAAGGAAGTCCTTTCTTCCAGTGTGCACGACCATATGTCTACGGACATCTTTGCGGGTATAGAAACGGCGATCACAATGTTCACACTGGTGCTTTTTTTCTTTCACCCCACCAGAAGACTTGCCTGCGTGAGTTTTGAGGTGCTCCAAAAGCACCCCTGTGCTTTCAAAAGTCTGCAAACATACCTTACAGGTAAGATCACCACTTGTTGCAGCATGCAAGGCCAAGTGACGTTTAAACCCAAGCTTGGTATTATAGTTCTTGCCACATTCTTCACACTTAAACGCCTCTTTGTTGGGGTTGTGTGTATGTAGGTGATTCTTTAGATGATCTTTTCGGTGAAACATTTTCTCACAATAATTACACTTGTGGGTTTTCTCAGGAGAATGAGTAGCCATATGCCTTTAAACACAGATATATTCTGTAAGTAATTATTTTGATTAAAAATTACATGTGCTCACTTTAAAAAAGGAAGCTAAAATCCTATGCTAAAGTTTCTTCCCAATAGAACCTTTTTAGCTTACAATATGATGCTACAAAGATAACTGAACATACCTAAGTTATAGCAAAATTTGAGTCATTTAAGTTGTCATTTTAATTTTTGCTGGCTTTTAGCCAGCATAGCAAGGGCAAATAGGTAAGACTGAACATACTCACGTAAATGTCCATAACCAAAAATTCTCAGTCCATACATTTTTCTTGTAGCAATTCCTTGTACAAATGGAAATTCTATTCTCATTAAGCTTTTTATTAAAAAGAACCCAAAGACATTAATATATAAAGTAATGCAATTTGGAATTCTAAAAACAATCCAAAATCTAATTTACTTAACATTTCCTCTCTCTGCAAATCAGCTGAAGAATGTGTACACAAATAAATACTTTTACAAGAGCCTAAAATGGCCAACATAATAGAAAATATAATCTGAAAGATAAAGAGAGTTTAATACCTTAGTAATTTGTACTTAGATACAAAGGCCTTGGTGCAGTCTTGTTGCGTGCACTTGTAGGGCCTCTCTCCTGTGTGAGAGTATGAATGAACCTTTAATTTCTCAACACTGTTAAAGGCCTTGTCACACAGTTGGCAAGGAAAGTTTTTTCTTGGTTTGGTTTCACCACGCTTACGTTTCCCTGAAGGGACTTTCTGGGTATCTCTTACTTCTGACAAATCACCAGGAATGACAGTGGCCATCGCAGCCTAAACCAGGCCTTCTTGTTGGACACTTGGGAACTGCCCAACTCCACTAAATGATTTAGCTTTAGATGGCTTCTCAAGTTTCATGTGGTCGTAAAAGAAAGCAAAAGGGGACTGGAAAAAAAAATAAGAAACAACTAGTTTGTAACTAAACTTAATTTATTTTTTTTTTAAAAAGTTTACTTGCTATGTGATGCTTCTGAATTTAAAAAAAAACCCATAAAACTTGATTCAGCTGGTCTAATGTAATATCTGTAGATTTCTTCATATTTGTTAAAATTATATTTAAATGCATTGCTCAGGATGAACAGTTCCACATATACCCTGAAACTCCACCTAACAAACTTTACATTTTGGGATGATAATAGTGTTTCAGGGAAATCATAGGAGATACCCACACAAAATTAATAAGAAGAGCTGTATTATGTCAGCTTCAATTTTCTTAAAAACATGGGAATAGGAGTACATATATCTGAATAAAAACAAACATTTCAGGAAAAAAATTCATGACTGCACTTTTCTTGGTGCTACTTAGTACTGTTGTCAACATTACTGTATAATATGAAAATAGTAAAATTAGGTGAAAATTTTCATGTATTATTTGGCACACTGGAAGAGGCTATTTACTTAATGGATTTTGAAGGCCTAAAAGAGTTAATGTACTCCCCCAAAATGAACAATTTACTCCTCTTACCAGTATTATCACACCCAATAGGCTTTCTGAGTTCAAGACTGGAAATGTCTTATCTTCGTAACAAGTCTGCATCTTGAAATGGTAAAATCTTGTGAAATTTAAATTAGGTCAGGATCATGGCTCCTTGTCATTATTTTGGAAGGATCAAAGACCTTGCTTGGGGCACAATGTCTGCGCAAGAATACCTAAAAAACAGTAAAACTGAACTACTCACTATATGAGGTGATTCAAACTGGCAAAAATGTTTGTGGGTCAGAGTAACTGAATTTATAACCTATACTGGGAAGATGTATATAATGTAAAGTATGTGGCTTTAAAAAACACCAAATTCCAACAAGGATCTTAAAAGAGCTTCATAAATATTAATCTTCAAGACATTCTTCAATGGAAGATAGAAAGAAAGCACTATAAAGTTTGGAAAAACCTAGTAATGAAAAGGTGAATGACTTGCCAATATCAAGTATTTAATAAATATGTAATTATAAATTATTGTCCTACAGTGTCCAAAAGACAATGTTTCTTCAATTCATTATTTTACAAAGAAATAACTTAACCTGGGAATCTTTTTTTTTTTTAGGTTTTTGCAAAGCAAATGGGGTTAAGTGGCTTTCCCAAGGCCACACAGCTAGGTAATTATTAAGTGTATGAGACAAGATTTGAACCCAGGTACTCCTGACTCCAGGGCCGGTGCTTTATCCACTGTGCCACCTAGCCACCCCTAACCTGGGAATCTTGAAAAAAAAAAAGGTCAATTTCTGGAATAAAAACTCAACACAACTCAATGCATGCATTGTGGCCTGTTTTGGATTTAATTTCCTTTTTTTCAAATTATTAAACAGAAAAAAACTTTAATGACACTATTGTTAATATCTCCTGGAATTATCTAGCTCATAGATCTATAGAATAGCTCAAAAGGAATTCACACACACACACACATCTAATCTAATCCCTTCATTTTACAGCTAAGGAAACTAAAGCTCAGTCTGTAATTATATTGTTTTTTTTCAGGACACAAATGGACCCAGAGATCACAGAGCTCTAAGTAGCAAAAATGATGTCATAGTGGCCTGCTCTTACTATATTTAGGCAACTAGATTGTAACAATATAAATAAAAGGTAGGACACAGAGCAATTCATCCAAATGTGTCACATAAATGTACACCAAAATTTTAATTTAATAATCCATTAGTATTCAGATAACTGGGCAGTGTTTTATACCATCTTTCTTTGAGTATACTATATACATATACATATATATACATATATATATGTGTATGTATGCATATATATATATATATATATATATATCAGGAATCAGTAGTACTGACATTGCTAGTTACTGACATGCTATATTTCTGTCCTCAAGATTTTCTTAGCTCTAAGGATCTTCAAAAATTTCTTCTCCTGTAATCATCCCTATTCCAGTAAGAGTTTCTACATATCCCTGAGAAATCTGTAAATTAATAACTTTGATTAGCTGTAACAGTTAGGTATGCCAGTGTATAATACTGCCAAGTATTTCTACCAAGTCAGAATCTCAAGGACATATTTCCCATCAGTAATATAATACTCTTGTGTACCTATAAACAAATAGCACTAAAAATGTCAAAAACTCATATTTGTCACTTCCCTAAGTTGCCACATATGACAGTCACAGGTTTTTAGAAATTGGCTATAGTTGTCAGATTATGTAACTTGACCAGAACAAATATAATTTTTGCATGGGATTAAGTAGAATGAACTTTGAGTTAGTGAAATGTACTAAAAAAAAAAATCAAAGGTGTAATTGTGAAAATATGTAGAAATATACACTTGATACTTTTAGACAATGGTTCACTTTTTGGTTTTAAGTGTTATTTCTTAAAAGAGTCAGATATTTTACTCCTGGATGTACATACTGAGCAATGAAGAATAATTTCAATACTGATGCTCAAATATTACAGTTTTCTAAGACCAGCTGAAAATATTTTATGAATAATAATGCCTATCTGTAGTTAACAGAATACCAAAATTCAAAGTATAATTTTTTTGGTGCTTTCATAACTGCAGGATAAACACAAGGTTTAATATCTAATAATAATTTCATATATTAAATAATAAATACATTAAACTAATGACATGTTAAGCTATATCTTAGATACATACATAAAAGAGAATTACAATGATTTTGCTCAATGCACACCTGATGATAGCTGGTAAAATCCTCAGATACTGATCTTAACCAGTCCCACTGACTCTTCTTGGAGGAGAGCAGAATCCAGTACTTCCCATTTTGGCTGATCTATAAAATAAAAAAAAAGAATGGACTATACAATAACGAAACCAGCATTTTTAATGACGAAAGAGAAAAGATAAGAAATATGTGATTGAGTTATAAGCACATGCTTAGATTTCATACACTACAGATTATTCATGCATTAATATCAAATATCTATATATCTATATACTCTTAATTCTAAGTGAATTTATCACAAATTGAGAAAAAACCAAGAGAAATCATTTTGATAATAGATAATTCATAATATGATTTAATAAAATTTCCCATTCTCAAATATTTGCTGAAAGTTTTTTAAAGTTAAATAAATAAACCACTTGGTTACTATAAATACTATTAAGAAATATTTTTAAAAATTAAGTTGAAAGAAAATTTGTAACCTGAGAATGAATATTAATCTTGCCCAGATTCAGAATAATTACTACTAGTGGATCTCAGTATTTTAAATTTAAAGTTAATTAATTTTCTAAAGGGAGAGCTGCTATTTCACTAGTAAAAAGAATGCCTCAGATGAGAATATTCCCTTGACTAATGGAGCTCACCTTCTCTGCAGTTTATAATCTCTGAATTGCCCAGATCCCTTCAAAGTTAACAAAGTGACACACAGGCACTATATGCCAGAGACAAGTGAATCTTATAATCTCATCTTCCTGTTTTCGAAGACAGCTCTCTAGACATTATACCACACTGTTCTTAATCAACATTCTATAGAACCATCAACAACAACAAATATGGTATATAAAAAAAGAACATGAAAATTTGTTCAGAATTAATTTTCAGAAATGTTTATGCATTAGAGTAATATCTGGAATGAAAAACTGGTCATTGGGGTGGTGGTGGGGTCTGACAGCACCAACATAGAACCTAACAAAAACTCAGGAGGATTCCACTTTAGGAAATACTGGTCTATTCATTGAAGAGTTGTATGGTAGAAAATAGTGGATTAGGAGTCATAGGAGCTGGATTCAAATCCTAGCTCTACTATCATCTATGTGACATTGGATATATTATCTCTCTGGTTATTCCTTTCTACTTTTATAAAAATGATAGCCTCTGTAGTTCCTTCTACTTCTTAATCTATTAAACCTATAAAAGCAATCATCTGAAGGTGAAAAAATTCAAACTAAATCCAAATGTGAGAATGTCAAATTCTCTCAGCATTAGTTTTCTCATTTCCAATATCCCCACTTTATTTCTCAGAATGGTCTTTATTTTAAAGATAAACAGGAACAAATTTTATTATTTCATTAAGTTAAACATGTTGGTTAAATGGGAAAGATAAACCACAATTTAAATTTTTATAGAATGTGATTAGAAAGTAATCTTATAGTAGCCCCCCTAAACAACCTATTAATACATTATGAATTTCCACAGACTAAAAACAAGTTTTTTTGGGGGGGAATCATTAAGAAAAAAAGATAAGCTTATGTTAGTAAATTTTATTTACAAGCTATGATAGAAATAGAAAAAAACATTTAGAAGAATCTGATGCAGCATGTGGCACAGGCACAGGTAAGCAAGCAGTGAATGTTTGAGACATTCAGAAATCAATATTGGAAAATAAAATTAGGTCAATGGAAATTAAAGATAACACACTATAATAAGATAAGAACTTATGACCAAGAAAAAATCCTTTAGCAAAACTGCTAACCACAAAACAAAAATACCTCCCCCCATCAAATTTTCAGATAATTCCTAATTCTAACATGTATAAGGCAATATTATTTAACAAAAGGATATTATCAAAGCATTGCATAAAAGGCATTACTAACAGCATATTAGAAAAAAGATACTGTATATATTATACTTCAAATGGAAGGTTCAGCCTGATTCAAAAACTTTAAAAAAGTTAAAAGAAATAAGTCTGCATTCTTTTGCAAAGCAAAGAGCATGCATATATATATAAGGTACCATATTACTGCAAATCAAACTTTTAGGACAATAAATTCAACCTTGCAAATACTTACTTGCCCAGGACAAATAGTGAGTTTTTAAAAGATGAATAAGTACATAAAACAAATGTTGTTTATTATGTAACTTATATAGCTTCAGTGAAGGTGGTTAGAGTAACAGAAAATTTTATGGGCCAGTAAACTTTGTGAATTTATTTGCAAGGCTAAAACAGTTCCCAAGTCCCTTTTTCTCTCCATCTGAATTGACAGGTAGCATCAACTAAGAATTTGGGATATTCAAATCTTCCTTTAAATAAGAAAGTATCAAGAATTTATTAGCATACTTAGAATTTTAAGTCTGCACATATCAGCTGGCAAAATTAGGAAGATTATGAAATCTGAAATCAAAGTCAATAATAAAGAAATCAATTTAATTCAATCTTTTCAATCAATGTAAGAACATCTATTAAATTCTGATTATGTACGTGCCAGGCACAGTGCTAACCATAGTTAAGAAAAAAATGAAAATGTTTGCCCTAAAGGAACTTACATTTTGCTGGGGGGGGTGATAAGTAAACAAGTAAATAAATACAAAAGGATAGAGAAAATATACTTCAAAATGGAATGAGTTCTAATAACTGGTGGGATAGGGAAAAAAAAGTGTGGAGAAGGTAGCATTTCAGCTGTAAGACTGTGTCCCTCTCCAATTTATAAAACTCTCTCAACTGGAAGAGAAACTATTCTCATTGAATAGACTATTTTCCAATGGTAAAACACTTTATATCTTAAAACACTATAGAAATGTGAGCTATTAATGGACTAAGTTCTCCTCATAGGGACTGGAGCTATGAGGAACTCTTTCTACCAATGCAGGTTACAGTCAAGTTCATCCCGTGCTTACTCTGGGTTGGACACTGTACCCTTGGGACCCTGTTGACAAAGAGCTCTCCTCTACCACTTTCTTGGCTACCTGGGAGCACTGAAGCAGTAAAAGAACTTGTCTAGCAGAATGATTGTGCCATTGTTGGGCTGAGGTGGTAACTGAACCCTGGTCAGTCCAACCTGCTGCTTCTCAACCTAGCTACAGATCTCAAATCCTGCATAATAATTTTTTAAAGTCCTATATGGTTTTTATTAAAGTCAGGACAATACAATTCTGCTAAAAAGTTTATGTCCTAAACTATAATAAATAGAAAATGATAATATAAGAATTATTATTATTATTTAAAAATTAAAGTCTATTTTTGAATTACTAATTGACTCGTTAAGGCATTTATAATCAATATATACATGTCATACCATCATTTATTTGATGTTATAGTCTTCTTCGATCATGAAGGACAACAATTATATAGAAAACTTGAAGAAAAAGAAACTTAGTTAGATCTAATTACTTTTTTATCCTGATATAACAAACATGAAAAATATGGATTGATTTATTTGCAATGAATTACAATTTTCAGGTGGAATCTCAGGACTTTGTTTTGTCAATTATTTTGTAGAATTTCTACATAGAAATACCATACAGAGAACAGGACCATTGTTGTTGTTGTTCAGTTGTTTTCAATTGTGGGTGACCCATTCTTTGTGATCCCATTTGGAGTTTTTCTTGGCAAAGACACTGGAGTGGTTTGTCATTTCCTTTTCTAGGTCACTTGCAAATGAGGGAACTGAGCCAAAGAGGTTAGGTGACGTGCCTAGGGTCATACAGTTAATAAAAGCTTGAAGCTAGATTTTAATTCAGGAAAATTAATCTTCCTTACCCTAGACCTGGCAACTCTATCCAATGTGCCACCTAGTTACCCCAGAGAACTGAAGTTCACTGTTTTTTAAAAAGTGATGAAGGTTCTTTGTCTTCATTAAAAAAAAATATAAAAGCAAACCATTGCAAGAGCAAAAGGTGCATGTGCCATACCATTTCAAATTGCTCCTATGAGGAGCCAACACTTCAGAATATGCTTCCAGTGTTTGCCAGCACCAAAATACAGGCTCATTTCTACTGTACAAGTTAATAATGGAGGTTAGTCATATACAGATATAAAAATTGAGGGAAATATTCCTCTCCCTATACACACACACACACACACACACACACACACACACACATACATATAATAAAGAAAATCTTCATCTTAGATTTTTTAAAAATTGAACAGTAACAAAATAAAATAAGTAATGTGTTACATTTAAGATTTACTAACATCTATTCTTATATTTAAAAAAGAATGTATGGTGTTTCAGTTATTTTTTTAATTTCCCAGTTCTAAGGTTCAATATCATTTATAAATTCCAATGAGACTTACCTGTATCCACTGTTCCTTAAAAGTTTAACAAAAGAAATGTACTTTTCTAATAGATTACTATTGGTCTCAGTTTAAGTCTCAATATCATGTCAATCACAAAAAATATCTTAATAAAACATTTAAATAAGAAAAAAAGCATTCATTTGAAACATTTGTGACTATATATATCAATATAAAATCATCTCTATACCCAAGTAATATAATGTAAATAAGATGGATTGGAAGAGAAAACTTACCGGGCTTGTAGTACGCTTCAATTTGCATGTTTATTAACAGGCAGCACACAGATTTGAAGGGTTTGGAAGAAACTACTCAGCTTGTGGATACAACAGATTATAGTAAAGCTATAGCATACTAATAAATTTTGGGTTTTTTTTCCCAATGAAATGTTTTTCACAGGTTCCAAAAAAATCTCAACATTTCTCAATATTTTTTTCCTTTTAATAGAAATCTAATTTGGATTACCAACACATTTCCTAACTGTGGGTAAAAGGTAAAAACCATTAAAATCATCATCTCTTATAGTCTTCCTCTTTAGGAATTCTTCCCCATATTCCCTCTGTCTCTCCATACCAAGGTGTAGTCCTGTTGCCTTCTGATACCAAGTAACCCTGAATTTCTCTAAACTTTTGAGTTTTATGCCTACCTGCTCAAAGTTTGGTTTAAAAAATATAACTATATATTGAATACAAATAAAATACTGTTCAGTGTAAAAACTATTTTTACCTGTCAATTATTTCCCTAATCCTATAAAGTTATTGAGTAGAAATAGCAAAAAGAAATACATGCTTATTTAAATATTACAAAAGCCTAAAAACAACTGACCACATATCACTCTGAATATGTTAAGTATCCATAATGGAAAATGTCCATGCTAGAGTATTTATTTACATTTAAAAGTCAGAATTAACGTAACCTATAGAAACAATGTGAGTTAGTAAATGTAATACTTAAGAGAAAGTTAGCTAGCCAAGATTCCTTTTCTTTGGGTTTCATCAATGATTTATTGGCTGTCTAAAAAACTGTTAACTCTCTGTACCTTACCTGACTCTGAGGGCTTATGAGTTTTTTTTAAGTCTTATAAATATAACTTATTATATTTAAATTATATTATAAATATAACTATTTTTATTTCAATAGATCTCACTTTAATGGCTGTTGTTGCAATTCACAACTATGAATACTTTTGACTTATAAAGAATGTTCTTTTAGTTATACAAGTTTTTCCTTATATGAGTCACTTGCCATAATGGAAGAAAAGCCTGTACTTTTTTCTTCAGATATAACATTCTTTTTTTGTTATAGAGCTATGTTTTTTTTTTTTGTCACTGTAGGGAATTCCAGGTGTAAAAATTCCTTTGTCCAATGAAGAACAGGATCTTCTGTAATGAAGTCTTACAGATTATGGGACTAAGGACTTTTCAGTTTTCTTCTGCCATTATGTTGTGCTGCCTTGCCATATACAATGTGAAATTACAAAAGGGGAAAAGGTGAAGCACAGACTTGTTACAGAAGCAACAATATTTAACAAAAACAATTTTTGTTGTATGAAAAATCTGTTTTTGTAAACAAATAGCAGATTTCAATTGTTTATAAAAATAAGAAAACAAGTGGCATGGCAAAGAATTGTGCAATATCTTATATGTTGCAGGAGTTTAATAAATACTTGCTGACTGGGGAACGATTTGAATTTATCTTGAGAAATACTCAGAAAATTCTCTATCTTAAGAATTAACAATCTTCTTGAAAATCCTTATAATTGGATTCAATATATTTGGGTCTTGCTACTTGATAGTTTGTTGGACAATGTTTAGAAATATCTAGGGAATTTAACAAATCCTAAAGGTATGTTGGACTGAGTAATCACTCTAGTCAGAAGATGTTGGATTAAAAAACTAGATGGTCTCTGATGTTCCTTCAAATGCTAACCCCATGATTTGATAATTTTTCGCAGTCTTCCTTAATGTTAGTACCTTCCCTCAGAATAATCTCCAGTTTATCCTATATCTATCTTGTTTGTCCATAGCCATTTATGTGTTGCCTCTTCCATTAGACTGTAAGTTCCTTGAGAGTGGGAACTGTGTTTTGTCTTTTTTTTGGTATCTATGGCACATAATTATCTTAATAAATATTGATGACCTGACTGGGTATCTGGTCTAGAGATGCAGATAAGAAGTCTATAAACTTCCCTCACAGAAATGAAGTGATTTTTGACAAAGCTAGTCAATGTTAAAGGCAAGATTAGAATCTCAGTCTCTTCTGATTCCAAGTTCAGGGACTAGTCTCATTATCTCAACTACACTACACTTCTTTGTGTGGCCAACTCTAAATGTTCATCAGATTTATTCTTATAAAGATAACATGGGTCAGAACAATCTACTCAACAAGAGCCTCTTCTGTTTCTCCAAGGGGGAAAAAAAAGTTGAACTATATATAGTAGTGGTTGCCAGAAGATTAACTTTGTGAGTGCTTAATGCGGAATATGACAATCTTTGATAGACTTAGCTCTTTCTCAACAATACAATGATCAATAATGGAAAATTCTATCCACATCCAGAGAAAGAACTATGGAGTCTGAAAGCAGGTCAAAGAATACTATTTTCACTTTTTTTTTGTGGTTTTCCCTTTTTGATCTGATTCTTCTTTTACAACATGACTAATGTGGAACTATGTTTAACATGACTGTACATGTATAACCTCTATCAGATTCCTTAGTGAATTAGAGGGGGGGGAGGAAGAGAGGAAGAAAAATTTGGAACTCAAAATATTATTAAAAATTAATGTTGAAAACATAGAACCTCTGTCATCCAACACACTCTTAAGGAAAAACAAATAGTTCCACTATTCCCATTATGTCTATCTTTTTAGTTATATATCTTGTCACCAGTAATTTTCAGATGCGGTATAATTAACAGTTTCACTAGTTGGCTCCCTCCCCAAAGCACAGGTTCAGGCTTGACACCAGCCCTACTTCTCCCATGTCTTTACTTCTCCCTTACAGTCCACCTCCACAAGAAAACAAATTCCCAAACATTAGATATAGAGAGTCCTCTCATAATATTCATTCTATTTCATCATTAAAGCAAAATTCTGGAATCATGGGTATTATGTTGTTGCTTCCCAAGTAAGGCAATCAAAGCTTTGGGTCCCATTTATATATTTTTTATAAAATAAATTTTAGCTATTTGTTTTTGTATCACTAATATTATGATTAACATTATGGAAATTTTGGCTTATCTTGGACAATTCTTGTTTCTTAAATCCTGATGTATTATAATTATTCCTATCCATTCCTCCATACAACCCTCCTATATTCTAGCATTCTTAGTTACTTTGTAAGAAATCTGGAGAATAAAAAATTAGCTATTTTCATCATTCTAAGAAATGACAGAAGGAAGTATTATTGTGTCATGAAAAATTGAGGAGGATATGAAATACTCAGAGAAACCTGTGAAGACATAAACAGATGATGAGGGAAGTGAATGAGAAGCAGGAAAACAATACTCACATTTACAATAATATAAAGAAAAAAACCTAAAAGTATCACAGCCCTGACCAATTCAGCAACTAAATGTAATTTCAGAAAACAAATAATTTACTGTGCCTCTCTACTCTTGGTGAGAAGTGATAGGCTAAAAGTGTACATTGTGGTAGACAGTGCCAGACACAGTCATTTCCCTTTGTCATTTATTACCAAAGAGGCAGTCACTGGGAAATGACAACACATTTTTTTTTTTTTTAAAAAAAGAGCATCATAAGTTTGTTTTAATGGCTGAGAGATCAAAGCCTCTTTAGGGCTTGAAGGGAAGGGAAGGTGACAAGCATTTAGCAGGCACCTGCTGTCTGCTTAGCTCTTTACAAACAGCATCTTATTTGATCCTCACAATAATATTGGGGGGTGGAAGGGTTGGTGCTTTTATTATCCCCATTTTACAAATGAGTAAACTGAGGTAGATAGAGATTATGTAACTTGCCCAGAGTCACACAGTTTTAAGTAAATATCTGAAGCTACATTTGAACTGGGTTTTCTTGACTCCAGATTCATCACTTTATACACTGTACCTGCACCTCTACACACAGAGAGTGGTACTTTATATTCATAATAAGGAGTAAGTTTCAAAAGGAAATTTAGAGGTTTGTGTCCTCGAAAATGTCCAAACCCCAGATCTATGATAAAATAAAATATCACACAAGTATAAAATGCAATATGGATCATTCAATAATTTGAACAAACTTTAACCTGCATCTGACAATAAAGACATTCAAGAATTAAATTATTAATGCTGCCAAGGAGATAAAGGAATACAAAAAGCCAAATATTCTCCGGGGGGGGGGGAATAAAACAAAGTTTATACTGTCACCTCCATTATTTGATCCCTGTTTAAATAGTTCATTGACAAATTCATTAATTCCACAAATATTATCATATCATACACTACTATGAATATGGCAACATGCCATCTGCTATACTAGATACAAAACACACAAAACTGTGAATGTGAGTTATTAAACTTAATTAAACTAGATTTATAAATAGAAAAATAAGAAAACAAAAGAAACAAAGAATTAGTTCTAAAGAATCCAATGAATTGAGAAGTGATATGATCTATAGGGAATAGAAAACTAATTTTGGAGTCAGGAAAACCTGGGGTCAAATGTGGGCTGACACACAGTACCTATATAATCATCAGAAAATTATTTAATCTTGTTATGCCCAGACAACTAAGACTATAAATTAAAGCAGAGTATAAATGGGGAAGGAATTTCCTTTACTCTTGAAATCACAGATCTCTGCAGACAACAACAAAAAGATACAAAGGAGAAGCATTACAGTATTTTTTTAAAGGACACTAGAAGGATCAGAGATAGCTTCATAAAGGGAAAAAAAGTGAGCTACAAAGCTTATATTTCCAATTTATAGATAAAGGAATTTAGGCTTAGATAGATCATTTGACTTTCCAAAGTTTAACTGGCTAGTATCAAATTCTTCTGTTTTAAGTGAATACATGGACTCAGCTCCTGAAGATTGCATAGGATGTATAGGTAAAGGGATACTATAAGCATAATAGCAATAGCTGAAGGGTATGAAAAGGAATGATTTTTTTCAGGAAAAATATGTATGAAAGGCATTGTAAAATAAGGGGGGAAAAGAGCCAACCTTCTAGACAGGAAGGCTCAGATTCAAGTTGTCTCTAAAACAGACTATGTGATTGTGTAAATCACTTAACCTCTTGGTACTTTAGAAAACTCTGAAGAAGAAGCCAACTTGCTCTGGCAGAAGGAATTTCTTCACCAGGGTATATTATAATAGTGAAATCACAAATTAAATTCTTACCTCTATAATTGTGAAATCACAAATTAAATTCTTACTTCTATCAAGATACATAAGGAGAAAATACACAAATATTTAGGAATAAGTACTCCCCCAATAAATGATAAATGATCAAAAGATATGAAGTAGAAATTTTCCAAAGAAATACCATCACTAATAAAAAATATTTCAAATAACAAATATAAGAAATAAAAATTTTAAAAATTCTGGGTTTTAACCTTAAAATCATTAGATTGGCAGGGATGACAAATAATGGGAATTCCCAATACTGGAGGGATTGGAAAGGAGAGGCTAACTCACTAGAACTAGAGATTAAATGAGTCCTCCTGGCAAGTCATTAAACTGTTCTCGGCATAAATACTCCTAAAAAAATTAAAAGACATCAAGAACTCATATGCCTAAAAATATTTATTGCCAAACTTTTTATTGTAGCAAGGAGCTGGAAACAAATTGGAGCCTCTTAGTTGGGAAAAGCTGAATAATATTTGGTTGTAGAAAAGATGAAAAAGAAGGATTAGGAGGAACCTGATGCAAAATGATGTGAGCAGAATCAGAACAATTTATTCAATTTATACAATGACCAATAAAGGAGAAATCAGAAAAACTTAAAAACTCTTATTAATGCAGTGAATCACTACAACTCTAGAAGACTATTAATGAACTGTGCTTTCCATCTCTCAGCAGGCAGATGCTAGACACTATAGAAATAGAAACAGATATACATTTTCAGACATTACCAACGTGTTAATTTATTTTGCTTTATTATAAGAGGGCATTTATTTTATAAAGGAGAGTTGAATGGATGTAGTGATGATATAAAAGGAAAATAAAATTTAAAAATATTATTAATGGGTAGAAAAAAGCAAAATGAAGTTTAAAAAAGGGACAATATTCAGAAAAGTCAATGTTGGAAATAGTAAAGAAGAATTTAATTTAAAAAGTGCCTGTTACGTGTGAGGGATAAAATGACAATAAAAAAAAGAAAGAAAAAAGCTTTGCTCTTAAAGAGCTCACCTCTAAAAGGGTAGGATGACATGCAAAGAATTATGTATGTTCAAGATACACCCAGAGTAAATCAGAGATAATCTCAAAAGAAAGGCACTTGCATTAAGGAAGACCAGAAAAAGCTTCTGGCAGAAGATATAATTTTGGCTAAGACTGGAAGGAAGCTGAAGAAATCAGGAGGCAGAAATGAGAAGGAAAAAAGGTTCCATAAATGCTAAACATCCAGTAAATATGCACAGTTAAGAAATGGAGTATCTTGTTGGAAGCAAGGAAGCCTTATAGATCATAGAAAATATGGAAAGAAGTAAGGTGTAAGACATTACTGTAAAAAGATAGGAAGGGGTCAGATTTTTATTGACCTATTGATATTTCGGAGTCGTTGAAATTTACTAAAATAGGGATGATACCCGCTTCACAAATTTGCATGTCATCCTCGAGCAGGGGCCATGCTAATCTTCTCTATATTGTTCCAATTTTAGTTTATGAGCTGCCAAAGCAAGCATGACACGCTCAGTCTTATGATTTATAAAGATAACATTGAGCTAAGTAGAGGACACACAGAATGAAGAGAAACTTAAGGTCAGGGAGGTCAACTAGAAGGCTATTCTAATAATCTATCTATGAAGTAATATGATCCTCCACCAAGGTAATGGTAATATCAGAAGACAAAAGGGATTATATATAAGAGATACTGTGAAAGTAGACTTT
Source organism: Macrotis lagotis (assembly GCF_037893015.1). Classification (NCBI taxonomy): domain Eukaryota; kingdom Metazoa; phylum Chordata; class Mammalia; order Peramelemorphia; family Peramelidae; genus Macrotis; species Macrotis lagotis. The sequence goes on along the minus strand of NC_133666.1, from coordinate 424,192,841 downwards.
ATAGGATTTGACAACATGAAGAATTGAGGATAACACCTAGCAGACTGGAAAGATGGTGGCACCAGACAGAAATAGAGAAATTGGGACAAAAGGAGGATTTTTTTTTGTTTTATTTGTTTTGAAAGGAAGATAATGATTTCATGTCTTAAGTTTAAGACATCTAGAGAATATCCAGTACAAGCTGTCATTGGACAGTTTATTAGGCCGTTAGAGATATGAGGTGAGAGGTTAGGACTAGATAAGTAAACCTTACAACTATCAGTATAGAGATAATAATTGAATCTATGAGAGTTTTTGTGCTAATCAAATGAAATAGTATATAGAGAGAAAAGGAATTATGACAGAGATTTGAGTAATATCCAGAATCAGTGGGTGTGGTCTGCATGAATATACAGGGAAAGAGTCTTAGGAGTTGACCGACTGCTAAGAGAACCAGGAAAGAGCAGGGTTCTTTAAAAAACCTGGAGAGAAGAGAATATCAAGGAAAGAAGAGAGGTAAAAGACTATGGATTGAGAAAAAGCTATTAGAGACAATTAAAGGATCATTAATAATAATTTCAGGGAAATAATGAAGCCAGAAGACAGACTTCAGATAGCTAAGGAAAGGAAGTGAAGGCACCAGCTATAGACAGCCTTCTAACAGGCTAACTCATAAAAGTGAATAAGTATGTATGAATCAAAAATATTTTTTTTCTAAGGATAAGGAAAGATGGGTATATTTGTAGGTGGTAAAGGAAATAAAGAGTAAATAGGAAGAGTTTGAAGATTAGTGAGAGTATTGAGGACTTGTGGAAATATAGAGGGATTGTCTTTTCAAGGAAAGGGTTACCTATTAATATGAGGCAAGTATAAAGGTTAGTTAGGGAAGGTATCTGAATATCATGAGGAAGGAAAATGGAGAAGCTTTCATGGAATAGCAATTAGGATAAAGAACAGCATTAGGGATCCCAAGGTAGAGGGAAATATAAAATGAAAAAGAGGACCAGGTAAAATAATTTCAGACTTCATGAACATGGAAATGTAACACTTGTGGGTGATGGCAAAAATCAAGGGATTAAGTGCCAAAGTGCCCTATCATGTTAAATTTTAGATAAACTTAAACAAACTTTATATGAAATTCATATATACTTTTTTCTACCCTTCATATATGAAAAGTGTTCATATTTGTCAAGTTCATAATAAACTCAGACAAAAACAGTGAAATTTCTTCTTTAGTTACTGGAAGCCTTTGGAAATGAATTAAGTTTGTAATAGGCAAAACAAACCTTTACTTGCCCCAAGGAAGGTGTGAGCCAGTATATTTTCAAAAACAGAACATAGGTCTTTTTTTTTTATTATCAACCAGAGAAATTATTTCATTTAAAGGAAGAAAAAAAAGGAGAAAAGTTGAATGATGTTAGGGTGGAAGAAAGGATAAGAAACTGGATATCTGGGGTGGCTAGGTGGCGCAGTGGATAGAGCACCAGCCCTGGAGTCAGGAGTACTCAGTTCAAATCTGGTCTCAGACACTTAATAATTACCTAGCTGTGTGGCCTTGGGCAAGCCACTTAACCCCATTTGCCTTGCAAAAAAAACACCCCAAAACAAAAAACAAAACCTAAAAAAAAAAAAACTGGACATCTTAGTTTTTCTTCCTTAGCTAGAACATTAGCTTTCATATTTTATCCCAGATGTTATAAATTTCTAGAATATCTGATATTCATTTTAGTCAAAGAGGAGAAAAAAGGGGGAAAACACATTCCAAAATAAATTATTTTTCAATTTTCCCCATTTGGGATTATCTGTAGGTTATCTTTCCCTTTTCAAGATGGACAATCTAAATTCTCATAAAGTGTCAGAAAACTTTAGATCATTATGTTGCAAATCAAAACTATTTCTGCTGGTTTAACAAAATAAAATCAATGCTGTGAACTAAGATTCAATTATACAAGTTTTTAAGAACCAAGAGAAAAGATGTGATTTATGCAGGTGAAGTACAAGATGCGAATTAAAGTAGTTACAACAGCAAGTTACTCTTGAAGTGAATGCAAACATATACAAATGTGCTAAAAACACTGCTACCTGTGTGCCAGAAGCTGAGGTTAAAAAAAAAAAATTCAAGAAATTACATAACCATCACCATCAAAAAACACGAAACACCCAGACTGTTAGCAGAGGATTTATTAAAAAAATGATCAAGAAAAAATTAGACATTAATTTAAAAGTACAAATTTCTAAATAATATAGTACAGAATGGGAAAAGATAATGGAAAAGATCAAAAAGGGAAAGTAAATGATCCTATACTTAAAATTATATTCCTCATTTTGATTTGTTCATTTATTTAAAAAAAGAAAATGTCTCAGATTCCACAGCAAAGTATTATCTGAATATACTAGAATGCTAGTAATGACCAAAATTACAATTATAAATATGATAAAGTATATGTAAATTTTATGTTCAAAATTTATTAACTAACAAGATAACCTACAGGGTAATTAGAAACAATTAACTGAGTAAAGTCACCTGAGGAAACTGAGGCAAAGACAGATTACATGATCTGCCCATGTCACAAAGCTAATGTCCAAGGCAGAACATTTATAAGCTGTCTAGGAAGAATAAGGAGCTATTACCTCTTCCATCTCATTGAAGTGCTGCTTAAGTGCTTCAAAAAATGCTACACACCCACACCCCCACATCCACAGGATACTTCCTCCCTCCCCCTACAATTTTGATCTAGATCTATGACTTCACTGATGTAGGGAATTCTTGCTTAGAAAACTTCCTTTACCAATGCAGAGCTACAACTTAGAGCTACTTTTAAACCATTTTGGTTATCTCTGCCCCAAGTTGCTCCCCTCTCCAGGCCATCCTCTATTCAGCTTCTGATCTTCCTAAAGCCCAGATTGATTATCTCACTCCCCTACTTAAATTCCAGTGTCGCTTTGTCACCACCAGGATCACTGCCAGTCTTAACTTTTGTATTGCCCCTGAACTTCTGTAACTCTGGAAGACAGTGACACTGATGACTTCACACAATCCTGCCTCACTCTAATCCACTTCATTCATAAGTTAAGACATCACCCCATGATACCATTAGTTCTCCTTGAAAATGAATAATGAATAACCACCACCTCCAGCATCAAATATAAAATCCATTAGTTTTGAAACTTTTTCATTACCTGGCCCCTTTATACCTTTTCAGGCTTCTTGAATTTTCCTTTCCTTCACATGTTGAACAATCTACAACTTCTAGTCTTCTTTTCTGTACATTGTTACTTGCTTGCCTCATGCCCGGAATTCACTCCTTCCCTCCCTTGTCACCTAAGTCTCCCAGCTTTCCCAGCTTCCTTAATTCTCAGTTTTTACAAGAACAATTTTCAGGTCTCCCTTAACATTAATGCCTACCTTCTGAGATTAACACCAACATATCTTAAATCTATCATTCTTTTACATAGTAGCTTACATTTGTCTCCCTCATTAGATTAAGCTCCTTGAGAGCAGACATTGGTTAATCTGACCTTTTAATTAACCTACTTTTTTAATGATAACAAATGGCTCTGATGATGTTGTTTTATATTTTTGAAGTCAGTAGGTACTCCTCCATCCCTACCTCCCTTTAAGCACTTCCCTTAATATTCTATATCTCCAGTTTTTCCAAATGATTTTATTTTATCAGTTTCTGAAAAGTATCCTGTTGGTAATTAGATTGATAAAGCATTAGAAGTGCCAATTAAATTTGGTGGTAGTATTGTTTTGGCATAACCCAGTAATGAGCACTATATATTTCTCCAACTATTTGCTCTTTTTTTCTTTAAGGACTACTTTGTAATTGAATCTATATAATTTTGGTAGATTGATTTCCCCCAGATATTTCCCTCAGATATGTATTTGTAGTCATTGGGAATGAGATTTTCTTATTATTGTTACCTGGATTTTGTTATTATGTAGAAATACAGTTGATTTTTGAGGGTATATTTTGCAATCTGCAACTCTGCTAGAGATCTTATTTTGATATTGTCTCCAGCAGATAGGGATAGCTTTTTCTTATTTCTCTTACTAGATTTTTCCAGAACTAAATCAAATAATAGTGAGGAAAGTGGGAGTTCTTCTATACCTCTAATTAATGGAAAAGGTTCTAGTCTATTCCTATGCATATAATGTCTTTGGTTTTAGATAGATGCTTTTTTTATAATATTCTAAAAAGTCTCTCTCTAGTCACATAACTTGTATTTTTTTTTAGCATAAATGTTTTACTTTGTAAAAGTTTCTTCTGGCTCTAGTGAGATAATCATGTGGTTTGGATAGTTTGATTTTTAATTTAATTATATTGATCAAATGATTTCTTGAATAAATCGTTGTAGTCTGACAGGACTTCCTTTAAAAAACTCAATCAATAGTTATTAATGATATTGACCTATTCATATCATTTAGTCTCTTAGCTCTCCCTAGATTAGGTATTGGGACCAGTGCTACCTCTATAAGATCCTAAAAGGTTCTTACTCATTTTTGAGAATGAGAATTTGTGAGGCTTATGTACAAATTATTCTTTAAAGTTTCATAGAATTCATCTGTGATCCATCAGGACCATAAGAGGTTTTTAGTTTTTCTTTCTCCCTTGAGTAGTTTCTTTTCACCTACTTCTATTTCATTTTCTGATAATGAATTAATAAAATCCCTATCTGATGGTATTCTGATAGTTTGGGAATTTTGTATTTTTAAAGATATTCCTCTATTTCCTTGGTGTTCTTAGCTTTGTTAGTTCATAAATATGTAAACTGGGTTCTGAAAAAAATTGTTTTTATTTCTTCTGGTTTTGTGATTTCACCATGCTCATTTGCTATTTTATTAACTTGTTTTGTGCCCTCTTCTTTTTAATCATATTTGCTAAAAATCTGTCAATTACTTTAAAAAAACCCAGCTTTATCATTTTATAGATTTTTTGTTTTCAGTTTAATTATTTCTCCTCTATGTTTATATCTTCTGCTTTGAGTAATTTTAGTTTGTTGGCTTTTTAGTATTTAAAAAATGCATAGTCAGTTCACTAACCTTAAATTTTTTTTTTGCTAATTATGTTTATAGGGATATGATTTTTTTCCCCTGAGGACTACTTTAGTTGCATCTCAGGTATGTTATTTCATTTTTATTATTCTCTTTCACATAATTATTATTTCATTTTAGTGTCCTTTGAATGTGGTCCTTGTAAAGGATGTATTTACTATTTCTGCCTTTTTATATTTGTTTGCAATGTCTTGTCCTAATACACGGTCAGTTTTTATAAAGGTTTCAAGTGGTGCTGAGAAAAGCAAATATTCTTTTATAGCATAATTTAGAAGATGTCATAAATCTTTTAGCTCTCTAGCCTCTCCAACAATTTGTTCAGTACTATATTACCTTTTTATCTTTTTTTTGTATTCAAAACTGAGAAAGGAACACTGAAATATCTTGTCATTATGTTATGATGTATTCTTGTAGCCTAGTTACTGTTTCCTTTCACAATTTGGATGCTAAGGCATTTGGAGCATATAAATTTAATGCTGATATTTTCTGTCTATAGACCTTCCAGGATAATGAAGGTTCCTTGCTTATCCCCTTTTATTTTTCAAATATTTATTTTTGCTTTGTTGGATAGCAAAATTGCTACTTTTTCACTTGACACACACAGTAATTCCTCTCAGTCATTCTATATATGTCTGTTTTTTAAATGTGTTTCTTATAAGCACCAGATTATTGGGTTTGGCTGAGTTATCCAATTTGCCATACTTTTTGATTTTATTGGATTGTTTAATTCACTCACATTTAAAATTATGAGAATTAGCTCTATATTTTCCTCCCTTTGTTGCTAAGTGTTTTTTTTTAAGTTTTGATTCTCCTTTCTCCTCCCTTTTCATAGTAAATACAGTACATCTTCAGTTACAATTCCCATTTGTAATCCTTTTTCCTTTGGAGTTTTGCTTTATGATTTCCTTTTCTTGATTTTATCTAGTTATTTAATTCTTCCCCTCTTTTTTTCCCCCTCTCAGTCAAGTAGACTCTTCCTACCCAACTTCCCTCCTTCATTTATACTGGTAATTAAGTTTTACATTTTTATTTCTTTGCTCCTTTCCAAAGAAAATTTCTCTTCCTTACTCTCTTCACAATTCATTCTTTTATCTGCCATTCTAGACCTGCATTCTCTGGTTCACAGCCTCTGTATTTATTTAGTCTCTCCCTAGCCTCTGAATTCCTCATAGAATCCAAAACTTCCACAGAGGCATTCTGGGCTTTCCACTCTAAGCAGCTTTTGTCAAAGCCTTGTGGAGCTTGCCCTTCACCCTCTTTTCCATTGTCCTCACTTCCTAGAAAAATATCAATTCCTGTAAGTGATAGTGAGGACAATATCCTATGGAAGAATCCCTCATTTCCATCCTTTAGTATGTAGCCCATCACTGTTGCCCTCCTCAGGTCACTTATTCTTATTGATCTGTTCCAATTGCTCCTAGCTCAGATTCTTTCAATCCAAGTACAGAATGAGTGGGTTCTCCAAGAATCAAATCCTCAAAGACAACAGCTAGCACAAGGTCTCCATCTACCTTCACATTTCCATTTAACCTTAGATGTATTTATTAGTGGCCTTCCCTCCCCACACTTTCCAATTCCTTCCCTTGTCTCCTCATCCATTTCTCTGAGGGTTCTCTAACTTCATGAAAGATGCAGTCAAGTTCTCCTCACTTCTGGTGATCAACTTGACCAGGATATATCTTGCACTCTCTTCTATTCTCCTCCCTATTCTTCTCTGAGGATGCTTCCATTTTGTACTTCTGCATCACAAAAATCATTGATTTATATGTAGGTAGAGAGTACTACAAGACTCAGTCTATAACTTCCCAGCTCTGCCTCTCTACTATCATCTTCATCTTACTTCTACCTTAATTCTATCTCTCTATTTACATATAGAAAGACGTCTCTGAATGGTCTCTGCTGTCCCTCTGTGACATCCTGTGATTGCCACTCTCGTTTACCCTCCTTCATTTCTGTTATCCACCTTATTCAAAAAAAGAAGTCAACCCTTCAGGTCTATTTATTTAATGAGCTTCAAAATCCTCTTTATTATTGAACATTCGATTCTTTCATTTATGTTTTATGGGTTTTTTTGTTTTTTTGTTTTTAGGATTTTACAAGGCAAATGGGGTTAAGTGGCTTGCCCAAGGCCACACAGCTAGGTAATTATTAAGTGTCTGAGACCGGATTTGAACCCAGGTACTCCTGACTCCAAGGCCAGTGCTTTATCCATTACACCACCTAGCTGCCCCTCATTTATGTTTAAATTCAGATTGTAGACCTTCCCACAAAGTAGCACACTTTGTATTGCATTTTGAGCTTCAGCATTCTTTTGAACACATTTTCCCTTTCCCTCATTATTTTTCTAGTGGGTATGAACCCGTTTTTATGTTACTAGAATTTCCTTTCTTTCCTAGTTAAAGGTTTTTCTCCTGGTTGATTCTTAACAAAATTTTCAAATTTAACCACTATGTGTCTTGGAGTTTGCAGTCCTGGGTTTTTTTTTTTGTTTGTTTGTTTGTTTCTGAAGGTGATCTACGGTTTCATTCCATTAGTGCTTTGTTTTTGGGGTTCACAAGCTATGGGAAGCTTCCTTCTATGATGGCATTAAGGGTTTTTAACTTGTAACACCATCTCTGTTTCCTATCTTCAAAAGCACTTTACATTTTTGTACATTTTCTTGCTTTTTGTTTCTCTTCTTCTACATGTCCTTTACTTCTGTGTATTTTTATTTACAATTTGCCCTCTTTTTACTTCCTTGGTGAGATTTGCCACTGCAGACTCAAATTTTTCTTCTCTATTGTTCAGGTCCAAAATTCTGTTCTCATAATTCTCAGTTCTCTTTTTGACATCCAGGAACAGCATGCTGTCCTAAAAACTGATGGAGTGCTCTGTTTCATCAACTGTTGAATCATATTCCTTTTTTTTTAAAGTACTTATTTATTCACAGACATATGAATTTCTTTACTATATTTAGGGGCCATATTTCCTTCTTCTGTTAGGTTTTTCTCTTTTTGGTTTATCTGCTTATGTTCAAGGTCTTTCAGTTTTCTTCCACTCAAGATCTTTGGTAATTTATTCTTTATCCTTCTGTTTCCCCCCTACTGCTAATATTCTCATTTCCTCCCTTCTGATGGTGGTTCTCTGGAAATTAGATTAAGTGTCTTGGGTTTGACAATTCATGGTTCATCAACCTAGACTGTTGTCCCAAATTACTATAAGGGGGTGGGGTGGAGCACAGACCTGCCCTCACCTTATGCTAGATTCTTTCCCTCAGGCTCACTGGAATGTCACAAAACATTCATCCTCTCCTCTTTCCTTGCATATACTGTAAACTACCCAGTTCCCCTCTCTTCCTCAGTTCTCTAGTCCATGATAGAGTCATGTTACTTTTTGCTTTTTTAAGTCAATATGCAGCCTATAGCAGTTTATTTCTATTTGAGTTTGATCACTGTCCTACATCAAGGAGAAAGTTGAAATTGCTTCATTTCTGGTGCACAGTTTCTATTCTGGAAAGGTTCCAATGATCATGAATATATGAAAAGATATCTAGTCCTCCATCTTGTTTGGTCTATAATACAGAAACAAGGCATAATTTTTAAAGTAATTTTAAAATTACTATTTTCAGGGTTACCTTGACTCTTCATATTTTCCCAATTTTCTTATACTTTATTTTCCCTCATGTACCTTAATGGTGCAACAATATTGACCGTCTTGCTTGTTCCTGCCAACTCCAAGCTTTTTCACTGTCTGCTTCCCATGCTAGATTCATTCTCCCCTCTTATCTCTGCCTCCATATTCAGCTAAAAATCTAACTTCTCTAAGAAACCCTGTTCTAGTTCCCCTTAATGTTAGTGCCTTCCCTCTCCAATTTATCCTTTATATATCTATTTTCATGTTTTCTCTTCCTACTCATTCACTGCCATCTCTCAAAAAGAAAAAAATAGACATCAATA